>NC_089276.1:18371035-18730977 GCF_963678975.1 Dysidea avara
TACCAATAGTCCATTTTCAATAAGCAACCAAGGAATCTAATTAAGTTTATGGCTTCAGTGGAGTACTTTATTTTAGTTGAGAAATTGTGTTTTCCAATGGCTCCAATGTGTTTTAGCCTTTTCTTTCTACGCATGCTACTTGAGCATAATTCACAGTATTGGTGACTGCTATGAAACTTTATAAACTATAAGGAATACTCTTTAAGCCAGTCCATGTTGGTGGTTCATACCACAAAGCATGACACTAATATGCAGCAGTATAAATAATGGCTCACATATTAGTTATGACATCATTTAGAAAGCAGGGAAGACAAAGGCTAGACCAGTAAGGAAGGTTACCAGTAACAGCAGTACAAAGAAAACATCAATTACAATCTCTAAACTTTATGGTTAGATAAAGGCAAACACCACTATCAACACCATCACATGTGAAAACTAGGTTTACTCCGTTGGCAAAGCGATACAGCACTTGTTAATGGCTACAAGGCCAGAGATCATTCAAACTCTTCACTACTAAGTGCCTACCTTACAAAAGAGCTTTCCTCTCACCTGTTTTAACTGCTAATGACAACTTGCACACAAATGATGTCATAATAAACAGGTCACCGGTAGGTATCGCTGCATATTATTGTCCCAGCACTATTCAACAAGGATCAATTAGTAGAGTGGTTCCAGAAGCCTGTACACACCAAAGTTATGGGATTAACAGCTGATCAAAAGTGATGTCAAAATACATTGAAGCCTTTCAAAAACAGGTGTGGTAACTTTACTCCAGTAAAGCATACAAGAAGCCAAAAGTGCACTACATACTTTAGCCTTATTGAAAATGGGCTATATTGGGAATTGTTCAGCAATGCCACTCTTTAAATTGAGATTTTGAACAATAACAGTACTGACCAATGTTGGTAGTGTTTGAAATCCCAATATAAACATTTGTATTGCTAAACAATTCCCAAGAGCTGCTATTGGTATTGGTTGTACATATAACAGCATATTATGTGTGTCCCAGTCTGGGAAAATCAGTCTTATCACCTATTTAAAAGTATTGAGAAATGGCAGTTTTAAGTATTTAGTATGTTGTGTAGCTTACCGATGGTTGAAGCTACTTGTATCAAATTTTCACACTTTTTACACTAATTCCTTACCTTCCAAAGCATCCACAGTAGAGGTAGCCAACACTTAATTTTCCAGCCATTTTAGATAGTTTTTAACTCGATGTTGACTGTACCAAGCAAGCTCCAAAAGGGGTGGGAGGTGGGGGCCAGAGGTGGGCAAGGCATTGTTTTAAAAAATTAAAGAGGAAGGCGTATGGATTAATTAGGCCAAGTTATGGGCCATTCAGATATCAAAACTGGCTAAAATGAAAGCACATTTACAGTGCAGGTATTTATTCAACACCATGGAGCTCTACAGCCATATACAGCCACCCCCAGAGCTCCATTAGGGCCCCAGACTCACACGGATCTCCACTGTGCTTGGGAAAGGCAGCCAGCAAAAGCAGACTACTTAAGTCTAGCTGATTTTGATTATGAAATTTGATATTTTATTCATATAGCTTTGTGTTCTTAGTGAAAAATCAAATCTGCTGTCATGGGTGATAAGAACGGTTGTCTCAGACCCAGTCACGTATTACCTTTGGGTCTAAAGAGAAGATTTAATACAGTGGTTTCCTTTTATTCTAAAGGAAAAATTTTATGCCCACCAAACTTTGTTTTATGTACTTGGCGTAAAACCCAATGAAAGCAGTCTCTACAGTATCATACATAATGGAATAATTTATGCCAAACCCCACACGTTGCATAGCATGAATAATAGTATCACAGATTGACATGGTTACTATGGAAATAAGAACAAACTACATTACTAGGTAACCATGGTAACAAGAATGCATATTATGTGCCAAAGGCACCAAGTAGCCAATCAGCTAAAGCTATATACACACAGAGAAATACATACTGTACATCCATACAAGAAGCCATACAACCATCACGCAAAAGCACTCTCTGGGGTGTGGTATCACCAGTCCACTGCAACTGTCAAGCCGTTCAATTGTACTGTATTAATCACAAAAACTCCTGTAATTTTATTTCTGTTATGCTTGCACATGATATCTGTTGTTCAAATATTTCCTGGATCTCATGCAGTGAGAAGTTTAAATAGTAGAAAGAGTGCCACATCTATAGCACTATGATTATGATGTGGGAAAGATTTAACTTGAATTGAGGGTAGTAATAGATCTAAGAGGGCAGTCTTACTGTAGAGTGCAAGTGTATGATAGTTGATGACTACCAACAATTAAACCAGAAATTATGAAGACTTTGGTGAATTTGATTTATCGAGTAGTCTAAAGAGAAACATACAAGGGTGCTGAAAATGAAAGTGGCCAACTGTGAATGCAGTGTGGCATTCATGCGATCTGCACTTAGTTTGAGAACACCTGCTAGAACAAGCATCCCAGCTTGTTAAATTTAACGATGTTTCACTTTGCAGATAACAACTATTAATGTTGTAATCTTTGTAGTGTGAAGTATGTAAAGCTAGCATAAAGAGAAGACCCATGATTTCTCACATGATAAACATATCTAATCCAAAACAGCCAAGCTGTAAAAAAGGTGTGCGGCCCTCAGAAAGGCTATGGTGAAAAAAGATGTGAAATCCAAGGTGGCGGCCAAGAAATGGCTGTGATGGTAGGTTAATGGTAAAAATTTTAATAATGACAATTCAGGTAAATTTTGTGAAGCAGCACAAAAATCACCTGAATTGTCGTTATTAAAATTTTTACCATTAACCTACCATCACAGCCATTTCTTGGCCGCCACCTTGGATTTCACATCTTTTTTCACCATAGCCTTTCTGAGGGCCGCACACCTTTTTTACAGCTTGGCTGTTTTGGATTAGATTTCATTTCTTTTTGTATTTATATACCCCAAAGCTGGCCTATGGCCAGCTTTGGGACTTTTTTAACCTATGTTTTTTTTCTTTACTACAGGAAGAAGAAAAGATGAAGTAGATGTACTTTAAATATTTTATCAGTAAATGTACAAATTATATATATGTGACCGGATTTGCGAAAAGGGGTCTTCCACACACATCCAATTTACGAACTTTGGCAGTTCATAAAGTCAGATAGGAAAATAGTATTGCCTTGAAATTTGGACAGTGATGAGTAACAACATAGGTTAATACATGAACAAAACGTCAGGTTAGTATCTTCTTTGAACACAAAGGTATGGTCATTCAAGTTCATAGAATTGGATGTGTGTGGAAGACCCTTTTTCGTAAATCCGGTCACGTATAATACATATGTGACCGGATTTGCGAAAAGGGGCCTTCCACACATCCAATTTGCAAACTTTGACAATTGATAACTTCAGATTGGAAAGAGCTATCGCCTTGAAATTTGGGCAGTGGTGATTTCTTTGCAGCTGAACTCTCTACATGATGGTTTCTTTGTAGCTGAACTCTCTACAAGGTAATTTCTTCTAGCTGATCTCTCTACAGGGAGATTTGTTTGTAGCTGAACTATCTACAAGGTAACTTCTTCTAGCTGATCTCTCTACAGGGTGATTTGTTTGTAGCTGAACTATCTACAAGGTAATTTCTTCTAGCTGATCTCTCTACAGGGTGATTTGTTTGTAGCTGAATTCTGTACAGGTGATTTGTTTGCAGTTGAGCTCTTTACAGAATGGTTTATTTGTAGCTGAACTCTCTACAAGGTAACTTTTCTAGCTGATGTCTCTACAAGGTGACTAGTTTGTAGCTGAACTCTCTACATGGTGGTTTCTTTTTGTAACTGAACTTTCTATAAGGTGACTTCTTCTAGCTGACCTTTCAATAGGGTGATTTGTTTGTAGCTTCACTCTCTACAAGGTAACTTCTTCTAGCTGATCTCTCTACAGGGAGATTTGTTTGTAGCTGAACTCTCTACATGATGGTTTCTTTGTAGCTGAACTCTCTACAAGGTAACTTCTTCTAGCTAATCTCTCTACAGGGAGATTTTTTTGTAGCTGAACTCTCTACATGATGGTTTCTTTGTAGCTGAACTCTCTGCAAGGTAACTTCTTCTATTGATCTCTCCACAGGGCGATTTGTTTGTAGCTGAACTCTCTACATGGTGGTTTCTTTGTAGCTGAACTCTACAAGGTGATTTTTTCTAGCTGAAACTATCCCTTTCCATAGTTGCATGAACTCCCTACAAGGTAACTTCTTCTAGCTGATCTCTCTACAGGGTGACTTGTGTGTAGCTGATCTCTATACAGGTTTCTTGTTTCTAGCTGATCTCTTGAATTCTCTTCAGGGTGACTGCTCTATTAGGATGACTGCTCTATTAGAGTATCTCGATCTCGCACTTGCTGCACCAAGTTGGATTTCGTTTTATAACTCCGTGGCTTTAAGTCTGATTCTTCTACACCATTGATGAGCCTTTCTAAGATGATTACTCCATCTGGTCAACGATTTTCAAAGCATTACCCCAAGTGGTTTATCTGGTAGGCGTGGCAAGCAGTCATTTTTTTATTAGCTAATCTCGATTGCATAATTGTTACACACTGTTGCTTTTTTCGTTGTATCTTCCTGTTTTTTAGCTCGATTTCTTTCAAACCACAAAAGGTTTGAGGTTCAATAGTTAACCTATTCACCCACCGATTTTTAGCTTCTTCCCATGCGCGGTTTACCCTGTAGGCGTGACAACATATTGGTGTTATTTTTCGTGAATAATCGCTCATAACTCTTTGCGTGTTTATCGTATTCCAGCCAAAGTTGGTACAGAGATGCGCCTTTATATCCCCCTTCTGTGTGCCAAATTTCAAGGCAATCGGATATGGCGTTCAAGTTTTATAGCAGTTTTTGTAAGTGTGCGACAAGAAAAAGAAAAATAAGAAGAAGAAAAAAAAAACGAAGAAACTGAGCCAATTTTTGAAGTCGCATATCTCGGGAACGCGCGAAGCGATTTCGCTCAAATTTGGAATGTGGAGTGCTGCAGTTGGGGGGCATGTCCACAGCAAAAATCGTCTTGTTTCATCAAGGAAGCACAGAGCTACGGAGGTGCGAAAATTGCGTTTTCTTTCTTCCTGTCAATATACTCACGGGTGTACGCGCCGGCTTCTTGGGCCGCACGACACACTACCGTGTGTCTTGATATACTAGATAAAGCACTGCCGCGAGTGCTATACGAGAAATATAGCACAAAATGAGTGGGCGAGAGACAAATATAGCACGAGGCAAAGTTGAGTGTTATACTTCATCTCGAGGCCACTCTTTGAGTGCTATATGTCCCGTATAGCACAAGCAAATGGCAGCACTTTATCTGGTATAGAGAACTGTCAACTTGAGGTACAAACAAGACACACGAAACAATTAGAAACTCACGGAGTAGTGTTATCATCAGTAGAATAGGAATTGTGCCTGTGTTTCACCTGTGTTGCACTGTGCGCGCCTTCTTTAGTCGTTTTGTGAGTCTAGTCCGTCTTCTCAATACTAAACGTTTTCGGTTGTGGTACTTTAATAAGCATATTTCTGTGATACTCCTATAAACACACGTATGAACTGGGTACAGGAGCCATGGCTCATATCAATGGGACCCTGTGTGTGTCGAGATGAACTAGAAACATTTATTATTATTATTAGTAGTAGTAGTAATTATAGAATACGTAATGCAAGTTATTAATAGATTGTAATCACGTGATTTGCATGCTTGTACATGTGATCATTAAGAGTTATAGGGTGATATTTGTATCGTCTTCCTCCTGAGTAATTCTATGCAAGTGAGCCACTAACAGAGTTTCAAGCAATCACTTTGACCACCACATTAGAAGGTTTACAAAGCAGGAAGGACATTTGATGAACCTCAAAGGAAAATAACAGTGCTGATTGAACAAAAAGAAGAATTACAGACAGACATCTACAAATGCGAAGAAATTCAAACCAGTATTGTCAAAAAGATTGCTCAACTCCAGTTTCTACTTTGTTCTCAATCTCAAACAACTTGTCCTTCAAAACCAGTATCACCTGCAGTTACAGATGTTTCGTTGACCTCAAAACTGCCAGTCACTCCTCAAACCTACAAACACTAGTTCACAGTCTGTCACTAATCAAGGAGATCTAACTAACACAGAAGACACTCCACAACAGCCACCCATTGATTCAACAGCCACTATACCCCCACAGAACCCAGTCTCTAGATACAATGTGAGCCATTTACCTAAGCTTAATGAGACCCCCTAATGTAGCAACCATTTTAGGACAGTTTTGATGCTGCTATCAACTCAAACCTTGTAATAAGCAACATACAAAAACTTAACTATCTCTTACAAGAGGACACAGCCAGGGTGATATCAGGTTTTCCTCTCATCAATGACAATTATTTACCATCAGTTGAACTGCTTTGTAGCCGATTTGCTCAACCTCACAAGTTATTCAATGCTCATATGTAGACACTCATTGACCTGCCAAACTCTAGTAACTCTCTCACTAGCCTGCAACAGTTTCATGATTCAATTGAGAGCCACACCAGAAGCCTTACTGCACTTGGAAAGAACAGTGACTCCTATGGCGATTTACTTGTGTAGAACTAACTGTTTTATAAGTGTTGTGAAATATATTTTTATATCATGTATGCATAGCTATCAACACCTACCCACACACTTGATGTAACACCAGACTTGTAAATAGGAACAAAAAGAATTAGTTGTATTGTGATTTGTGACTGAGTTGTTGTAAAAGAAATCACTCGTACTACTACACTTGTACCCATCACTCTTGGGAAACTGCCTACAGAGATTAATTAACCCCCTCGCGGCCAAATTTGCAGAGGCCTCCGATCTACTGCTTCTAAACTGCAATAACTTACACATCATACCAAATAATCCTATAAAACTAAATTTACTGGCTATAGAACAAGGAATTCGATTATTGAGTTGTTGTTTACACAAGAGCAACCACAAAGCCATTATATAACTTCGAAGTGCAAAAATCTGCCTAAGTGAAACCAAATGTAAAATTTCACTACTTTACAGGCTAGGACTATTAATAATAACACAATAAACATCGCTAACCTGTTTACAGTTAAAGCAATGATCACCATATCTGGTTTTCCAGCATTTGAGCAAGTGCGCATGCGCATACAGGCACGAGGTCACTGTTTTGAGGCATACAAAAGTTACAACACACTACTCCAACCTATATAATCCTTCTCCTTACTATTTCTCTTCATTATTAGTGCCATTATCGCATTGAAGAATCGTCTACAATGCTTGTTATCAACATTCTGAAAGTACATGATTGTATCACCTAAACACTCGATAGTGCACGAGAGACCAGTTACACCTGTTCCCGTTCACTTAAGGGAATGGCCGTTACAGGATAAGTGCAGGAGCTCCTAAAATGCTTGACTGAAGTTACAGAGCACTTAGAATGTGATGCTATGGGTGTTTATATATTGAAACTGCCATATGGAGGTTATGGCGGTGAGAGAGTTAAGAGAAACCTAGCCGGAGAGTGACGCAGTGAAGAATGAACACTTAGTGAGCTACAATCTGCACTACTTGTGGAAATCGCATTCTAGAAATCACTACCTCTAGTTCCCACAAGCATCCTACTGCTTCATTCCTTGTTAACTCCCATAACACTAGCAACCCAGAGATCAAAAAGAAGTATCCATGTGTTTATTGGTTCTCACCCTCCATCCAATTGTTTAGTCACTGCTGACCCTAAAAAGTGTCTCAAACAACAACGACTCTGTTTTAACTACTTAGCTCATCACAAGAGTTCGCAGTGTCAATCAAAGAACCAGTGCTGCAACTGTAAACATAAGCACCACACAAGTCTTTGCACAGCTGCTGATAGTGAAATAAGTTCCAAGCAACCACAAACTCCACCACCTGTAGTACCACCTCCTACCACTGAGACTACCACACAAAACCCAGCTTTGCCAAATACTGCAGTTCCCACTGTTTCTTCTATCTCACCAGAGACAATTCTTCACTCTAACAATAGAAACTTATGTCTACTCAAAACTGTTGTTGCCCCTGTTTCCAGTTCTAGTTGTCGTGCTGGAGCAAATGTTTTATTTGACGAAGGCTCACAGTGATCTTTCATGTCACAGTGTCTAACGAACACTTTACAGTTACAACCACTCAAGAAAGAGATGATTTATCTATCAGCGTTTGCATCACAGACACCATCACCTCAGCATTTGCAAGTAGCAAAGATCTACCTTGAAACTAAGACTGGCACTAAGCTACCATTATTCTTACCAACCATTGCTTCCCCTCTTCAGAACGCTGTTCAATCACAACTTACCCAGTTACCATACCAACAATGGTTTACACTTGCCCACCCAACCACCTCTGAGAAAGAATTCGAGCTTTCATTGCTTATCGGAGTAGATCATCATTACTGGGACATCATCGAAGATCACATCATCCGAGGAAGTGGACCCACAGCCATGAAATCAAAATTATGATATGTACTTTCAGGGCCACTCCCACACTCTATTAACACAGCCACAAGTGCTCTTCACATTGCTGCTGTACAGACCAATGAATATGACTTGCAAAGGTTCTGGGCTGTTGAAGCATCTGGTACATCACCTTCCTGTACCACCAACAACGAATCCATACAGTACTACATTGACTCTTTCATTTCGAGAAACAATGATGGATCCTACACTGCAAGATTTCCGTGGAAGGAAAATCATCCTCCCTTACCAACTATTTGATCTATATGTGAGAAAAGAACACTCTCCTTAGTCAACAAGTTGGTACAAACTCCTAAACTGTTATAAGTTTATGACAGCATCCTGAATGAATAAGGTTTTATTAAACAAGTACCAACACTGACATTCACCAAGAATTGTCACTACATACCACATCATGCAGTCAAGAAGGACTCAACTACAATGCCGATAAGAATTGTTTACGACTGCAGCTGCCATGAATCCAAGGACTCAAAAAGCTTAAATGATTGTTTAGAGGTTGGCCCAACTTTTCTTACTGACATGTGTTCTGTTCTCCTTAGGTTCAGAGGTCATAGTTTTGGTATCTCAACAGACATTGAGAAGGCCTTCTTCCATGTCCAGCTCCACCCCCATGACAGGGACTTCACATGATTCCTATGGCTGTCAGATGTAACCAACCCCAACAGTGAGTTCAAGGTGTACCGTTTCAAAGTAGTATTGTTTGGTGCAACCAGTTCACTATTTATATTACATGTTGTACTGTTTCACCACCTACAACAGTCATACACTCTAACAGCAGCTAACATGTTAAGAAATCTGTATGTCAACAGCATAATCACTGGATGTACTACACCACAACAAGCCACTCAATTCTATCGCGAATCTAGATCCATCATGTCTGAGGCAAGATTTAATCTTCGAGCTTGGGCATCCAATTGTACACAACTCAACACTCTAGCATAACAGGAGAATGTGGCTGATAGCACTACCTTAGTCAATGTACTTGGCTTGCAGTGAGGCACTGTTACTGATAAACTTCACTTTATCCCAAAGATGATCCTTCTTCAGAACCACACTACCATTGTAGTCACAAAGAATGTTTGATCCTTTAGGTTACCTGGCTCCAGTCACAGTCCAGGCTAAACTGTTCCTTAAGAAACTCTGGCAACACAAGATCAATTGGGATGACCCACTAAAGAACAGCCCTAAGGATGAATGGCTTACCATAGCCCATGAAATTGAAGATGTCACCACTGTTTCCATGCTGAGACATTATTCTGCTACTAACAGTTCCAATACAAGTCCACAACTACATGTTTTTGCTGATGCCAGTTTGAAAGCTTATGGAACCATGGCTTACCTCACAGCTGGAGACAAAGTAACTTTCATTATTGCCAAGTCCCCAGTAAAGACATTGACTTTACGAGATTAGAGCTGATGGCTGCCATACTTGCTAGCAGGGTAAGCAAGCTTATTGTAACTCCTTGTCATTACAGGTCATACCACTACACCCTTGGTCAGACAGTCAGATCGTCCTCTACTGGATTCAATGTAGTAAGAAGCTCCCCTCCTTCATTTCTCACTGTGTCACTGAGATTAAGGATCTTACCAGCAATGCACCATGTAGGTACTGCCCAACTGATGACTGAGTTTACACATGATGAAATCGTCTACACTTTGGTCATCTGGCCCATCATAGCTTACAAGAGACACTCTTTGGCCAACATGGAAGTCCTCACCAGACATTCAAATTCATGCTGCTGTAATCACTGCTGAAGAATTTACTCCATCTCAGCCTACTACTGAACCAATACACTGTGTCATTGATCTGAAGAAGTTCATAAGCTTGTTGTCACCACTGCTTATGTCCTCCATTTCATAGCAAACTGTAAACCTGGTGGAACCAAGCAAACAAGAGCACTGATACCACAAGAACTGTATCATGCCAAGATAAATGAAATAGGTGAAGAGCTGTCAACTTCAAGTATACAGAAACAATTGACATTGCTGCGGCAGTTACGTTTTTATCCGATGTGGAGGGAGAATTCATAATGCACCACTGAGTCAACTTACCAAGTTTCCGTACCTATTACCACCTAAACACCATCTTACCACCTTCATTGTACCAGTACTCACATCACACTGTACCATGCTTGTGTCAATAGCACAGTTACTGCTATCAGACAAGAGTATTGGATTCCCACAGCAAGACAATATGTTAAGAGCTTACTGCATTACTATACCTAATGTGCAAGATATCAGGGGAAGCCATACATGGCACCAGATCCAGCACCTCTTCCACAATCTAGAACACAAGATTTACCTCCATTTACAGTATCTGGAGTAGACTTCACTGGGGTGCCCTATGTTCAACAAGACAGGAATGAGGTGAAAGATTGTGTCTGCTTGTTTACGTGTGCCACAACCAGAGCTATACACCTGGAAGTAGTCACCGATCTGTCAACTGAAACATTTTTATTTGCTTTTCGCAGATTTACCAGCCACAAAGGTTTACCTTAGGTTGTTATCTCTGACAATGCATCCACTTATCTGTCAGCTACAGAAGAATTAACTGAGCTGTTCAATTCAATAGATCTAGCAAACACACTGAGTAAACAAGTGGAAATTCATACCAAAGAGGGCCCCCTGGTATAAGGGTTCTGGGAGAGGTTGATCGTACTAATGAAGAGCTGCCTTAAGAAAGTCTTGGGAAGAGCACATATTAATCTCCTAACTCTACAAACTCTAATGGTAGAAAGTGATGCCATTCTAAATGACCAACTCTCACCTATGTCTCAAGTGATGCCCTGGACCCAGATCCGTTAACACCTGCTACCTATCTACCCTATAGACATGTTGAGGAAGATGAACTGACGGATCCTACTAATGGAGATGAAGCACAGATCCAGAAGAGAGCTAAAAAACAAGCACCGATCATAAAACACTTTTGTTCCAGATAGAAGTACGAATATCTG
Source organism: Dysidea avara (assembly GCF_963678975.1). Taxonomy (NCBI): domain Eukaryota; kingdom Metazoa; phylum Porifera; class Demospongiae; order Dictyoceratida; family Dysideidae; genus Dysidea; species Dysidea avara. Next base: position 18,382,466 of record NC_089276.1, read on the forward strand.
ACATCAGTAAGAGAATTTCATAAAATTTCCAGCAACAACCAACAGAAGGTCAAGACAGGTGACACTGTGCTAATACATGATGATAAACCCCGTGTAGATTGCAGCTGGAGACTAGCTTCATTGAAGATGGTGGTAATGGACTGATTCGTGCAGCAAACATACGCACTTCAACCGGTAAAACAAGCAGACTGATCACTAAGTTATACCCACTAGAAGTCAACATTAATGTGGACACTGCTGTACTTAATACAGAATCTGATGATCCTACTTCTAGCAGCAAGATGTGTACTACTGACTCCTCCACCTTACCTGATAGTCATCCTCAGAGAGAAGCAGCCAGAAGGGGAAGAATGTGAGTTTCAGAGTGGACCAAAACTTTACGCCCCCCAACCCCGGAGGATGTCGCGATCGAGATGAACTAGAAACATTTATTATTATTATTACTAGGACCGCGTCACATACAACCAAGTACATACACCAACGTTGCAACCTACCCATTGGGAAAGTATAAACAGTGCCATAGGCAGCACTCAGAGTAGTGTGTGTGTACCAGTGGAAATGATACATATGCATACATACACAGGCAAGGGAGTTTAACTGGCATCAGAAAACCACAATACTAAAACACAACCTACACAAAAACCAAGTTAAGTTAGCTATATTGAAAGTAACTATATATTGTAGGTGTGACATGTCTCTGAAGATGACTCAGCAGTGAAGTGAGGCTATGCACAACAAGGGACATGGTGAAGGCACAATTAGCAATTGGTACCAATCAAGCCAATATGGCACAACAGACTCTGTTGTAACTAGAGGCCACTGGTGATGTGCCAGTATAACAGCGGTGTGGCATTGGCACAGTGATCACAGTCTATAATATTATGCATACAGCCATGCACAACATACACAAGATAGTTACACATTGTTGTATATGCAGTACTGCATGGATGTCTTGTTTAGCTATTACAGACTCACAGTAGAGTAGTAGTTAAGCTGAGTGGAAAATAATTCCAGCCGCTAGCAAGCCAGATGAAGGATGAAGATGTATAATACAACTACTGGTACAAGTATTACATTACTCATTACTCATTACCTTGTTGTTCCAGCTGGTTGTTTACCAGCGCATCAGCTGGTATCCCAACTGGTCATCAGCTGGTAGTTCACTGCATGATGCCTGGAGCACATATCCTGCATACAAAATACACATTTACAAACATTTAAACATACTTGTAATGTTGTTGTTTATGTGTAATCTTCTCCTTTGAGCAATCTGTAATTAAACAAGGGTGTGGTGCTGGGCGTTATATAGAATTACACATACGGTAAAGTCGTCCGCATGAACAGGCGTACTTATTATATGGTTGTGCCTTCATTCACAGGCGAATCTATCCCCACTTAGTTCAAGTCTCTAGACCTCATAGTTTTCTCAAACATTATTTATTTATTTATTTCATTCATTATTAATGACGTAATTTTAACCACATTTCGTATTATTCTAGTACTTGGTTGTATAACTAGGCCCGGGGCAAATACAACCAAGTACAATCACCAACGGGACAACCTACCAATAAGGCAGTGCATGACCAGTACAGTGTGTGTGTGTGTGTGTGTGTTGGCACATAAATGCAATTATAATCAGATACTTAAGCTTTATTGGGTATAATCAAGACAACAGCCACATGCACTCTAATATCATTATACACATATATAGCAGTCCCTCAGAATTCATACTTAATTAAGTCTAGGATATTAATTTATGCACCTGTACACAATTTGTGTCCTCCTCATGTGATACCAGTTGTTTAAATGAGGATGGATCAGGGTGATGGATTAAGACATGGCTGGAGTTGCCAAGAGCAGACCACAGTGATATCCGGGACAAAAGAAGCTGAGTATTTCCACTATGTGTCACACACAACCGCTACCTGACTCAGTCCGCTGAGTTACATTTTTAAGTATGAGATTGGTCAATATGTCAAAAAATGGTCAGATGGTGTCAATTGGATACACTGCAAGATGAAATAAAATGTGTAGCAGAACGCTGTGAAAGGTGGCAGTGTCTTCAAATGAATACTCATGGATATGACACGTCAGTGGTGTGCAGACACTGAATGGTAGCTACAGTAGTGATTGGCACTTCACAGCAACAGGAGATAATATTTTATGTATTGTTACTGGGTAGTTAAATACAAACACAGTACAAACAATGCAAACAGTATTACATGAAAACATAGTAGCTATACCTCTGTTAATAATCCACCTGAACGCATGTACTGGCAGCTGGCATGGAGACTTGTGACACTTACAGCGGCACCTGGCACTTGTCTGAACAAAGATCTGGACACAAACAATTAGTAGACAAATTAATAGTAGACTTGTGGATGGTCACTCATGGTCGCTAATCTTCTCTGGGCCTTTAGAAACATGGGTGTGGTGCTGGGTATTATATAGAATTACACGTCCGCTCAAGTCATCAGCACGAACAAGTGTAATTATTGTACGTCTGTGCCTTTGTTCACCAGCAAGTCGAACCCCGGTTAATGCAAGTTCACAGGCCTTGTAGTTTTCCCAAACATTATTTATTTATTTACTTATTTCATTCATTATTATTATTTATGATGTAATTCTAACCGCATTTCGTATTATTCTTAGTACTTGATTGTCTAATTATTATTACTAGGACTGCGTCACATACAACCAAGTACATACACCAACGTTGCAACCTACCCATTGGGCAAGTATAAACAATGCCATAGGCAGCACTCAGAGCAGTGTGTGTGTACCAGTGGAAATGATACATATGCATACATACACAGGCAAGGGAGTTTAACTGGCATCAGAAAACCACAATACTAAAACACAACCTACACAAAAACCAAGTCAAGTTAGCTATATTGAAAGTAACTATATAATGTAGGTGTGACGTGTCTCTGAAGATGACTCAGCAGTGAAGTGAGGCTATGCACAACAAGGGACATGGTGAAGGCACAATTAGCAATTGGTACCAATCAAGCCAATATGGCACAACAGACTCTGTTGTAACTAGAGGCCACTGGTGATGTGCCAGTATATCAGCGGTGTGGCATTGGCACAGTGATCACAGTCTATAATATTAATGCACAACATATAGGAGATAGTTACACATTGTTGTATATGCAGCGCTGCATCGGCTTCTTGTTTAGCTATTACAGACTCACAGTAGTAGTTAAGCAGAGTGGAAAATAATTCCAGCCGCTAGCAAGCCAGATGAAGGATGAAGATGTATAATATAACTACTGGTACAAGTATTACATTGCTCATTACCTTGTTGTTCCAGCTGGTTGTTTATGAGCGCATCAGCTGGTACCCCAACTGGTCATCAGCTGGTTGTTCACTGCATGATACTTGGAGCGCATATCCTGCATACAAAATACACGGTTACAAACATTTAAACATACTTGTAATGTTGCTGTTTATGTGTAAGGTGGCCTCTGGCTCTGTTGTAGTCACTTCGCGGACGTTACTAATCTTCTTCTTCGAGCAATCTGTAATTAAACAAGGGTGTAGTGCTGGGCATTATATAGAATTACACATACGGTAAAGTCATCAGCACGAACAGGCGTACTTCTTATACAGTTGTGCCTTCATTCACAGGCGAATCTATCCCCACTTAGTTCATGTATCTAGGCCTCGTAGTTTTCTCAAACATTATTTATTTATTCATTCATTCATTATTAATGATGTAATTTTAACCGCATTTCGTATTATTCTTAGTACTTGGTTGTATAATTAGTGGTAGTAGTAGTAGTAGTAGTAGTAGTAGTAGTAGTAGTAGTAGTAGTATTTGCCTCGCTATTGAGCGTATTTATTTGCCTCGCTCTACATGTAATTCTTTTAATGAAAAGTAGTAGTAGTAGTAGTAGTAGTAGTAGTAGTAGTAGTAGTAGTAGTAGTAGTAGTAGTAGTAGTAGTAGTAGTAGTAGAAAGTGAAAGTAAACTTGAAACACCCCCGGAGGGCTCATTGCAAATGAGAGATACTTCTATTGATGCTGTGTTGCGTCCTGTGCCATTGGAGGACGAACCAAGTGGGTTTGTACAGTTAGTGGGCTGTGTGGAGGACTGTTTGTCTGATGTTACTATTACTGAGGAGCTGAAAATTGCGTTTAAGCAGTTACATAGCTGTCTCTTGGAGATTGACACTTTGGACCTCGCTGAGAGGCAGGCATTGCCAAAATTGATTGACAACAAAGTTGGTAAGAAGTGGCTACACATGATGAATAAGTGTATAGATGAATGTGTTCAGAAACAAATTATTTCAATCTCTCAGTGTGATTGTTTAGTATATGCAGGTGCAATGGCGGTCATCAGGTTGTCTGGCCAACATGTTGAAAAAGCTGGGAGGAGGGGTCGACAGGATGCTTGGAAACTCCGTCTGGAGTCACAGATAAAGAATTTTAGAAAACACATATCACAACTGTTGGCTATCCATCAATCTCCTATGTTAACTGCTCGATTGCGACATTTGAAAGCTCACTTGTTTAAACTCTATCATATAATGGATAACCCAACTTTTTTGATTACGTTAATGTACCTAATAAGGAGCAGGAGAAACTAACCAAATACCAACCACTTATCCGGGAGTTTTCTGAGTGTCATGGTCAGCCTGTTGGCATCATACCTATTGTTTTTGGTCATTCAGGTGTGGTGTCAGTTAATCAACAGGATTACTTGAAGCAAATCCCAAATTACAATGAGAACTTGTTTATTTTATTATTATTATTATTATTATTATTGTGATTTTGCTGCTGAAAGACATGGATACAAACTGGGGGGTTGGTATAAAACTAAACTAGACTATAAAATACAGCAGCTGGTGTGCTGATAAGAGCTATCAGCACCCAATTATAAGTTAAGATTACAAGGGAGCAACTAAAAATTACAAGTAAACTAATTAATTAACAAAGGGGTAATTGGGGTGGAACTACACCTATGACAAGGACATACAACATGATAAGTACAGTAATTATTGTCATCAAAGTTTGAAGTGAACATGGCCCAGAAGATGTTGTTTAACTGTCTCTTTAGTGTTGCTATAGATAGATCTAGATTTAAAGGTGGCAGTACATTCCATAAACGTGGTAAACGGTTAAAATAAAAGTGGCGGGAGGTGCTATATTTCGTATAATTATGAACTAGCTTGGAATGGGTTGATGATCTTGTAGAACTGTTGCTGTTAAAATGGACCCACTTGGAGATGTCAAAGTGTAAAGATGGATTCTTGATGGATTTAATAAAAAATAACAAGTCATTTAGTTCGTAAGTAAACATGAGGGGAAGCATCGACAACTTTAATAGTCTAGTTTTATAGGATGAAGTATAATCATTAAGAATGTACTTTGTGGCTCTCCGCTGAACCCTTTCCAAAAGCTGGATATCTTGAACAAGATTGGGTCGCCAGATTTGGGAGCAGTACATAAGTTGAGAACGCACCAAGGAGATGTATAATTGTTTCTTTGTCAAGATACAGTTGGTTGTAAAACTACGACGGATTAAGCCTAGCTGTTTGTAGGCTCTGGACACAACCATATTACAATGAGCAGACCAGGAGAAGTCAGTAGATATCATGATCCCAAGGTCTTTAATCAGTTCTGTCGATTCAATATTGTTATTGTTGAGGAAGTACTGAGCAGTACTATTATTGTTGCACCAAAAGTGTAAAACAGCACATTTGGAGCAATTAAATGATAAATTACGTAACACGGACCAGTTGCTGGCTATGTTAAGGTCCTCTTGTATAATGTTGAAGTCTTCAGCAGTCTTAGCTGTATGTATACACTTGGTGTCGTCAGCAAATAAAAAGGGCAGTAATTCTTTTAATAGCGAAGGAAAATCATTGATGTAAAGAATGAACAAAAGAGGACCAAGGATGCTGCCTTGTGGTACTCCTGATAATACAGGTAGCACCTCTGAAATAGAATTGTTAATACGTACTCGTTGTTGTCTGTTGAGAAGATAAGCCTGAAACCAATTCCACAGGTCACCGCGAATTCCCAGGGACCATAACCTGGTCAATAAGTCATTGTGGGGAACAGAGTCGAATGCTTTTCTTATATCAAGATATATCACATCAATGGGAGTGGATAATTCATGAGCTTCAATTACAGAGTTGATAAAGAGGAGTAGTTGTTGTAATGATGACCTGCCTCTAACAAAACCAAATTGTAATGGTGAAACAAGCTTGATTACTTTGTCAACTATCTTGTTGTACACTAATCTTTCCAAAATTTTTGAAAGAATACAAAGCAGTGAAATTGGACGATAATTTTTTATGTCTGTCTTCGGACCTGACTTGTGTATGGGAACTATAAGATGAGTCTGCCACTCACTAGGAAGAGAGCATGAAGTGATGGACAAGTTAATTAAATGATGGACAATAGGAGTAATTGGACCAGCACACTGTTTCAGTACCTCAGGGCTCATGGCATCAATCCCAGCTGCTTTACTAGCATCCAAGGAAGACAGACATTCAAAAACTTCCTCAGGTTGGATATCAATTGAGGACATAGCAGGTATGTCAGAAGGGTTGTCTGCAGTCTGTGGTTGGTCCATAAAACTTTTGGTAAAAACTGAGTGAAAGTATTTATTAAAACCATTGGCTATACCAAGATCATCATTACAAGAATCAGAGTCAAGCGACATGGCTGCTGGAATAGACCGATTGTTTTTAAGGCTTGAGATAAATTTATAAATTCTATTGGAGTTTGATGAGGAATATTGTTCCACTAGAGAGGATTCATAGGCTTGCCTTGAAGATGTTATGAGCTGTTGTAGGTTTTCCTCAGCTGATTTCAGAGTAGATTTATTGTGTTCTGTTGGATTACGTTTAACCTTTTTACGTATTGTGTGTAATTTGTTCAGATAGTGTTGTATTTCCGAAGTAAACCACTGGGGCCTATTGGGCGGACGTTGTTGTTTCTTTGGGATGTACTTGTCCATAGATTCATGTAATAGGTCCTTCAACCTTGCCCAAGCAATCTCAATGTTATCAGAATAGAAAATGGCATCAGCATTATTGAATGCAATAAATTGATTTAGGCCCAACCAGTCTGCTTTATTCAAGTTGTATGTAAGTTGCTTTCCATTTCTAGAGTTATGATGGTGAACAGAAGCATGAATAGAAAATGTTATTATAAAATGGTCAGATTGTAGTGGAAAATCAGTGAGGGGATGAACGACTAAGTCATTGATCAAGTCAGTATCACTGGTAATTACTAAATCCAAAATATTTCCATGAATGTGTGTGGGCACAGTAACATGCTGGAACAAGTTGTGATCAATTATAAGATCACAGAGGCGGTCAGAACTGTCAGCAGTAGAGGCAAAAGTTTGCCAGTCTATATCTGGAGCATTAAAATCACCGAGCAAAATGACATCCCCTGAGCAACTTAATGTTGTGATATAGGAGTAAAGGTCTTGAACATGATCAGTTTTGTAATTGGGTGGCAAATAGACAGCACAGATAATTAAGTTATGATGGGAGTGAACTGAAATTGTTACTATTTCTAGATTATCTGGAGAAGCAAGTTCAGTGGTTTTAAAGGTAGATTTCACTGCTAGCATGACACCCCCACCTTTGGAACAATGGTCTTTCCTGTATATGGTATAGCCAGTGGGGAGAATCTCATTGTTGTAAATGTAATCATGAAGCCAAGTTTCAGATATTACAATAAGACTAAAGTCTTGCGTATATATGAAAGATTGAAAATTTCTCAGTTTGTTAACAATACTACGTGAGTTCCACAAACAAGCAGTTAATTTCAAATGCTTGCTAATTTGATTTACAGGCAACAATTAATAGCCTCCAGAAAGCTGCTATCTTGGGGACCGTAAACATCTTAACATCTTTGAACATTGGCTGTACTTAGGCTTATGCTTGTATTGTCATTGTATTTCTGTACATACTGTACATGTGTGTCAATTCATTTGAATGAAAAGTAGTAGTAGTAGTAGTAGTAGTAGTAGTAGTAGTAGTAGTAGTAGTTGCCATCACGCAAATCAGTCTGCTCAAGGGCGGATGCTTATGTCGCAGCATTATCTGTTGATATTGATCTAACTCAGGCTACAGCTGATGAAATAAAGAATTTAGTCTGTGATCGTCAGAAGGTGTCTCGTTGGGAGACTTTGAAGAATAAGCCATTACATGGTAAGTTTATTAACTGGTTTGGTTCCAACCCTGTGGATCTATCTAGAAGTTTTCGTTGGCTTTGTGAGTTTTTACATAGTGAATCAGAAAGCACCATCTTTGCTATTCAGGACCAGGTTGTGAGGACTAGGGTGTATGAGGCAAAAATAATGAATCTGTCAGTACCAACTTTGATGTGTCGCTTATGTAGCAGTCATGAGGAAACTATTCAACATCTGATGGCAGGGTGCCCAATGCTAGCACCAACAAGTTATATCCATCGCCATAACATAGTGGCATCGGTGATTCACTGGCATCTATGTCATACTTTTGGCATTGGTGAAATTGCCAATAATTGGTATTCTCACCAACCATTGCCAGTGGTTGAGAATGCCAGCATCAAGATGTTGTGGGACTTTGACATCATCACCGTGTCCCACATCCCGAGCAATCGTCCAGACCTGGTAGTGTTTTTGAAGGAGACTCCAGAGAAGATTTTATTAATAGAGGTCTCTTGCCCGGCTGACATTAATGTACTGGATAAAGAAAATGAGAAGATCACAAAATATCAAAGATTAGCTGGAGAGATGTCAAGAACTTACTGTCAGCCGGCAGTGATTATTCCTGTTGTGTTTGGAGTGTCTGGAGTGGTTTCAAATAACCAGAAGAGACATTTGGAGAAGATTCCAGCCTTTACCCAATTAACTTTTGCTAACTTACAAAAGGCAGCCATATTGGGAACAGTTAATGTTCTTAATAATATCAATTTACGTGTGGTGTAACTTAGGCTTTGCTTGTTTCACCATTATTGTCTGTACAATGGTACATGTTAAATTTTATCAAATCCGTAGTAGTAGTAGTAGTAGTAGTAGTAGTAGTAGTAGCTACTTCACACTGTTTATATGTTTTCCAATGATGTTTGTCTCACCTTTGGGCTTGACAAGTGTGCAAAGTCCTCTGTAGTGAGGGGAAAGGTGGTTTCATCTGATGATGTTCCCCTATCAGACGCTTGCTCTATACGTGTATTGGGTGTTGGTGAGTCATACAAGTACCTGGGTTTTTATGAATCTGATGGACTAGATTGTGTCAAGAGTAAGGAGATGCTTACTGATTTATATAACCATTGATTGAAGCTAGTATGGAGCTCATTGCTCAGTGGACCTCGTAAGACAAGAGCTACAAACTCATTTTATGTTCCACTCTTGTCCTTTGGCTTTGGAATTGTTCCCTGGACTAAGAAAGAGATCCAGCAATTTGATGTTAGCACAAGGAGGATCCTATCAGCCAATAACAATCATCATCCTCGTAGTGCTATTGAGCGTATTTATTTGCCTCGCTCTGCTGGAGGTGTTGGGTTGGTGAACATTGAGAACTTGTATAACAGAAAGTTAGTCTCACTTGCTCATCATCTCTCTGTTTCTTCTGACCCTCTGGTCTTATTGTGCAGTAAGATTGACAGTGATTTGCCAAGGCGGAGCTCTGTGTTGTTCAGGGCCAGGGAATATTGTGCATCTCTATCTGTTACATCAGACTTCCAAAACATCTTGTTCTCTTCACTGAAGTCTTTGATTCGTGACTGTCAGTTTAGCCGGCTAATGTCCTCTATCATCGACAAACCTCTTCATGGTCAGTATTATGCACTTTTAAACAAGAATTCAATTGACAAGACTAGAAGTGTGTGCACGTGCTGGCTGAAAAGCCATGTTCACTCAGAGTCGGAGTCTACAATACTTGCCATTCAGAATCAGGCCATCACCACCAGAGTTCTTCAGGTTAAGATTATGAAGATGAGCATTCCTTCTATAATGTGTAGATTGTGTGGAGAGCATGAAGAATCTGTTGTTCATTTGTTGGCAGCTTGTCCATCATTGGCTGCCACTGCTTATTTATATCGTCATAACTTAGTAGCTGGAGTGGTGCATTGGCATTTGATGAGGCTGCATGGATTTTTACCTGGTTCCTCGTGTTGGTTCACTCATAGACCCCCTGCTGTGGTTGAATCATCGGCAGTGAAGATCATGTGGGATTTTAGCTTACAGTCTGCCAGTCACCACCTGAGTAATCGTCCAGATATTGTTTTATTTGACTATGACCTTAAGAAGATCTACTTCATTGAAGTTTCTTGTCCAGCTGATGTAAATGTGCCCTCTAAGGAGCAAGAAAAGTTACAGAAGTATCAATCATTGGCACATGATTATCACTTGATGTACAGAATGCCGGTGATAATTATCCCTGTGGTGGTTGGATGTACAGGTGTTGTATCTTCTAACTGTATTACTCACCTTCGTCGTATCCCAGACTTTTCTAACAATTTATTTTGTACCATTCAAAAGGCAACCATAATTGGAACTGTTCATGTCTTACGGTGGCCAAATGTCACCAATACAGGGGTTTGCAAAGTTCTTGCAAATCCCATAATTCAAATTCTCGCACATGTACATTACTGTTCTTATATTTATTTCAAGATTTATTGTCACAAACACTAGTGTCATCTACTAGAACTGCATACTCATATCTACTAGTGGGTATTTTTACATGATACAGTACAGTACTTCTTGTAGACGGTACCTCGTAATTCAAACTATTGCACATGTGCATTGTGATTGTGATTGTTATTAACCCATTAATGGCCACTGCCGCCATATGGCGGCATGGCATCATAACTCACTCATTGAATAAACTTTAGCCTCGCTATAACTTGTAAAACACGTTTCATAGCAAGATGCGCTGGTACTGAATGGACAAGCCTATGGAGGTCCCGTTTCTGGGATAACTGGATCCTTCCCAGACTAGTGCATGTTTGTTATGAAATAGCGTAAAGTGTAACCTGTTATAATAGGCAAATTAAATCGTTCTTCGACTTACAACCTGGTAGCTTATAACAAAGAAAGTGTTATACATCGATGGAGACAGGTAAAGTAGACAGTCGGCTACTTTATCCCAGACATGGCATGGTGGATGCGAGTGCAAATACACATGCGCAACAGCAGAAATGGGACGCATCACGAAGAAACTGGCTGTAGAATGTATCGCACTGTAAGTAAACTGTATAAAATAGTTCTTTGGAGTGTAACACACCTTAGTAAATAGCTAGTTGAGATTCCGTTGTTTGTTCGGGCTGGTTTTTACCGAAGTTTAGACTTTGTTGTTCAATAACTTCGTTGTGGTTACTGTTATGTAAACAGAAACAGCACAGTTGACCTCTTTAGTTTATAGTGAGTATTTAGATATATGGTTACTAAGTAATTCTATGTACTGGACGGTTAGTATGATGCGATTCAGCAATTCGGCCAGGGGTCCTGGAGAATTTGGCCGTCAATGGGTTAAAGTATAGGGTAGAGGCACAGCCTGTATACCCAATCATTTACACAATTACAACGATATCTATACAAAAATAAGTTTAGAATCAACAAGAAAAATTGTCCAACAAAGATTTAAAACTATTTATAGATCTAGCATTTACAACATCTGAGAGAAATCTGTTCCAATCATTAATAATCCTGTTGAAGTAAATACAGTGCATTTCAAATTCCTAGGCACAAAGCTAATAATAGCAATGAACTACTGTAGCTCAACTGTGTCATATTTGAACACTATCATTTGTAGTACTGTATGTAGACAACATTCATCTCGAGATAGACATAAAAACAATAACGCGCATGTACAAGTGTTTGAATTACAGAATTTGCAAGAACTTCGCAAACCCTGTAGAACAGGACAGTATGCTAATAAACACAGGTGCGTGCATAATGCATGTGAGAAACTCCAAGACGTGTAAATTCTCTGTACATCAATTTGCGGGATTTTGCAACATTAAAATTTAAGCACATGAGCACTTGGATCAAGAAAACAATCAATTATTCAAGGGCGGATTTAGGGGGGGGGGGGGGGGGGGGGGTACTTGGGGAGCTGAAGCACCCCCCTCCAAATTTTTACAATGAGCAAGCTAGAAAGCTTCTAGAAGCTGTAGTACAAGTGCAGTTGCATTTTATACACACGTATGGGCAATGAAAAGATGAAAAGAGCAATGGGAATAGCTAATCTTATCCAAGAATTACTAAGACGGGTTCAAAATTATACTTTTGGAGTAAGTCTTACCTTAGAAGCTGCTAAAATCGAAGTACTCTAAGGCCAACATTTATCAATACCTTGTTTCCCGTCCACCGCCCACATCAACTATTTGCTGCTGCATAAGTAATTATTATGTATTTCAAAATTTTAAAATATTTTGAAAAACACTTTTTTGATCTAATATTTTCGTTGCCACGTGTATACAGTGTTGATGTATGTAAGCATTCAAATAGTAACTTTTGGTCGCCAGCTAATTCCTTGGAGTATTGTAGAACTGTGTGAAGAAGACCAGATGTTTGCTGATTTGTTTTGTGTGATAAAAGCTGGCCAGTTTGATACTATTGTTGTTACAGACGATTTGAAATGCGCCCGATTAATAAAGACTTTTGTTGGTAATAAACCTGAAGCCTTAATGGTAACTGCACCAAATCATCGTGTTTTTACTGTGTGCATGCAGTTCGGAACTCTCATCAAGTTTTCAGTTGAATTACTAGCCGAATTGGCAACCCCTATCGCTTTCAGTTCCAGCACAAGTCAGCAGCGGAATGCATTTGCAATTTTTACTGCTTCCCAAAAGCAACTTCAACTTGGAGACAATGGGCTACCCTTTTGTGTTAAAGTAAAAGATAAAAGAGATTGTATGTACAATGATATACTTGCTCTCATGAGAAAAATGGGTGTTCGCTGGACTGATCCATTGGAGCATGGTGTGTCATTTTTGAGGTCACTTCGAGATACACTGTGGTACATAGACGGACATCACGACACCATTGCTGATAGAGCACCAAAGATTCCAGAAGTATTTGCTTCCTTTGTGGGTTGCAATTGTCCAGAAGCTCACAAACACCGCAAGCGTCCAATTGAAAACCTTAATCGTACTGAACTAAACCATCATGCACTGATCCTTCAGGATAAATTACAAGCTAGTTGGTTTAAGAAGGAAAACTTCAAGCAGCTAAAGGAGGCTGTCACAGGTTTAACGTCATCGATTCATTCATATACAGCATACTTAGAAGAAAAAAGCAAATACCAGAAAAGGCATCATGAATTGCTGTGCCCTTCATCAGCCACTGATTTTTCCCACACAGAATTTCTTCCGAAGATCTCTGCTAAAATTTCTTCATGTCTTAAGCCAACTGATAAAGCACTTAAGGAAATTGAACCATACACACCAGTAGCTATGATGGATTTTGCTCCAGAAGATAGAAGACGTAGATACGAGTAAGTAAATTCTAGTTACCACATGCACTACTATGATAATGTATACATGCCAGACCAATTAAGTGTGACCACTGGCATGCTACATATGTGATAAGTGTACTGTATAGTGTTATGTATTTTAAGTGAATTGTGAATGTCTGTTAATATTTAGGTACATGAAGGAATTGGAAAAGGGTCTTACTATGCCTAGCATGTTGTACACTTATTCTTCTAAAGGAAGTGTTTTAAATCACGATTTTCTTTGGAGGTTACCAGACAGCTCTAGTCCTCAAGAATCACTCTCATTAAATCAAAAGATAATTTTAAAGTTATCTGAAGACATGCCTGTGTTTCATACAAGGGCTATGAGACGGGAATTCATCAACCACTTTGGTTGTCTCATGAACGGAACTAAGCCATACGTCCTAAGAAATATTTACAGCGAACTAACGAAAGATTGTTGTTCTGCACGAACTCTAGAGGAGAGAGAAGTGGATGCCAGAGTTCAAGAGGTACTCTCAGCAGAAGATCCAGACCTAATCATTGATTTGAGATATTTTAATCATGGCCCTCCAACAAGGTATGCAGTGTTTTGGGAAAAATGTACCCAGTATATTTCAGAATACACTGCAGTGCATGAGAGTCATCATGGAGATACCTGTTTTATGGCTAAGGCTATATCTGTTCGTGATTTAATCAACCAAGTTTCAAAGCTTTGCCCACCAAATACTGCTATACCATCAGAACCATGGGTAAGGTTAAATTTTTGTCCACAAAATCCTCATGCTAAGGTCTCTGAACTACCACAGTAAGCTGAATGTCAAGCATGTAATTCAAAAGCGATTATTTTGAAAAGACCATCCAGATGCACATTATTGTGCTGCACTTTTTTGCTATCAACGTGAACTAGCTGTGAAATTTCGAGAGAATTCAACCTTTGTTTCCATTGACGATAAGCATAGAATTAAGGTTGGCGAGCCAGGGTACCTGTGGCTGCTGTTGAGCGAGGAAGACAAGTCATTGTATCAAGAATTGAAACTTTTGCAGTTGGAGACCATGACTTCACAAAATTTTCATTGATACCAAGTGTTATATTGCGAATTGACATTCCTGATAAATTTGAGGGCTCTTGGTATTCAGGCCAGGTACTAGTTGGTTTGAAAGATGCTGTATTCCAGGCTTCATCTCCATTACAGCATGCCACAGAACTACATTCTGTACTTAGACACAGTATTGGCTCCAGTACGGTGCTTTTATCTACAGTGATGGAGGTCCAGACCACAGGTTAACTTATGTGTCTGTTCAGTTGACTTTAATAGCTTTATTTTTGAATCTGAATCTTGATTTTTTGGTAGCATGCAGGACCGCACCAAATCATTCCTGGAAGAATCCAGTTGAAAGAGTAATGTCTCTGCTAAACATAGGGCTTCAGTGTGTAGGGATTATGAGATCAAAAATCTCAGATGAGACTGAGGAAAAAATTAAGAACTGCAACAGCTTAAAATAGTTAAGAGAAAAGGTTGGATCCAAACAGGGTGAAGTGGCTTTGTCTTTAAAACCATGCACTGATATGTTGAATGATATATTTAAGAGATTGGAATTGAAAAAAAAAAGGGTTTTGAAATATTTGATCTGCAACTGAAGATGAACTAGAAGATTTCTGGTCAGTTCTACTTTTCATTGACCGTACACTTACCTCTGATACTACTACAAAGAAAGCTCTGAAAAGCAAAGCAGATATATGTGCATTCATTAAGCACTGTTGTCAAATTCGGCACTATTCTTTTCAAGTAATGAAATGTGGAAACACTTCTTCTCTAATTTGTAAACCAGTTCGCCTTGATTTAGAGATATTTAAATCACTACACTACTTACCAGATCCAGTTCCTGGTGATGATGGCCATTATAGAAGCTTCAAAGAACTCTATGGGACCATCACAACTGAACAATATAGACCTTCTTTGAGTACAACAAGAAAACCTACGTGTGATGAATGTAAGGAATCAGGGATCAATCCCATCAAAAAGCCTGCCACCAAAGAAAAGTAAACCCTTTTTATGGATGTAGTTACTTTATGTTCAGTTTTATAGCAAACCCTCTTTCAAGTATGTAGCTACACGTTTTATGACAATAATGAATTTTAATTAAATAATAATAATAACCTCCTGCCCTTCCCTGCTTGATGCTTTTTACAGGACGGTAAACAAGGTATTGATAAATGTTGGCCTAATAGAAGAGTCAACTACTCTAATAGAACATCCATCGTTAAAACTATAATTTCAAGAAGTTACCAGAGTGCAAGCTGAAATAAGCTTATTCTTCTAGACCTGTGCACTGCTACCCTCACCATGTACCAATCACTTTTAATAGAAAGATTTATACCTTAAAATTAATGTACTAAATTATTGTATAAAACATCATTAATTGAAAATCTATTCTGAAAACAACTTTTCTGTCAAATAGCTTAAGTTTTTTAGGCTCTGCTACAAACTTGATTCTTGGGTTGAAATGCTTTCTCTTGCAAGTAAAACAATAGTCTTATATTTATAATAGTGAATTTCTTAGCATTTATAAAGTTTACAGGGCTGCAACATCTGAGAGCTGTTTGTTTTTGTTTCCTTTACTCAATCAAATTCCATGCTACATTTATCTAAATCTGGCAGCTTCTGGAGTTTGCATTACCAAATCCCTTGAAACTCAACTTTAAGCTTAAATTATACTGCAGCATTTATGCTGTCATGATCATTGTGTGCTAAAAAGGGGCTAGTTGCAGCCAAAAACTGGTTGTATTTGTAGACTAGTTGTAAAAAAATTATGGTAATGGATGGATCCATCACTTTAAAAGTTATATTGAAATAGCAACCTGCACCACAGAACAGTGTTCAAATATATGAAGTATGCAGACTCTGACCCCCTAGCACAGGTGAGTATGCTTCTTTGCACGCTCATGCATAGGTGGCGAAAGAGGGGTGCTGCAACTATTTTACTGGGGTGCTGAGCACCCCCAACTCAAAGCTGTATTGTGCAATAGTCGTCACATGAACTTCCAGAAACTTGTCAATCATTATATAAATACTCTAATAGACCAGTCATCCCAATAGAGCAGTCACTCTAATACAATTCAAGCATGTATTAAAATAAAATTAATAGTACTAGTGTTTGATTAACAGCTGAAACCACCGAAAATGCCTCCAAATTTAATTTCCTGACATGTAATTTTCAAAGTTTACTGCACGGCATGCCCCCAGACCCCTTAGAATTCACACCTACTGCTACCACCATATATTTTGGGCACCCCCAACTGTAGCATCCTTCCACCTCCTATGCAGTGGATATGTCCACCCTCTAAACTGGAAACCTCCTTTATAAATTCCTAGATCTGCCACTGGACAGCTAATGTAGTTTGAGCCATGCATGAGACTGTAAATGTGACTGGATTTCTGAAAAGCTATACTTCAGGACACTAAAATTGATCATGTGCAGTTGATACCCATATGTTTCCACTACTACTTCTTTAAGATGTTTAAATTTTAGCTACTGGCTGTGCTATTTAGTTATATTGACAAAGTGTAGGAGAATAATGGTATCACATAAAAAGTGAGACATCATTTTTACTCAAAATTATTACCAAATTCAATATCAGTAGGCCAAATTTGTAAAATTTCCTGTGGGGGCATGCCCCCAGACCCCCCTAGATAGAGCATATCTCACTAGTTGTATTAACTTTCTTGCCACATAATATATATATATAATGTCCATGTTAGCACCCCCCCCCCCACCCCCCTTCTGAAATCCTAAATCCACCCCTGTTATTCATTACTTTTCAAGCACTCCAAGTAATCAGACGTCTATTTTAGATAGTGGTTGTTCTTCAGGATGTCAGAAGAAACAAAATTGGTGAGTCATAGACTATTTAAAGTAGCCATTGTGACGAATGTATGCATGTATTTAAATTTAAAGATTGCAAGAACTCCGCAATTCCCTGTACAGTATACAGTACTGTATTGTAATGGCAGAGCATTGTGAGCATGCCCAGTGCTTGCAACACCTGCTGGCGTGAACACGCTTACCTTTGAATTCAACGATATTGTATCTTACTTACTTTGGTATAGGACTGTTGCTACAGCAGGTAAAGCATTATGCATGCCAGGGGAGTAGATATGACTCATCTCTGTATATCCTTTGCCATTTTAAAATCTCAGAATCCGTGTACTCAGAAACCGTCGATAAAGAAGTTTTCTGACAATTACTTGAACAAAAGGGTGTAAGCTTGAAGACATGACCGACAATGAGCTATGTGACTACTTTTCCACAGCAGTAATATCTGTTGGGTAGCTAGCTAGTTTGCATTTTAAGCAAAAATAACTACTTTTACAATGTGATCAGGCATGATTTATAATGAAAGGCCGAAGGGACATTTCAGGCCAACCATCTAATTCTGTAGTATGCAAGTATGAACACGTAGACTGCTGTCATCATTCATCGCTTCTTATACTGTACTTTTAAAACACATTTATAAATCTGTAAGCAGCATGCTATAGCCAGCTAGCTACAGTCCATAAAAATTTTATCCTCGAATTTTGTTGTCGACGTGATTTGTACACTCTATAGGGAAGAAGTTTGCAGAGAATAGCTCTGCAGTTGCCCCAACTGGACATTATAATTTCATTGCATTCTTGCATTCCCACTTTAAACTCACTTATCTTAAAATACATTTTAGAATTGCAGTTACCTTCAAAAAGAGCAACTCTTGGCAAACAGAATGATACCAAATGAAGCTCAGTAGAGGAAAGATCTACTCATCAAATCCACAATACGGGATACTATCATTCACAATTATTGTTTCAATTAAAATTTCTAACAATTCCTATGTATATATATTCACAAATATCTCATGACATGTTTGGGATATCCCAGATTCACAGCTAGATTCTTGTAGCACAGTCTTGAGCGATTCTAACAAGCTTTAATATGTTGGTTGTTGTGGCCCACCCCTGGGAGTAGTGGCAACCACCACCATTCATTGAGGATTCTATTACACACATGTGCTCATATATACACAGTCTAGCATTTTTACCTAGTTATACACACCACACTGAGCTCTATCATTGCCTACCTTGCCCTAATGCTAATTACAGAACATTTTTCAAAAAGCCAGTAGCATATGTAACAATACACAAGAACACAATGATACCACAATAGCAAATAACATCAAAACTCATGGTAGTGAGTCGTGTGGCCAGTAAAGTAGAAATGCGCACCACAGACAATAAATGACGCTACCACTACATGTAAGGATTTTAAAGGAACGAACATTGTCAAATTCTTCCTGCCTGTAACTCACCCATCATTTACAGTATCCCTGAAACTCTAGAGTTAAACTCATCGTGTCACTACCACACAAACAGTGAAGGAAATCCATGTCAATTGATTCGAGATAGAGATTGCCAACATCAAAAGGAGGGTTTCGTTTTTTTGTTTGTTGTTTTTTTATCGCATGAGGTTATATGCAATCAGAGGTGCATGTCTTGCATTCCTTTGTGCATTCCGAACATTGATTGCCCTGCTATCGCGTCCATTTTCTCTCAATCACCTCAAGATTCACATCATCGATTTTGCCATACATCATTACCCTACAGTCATAGTTTCAGCATTAAACAAAATTTCAGTCAACCTCGAGGCCAAATACAAAACCCATATTGTTGTTTTCCACAATACTTGGCATGTAGGGAAATGAGTCTTTAAACTAGTGCTGGGACAAATGTGAAGGATTCGAAGGTTAGTCCGAATGTTACATAATTTGAATAGAGATACACATGATTTGAATCCATTAGGAAAAGCTCCCTTTGTCTGATTGAACTGTTTATGTGTGCATTTTAATAATAAATCTAGATAGCTAAAAAACAAAAAAACAAAAGAATGAGTCATATGCACATTGTTTATAACCGAGTTAAACGCCATGGCATCTGGTTCAGGCAACGGTTTGGATTTCGGCAACTCTTCCTGGCGTAATAGGTCGGATGTGTGACAGTACTTTAAGAAGGAGGGGAGCAGAAATGTTATTTGTACCCTTTGCAAGGGCAAGTTTGCTTACCATGTCGGCACGTCAAATTTATGGAACCACCTGCAAAGAAGCCATTCCACTGTGAACGCTCATGATTCTGGACAGCCCAAGATTGATTCGATAATGAAAGTACAGAAGTGTAGCCCAGCACGTGCAAAGATTCTAGACAACCTGATAGTTGGACTGACTGTTCACGATTTACGACCAGTGAGAATGGTTGAAGGACAAGGATTTCAAATGCTAATGGAGTACTGTGAGCCTGAATACACTGTACCATCATGGAAACATATCATGTTCGATCGATACAAAAGTGGAAAAGCATTAATCACTGACAAACTTCAATCAGACGTGTTCTCACTCTCCCTCATCACCGATATATGGATGAGCAGTTCTACAGAAGCTTATATTTCACTTACTTGTCATTTCCTTACTTCACAGTGGGAATTTGTTGATTGTGTACTTGCTACAAGATAATTTCTTGACCACCACACAGGAGAGAATATTTCTTCTACTATAAAGGAGGTACTAGAATCTTATGAAATTGCTAACCGCACAGTAAGTAGTATTGTACACGATCAAGGATCAAACATGAGACGGGCCACTGATCTGTTGCAAATTGAAAAAGGATGGGCTAGAGTGAACTGTTCAGCTCACATCCTGCAACTTTGTATTAGTGATGGATTTAAAAACAATGTGTCTATTGATAGAGCTCTTGGTGCTTCCCATAATTAGTAGGCCATTTCCATCACAGCACATTGGCAATGGCTGAATTATACAAGCAACAGTCTCCAATGAATATGAATCAACAAAACTCAAAATAGATTGTCTGACGAGATGGAATAGTACCCTATATATGATTCAGCGTTTAGTAGCTAACAGGTGGCCAGTCTCTGCTGTACTTTCAGATACTACCATTACAAAAAGGCAAGACCGTACCCTTGATCTCACAGCTCATCAGTGAGTTTTACTGGAAGAGTTAGCTAAATTGCTTAAACCATTGGAAGTAGCAACCATTTTCTTTTGTACAGAAAGAAAGGTGTCAATATCTTGCATTTTGCCAATAATGCATAATGTGTTTACTAGCATGGACAGTGAGGAAGGTGATTCAGCAAGTATCATTGCATTCAAGACAGCTGTTAGAGAATCCATCATGAGAAGGTGGAGCTTGGATGGAATTGAACTGGATTCACCACTTGTGTTAGCTGCTGCGTTAGATCCTCGATTCAAGAGCTTGAAATTTCTTACAGATGACTTGAAACAATCAGTCAGAGAAGAGCTGTTGCAACGGAAGGATGCTAATTGTGGAAACCCCACTTTTCAGTGTGTTGCTATCAAAGAGAAGGAACCATCTGAAACTCTACCTGCAAAAAAGAAAAAAACAGCATTGGATATATTGTTAGAAGATGACAATGACTCGATCAGAGGGCTCTGAAAATGATACAAAACTTGAAGAATTTTTGCTTGAGAAGTCACTACCTCATAATTCTGATGTAATGGTTTGGTGGAATATGAACGAGCACAGGTTTCCAAACCTAGCTAAACTTGCTAAGGTTTACCTTGGCATACCTGCTACACCTGCCTCTTCAGAGAGATTATTTTCTAAAGCAGGAATCATAACAGCTAAGCACTGAAATTGTTTAAAAGCCAAGACTGTTGAAGCCATTGCTTTCTTGAACAAAACTCAAAGTTTCTTAACCAGTAGGCAGTAGTTACTTACTAATTAACTATATTTTTCAAGTTCTTAAGTTGTAATTATGTAGTTTTGTATAGTACCCTTGACTCACATACAACTTTGAAACAGTTTTTAAAAGTGTTTTGTTATATGAAATGTAAGAAACAAATAAATAAATTCAAACATTCGTTTACTTTATTTATAGAATATTCGAATGTAGAAAATTTACATTCGTCCCAGCACTGCTTTAAACCATTCTAAAAGTTTCGTTGAGATTGTTACATATTTTGAGATTGGCTAGTTAGAAATTTGAATGTTGCCCCCACGTAATAGGCCTTTTCGTTTAACTAACCAAAATATGTCATTAGTATTACTTACTTCCTTCACTTTTCCGGAGTGCAATATTGCTAACCACAACTCACAGTTCCCATTGACTCCTGTACAAAAATATATTCTTTTTAAAAAGCTGAAACATTTTCATTTTACCGTATATGCATCCCAAGTTTCTTTAAATATTAGATGTGGTCTTCCTCTCTCAGGAAAACTTTGTCTCATTACATTACAACAACCTGTCTTCGAGTTACAGAAGTTGTATAAACAGCTGTTCATGTCCTTAATCACTTCATTTAGCACTGCAGTTAATGAAGTCACTAGTGATAAGTCTAGTGCAAATAATAGTTAACTACCATTCTCACCACTAGTAGCCATTCAAGCCAAGCTAAGGATAGCAATAACAGAAATGGTGGTCTTATAGAAAATGACACACTTGGACCAATGGTGGAGGTGCCGTTTGACCAGTGTACTGTTCCCAAACTTTGATGGTAGTTATTGTATAAAGAAATCAGCGTACTAGAGAGGCTAAAGAAAGAAAAAATAGCTGGCAGTGGTACTAGGAATCTACGCACTGCTGGGAATTTATCTGATGCTATTGTAGCTCTTGGATAGCTTGTGAGTTCCATGCTGTTAATCTAAGCTACATTGTTTAGCTACCTGTATACAGTATGCTCTTTTCATGCTATTTCAGTGAATGATACAGGACTAGCATTCACCTAACATGACAACAAAGCTAAGATGATTCAACTTGATAATCTCACTAATAACTCGCGAATTAGCACTGAAAATAATAATCCACCACTCGCCAATGCTTACCCATTGACCGCCAATATCAACGGTAGTATATTAGTCATTGAAGGTAACATCGCACTCCGGAAGCCACGTCATAGACCAATTTGTCGTCACAGTCTAACCACAACATTCCACTGCCTTAAACAAAAAGGCCTATTTGCTCTCTAAGGATGCAGTAAGAATTTAACCCTCTCACCGCCACAACCGCCATATGGCAGTTTCGATTATAAACACCCATAGCATCACATTCTAAATGCTCTGTAACTTTATTCGAGCATTTTAGTAGCCCCTGCGCTTATCCTGTAGTGGACACGCCCTTAAGTGAACGGGAACAGGGATAACCGGTCTCTCGCGCACTATTGCACGGTTAAATAATGCAATCACGTACTTTTGGAATGTTGATAACAAGCATTATAGACGATTCTTAGACGTGATAATGGCACTACTAATAAAGAGAAACAGTAAGGAGAGGGATTATATAGGTTGGAGTGGCGTGTTGCTACTTTTGTATGCCTCGAAACACTAACCTCATGCTTATATGCGCATGCACACTTGCTCAATGCTGGAAAACCAGACTTATAGATACTCGCTTCAACTGTAAACTGGTTAGTGATGTTTATTGTATTATTATAAACAGTGCTAGCCTGTAAAGTAGTGAAATTTCACGTTTGGTTTCGCTTAGATCGATTTTCGTACTTTAAAGTTATATAATGGATTTGTGGTTGCTCTTGTGTAAACAAAAAGTTCATAATCAAATTCCTTGTTCTATAGCGAGTAAATTTATATATAGTTTTATAGGATTATATGGTATTATGTGTAAGTTATAGCAGTTTAGAAACAGTAGATTGGAGCCTCTACAAATTTGGCAGTGAAGGGGTTAAATTAAAGAATGACGCAGAGCACAATTGCGGTTACCGGTTATAGTAAGTGTAGTTAATCAGTACATATAGCCATAAAAGAAGTGTGCAAACAACTATGCCATCATTTGAAAATGGTTAGTTTGATATTTGAATTTAGTCACCCCCACGTAATTTGCTCTCTAAGGGCGCGGCTTATAGAATTTAAAGAATGATACAGAGCAAAACTGTGGTCACCGGTTATTGAAATGGGCTGTGTGTGAATAGTAAGTGTAGTTAATCAGTGTGCAGAGTCAGCTGCTCAAGTACATGCAAGCAGTGTTGAAATGAAGCTGCTTGCAGGTTTGAAAAGAAAACGAAGTACAAGTACAAGCTTGAAAAGGAAAAAGGTGGAAAAGACTATGTAGAAAGTTTGTGATAAAGGTCAAGCAGAAGGTAATAAGCTTTTCATTGATTTGGAGGAAAATGCAAGAAGCTGGATTACGAGATGTAAATGGAGCAATAGTGGAGAAAGGAAGAAGCTGAAAGAATTTCATCACCACAAATGTTGTGCAGAATACATCATGCAGTAATGATGTGCGGTACATTAGATACATCAATGTCATTACACTTTCTTGATCTTTTCTACTTGGCTTTTAGTCGAAATGCATTTTCTATGACCATCCAGTTATAGTTATATCACAGCAGGAGTAGAATATCTTAGTTATAGACACAAGTCTGAGAGCACAAGTGTTAATAACTAAGATATTCTACAACTGCCGTGTTATAACTGGCTTACCTAAGTAAAAAACTGTCAGTACTTTGATGTGTATGGTTTCATATACAACCAAAATTAATATTGACCACTGCTGTGATATAACTAGGTAAAGTCTGTGGGCAGTTTGATATATACATATATGTATTAGATAAAGCACTGCCGCGAGTGCTATATGGGAAATATAGCACGAAAAGAGTGGGCGAGAGACAAATATAGCACAAAGCGAAGCCGAGTGCTATATTTTGTCTCAAGACCACTCTTTGAGTACTACATTTCCCGTATAGCACGAGCGAAAGGCAGTGTTACATCTGGTATAGAGAACTGTCAACTTGAGGTACACACAAGACACACGAAACAATTAGAAATTCACTGAGGAGTGTTATCATCGGTAAAATAGGCATTGCGCCTGTGTTTCACCTGTGTCATACTGTGCTGTGCCTTCATTAGTCGTTTTGTGAGTCTAGTCCGTCTTCTCAATACTAAAAGGTTTTGATTGTGGTACTTTAATAAGCATATTTCCATGATATTCCTAGAACTCGTCCATTTATGTGAACAAAACGTACTAAGAACGTTCACTGCTGCTGACCACAAGCAAACCATCATCGAAATCTTCAAGTGTCTATAAGTTAAATCCAGTGGTTTTGTTCTTACTGGTTGGGTTGACTGGTCAGCCAGTGCAGTCAGGCTATCAGCCTACACTGGCTTGGTTGATTGGTTGTACTGGCCAGAATGAGTGATTGCTCACTCAAAGTAGGCTATCAGCCTACAAAATAGACCTGGTGGTTCTATAACTACCTGATATAGAACTGTGGTCTATTAAAGTGTTCTATAACTGCCCAATATAGAACACTTGGGCTTTTATGGCAAATATAGAACACTTTTTTGCTTTGATACTCCCACGCAAAGTTCTTTATATATGGGGTGACCTAATTTTAGAAAACGTCGATATCCAGGTTTCAAAGTCACACCACATACTTCATTAGCTGGTAATGCTGAATGCAACAATAAATTGCTATGCTTCAATCATGTTTACAGCACTGATAGTGACAATTTTGCCCATGACTGCTATCACCTGAGTTTATTAAACACATAGTTTTAAGTGCAGGGCTTGTTGTTGGCTCAAATTCACTTTTTTAGGCTTGTTTTGAGCCAGTCCGTTTATGAGTCCATTTTTCCCAGTCTGTTCTGCACTTTAATCATATCCAACTACCATAATTATTGTCCAAGCAAATCCTTTGAAGTATGGCTTCACTGGGATACAATAAAATTATAATTAAATTTTTTTGTCAAAGCAGTGTTGAATGCAAATGGAGTAATTCATAAGTAATTTTATCACATAATAGAAACAATTTTTTGTCTTGTATTCCATCATAATTACAATCAAGGATTTTTACTTGTGTTAATTAGCAGAAACTCTTGCGTTTCCTTCACATAATGGAATAATCAAAAACTGTCTGAAAAACAACTGAGTACAATGTGCACCATTTTCTATTGTAGTAGCAGGAGGCATTACAGGTATACAGTGTATGACATCCATCTAAGGATCCTATACACTCAAGGGCGGATATAGGATTTATAAAAGGGGGGGATAACTCAAGGTACTAATCTCTTGGGTAGAGGTGTGCAAAGCACACTTCCCAGCATGCAAAGCATGCTGGAACTAGGGGGGTCTGGGGGCATGCCCCCCAGGAATTTTTGAAAAATAGAAGCTAAAATACTGCAATTTGGAAACATTTCCAAATAAAATTCATAATATTTTCTACCTGTAGATATTTCATATACTGCCTTTAGATTATAGGTATGGCTCTCTAAAACATTTTGCTAATCGAAATGTTTGGGTAGGTACAGACAATGTACCAAGTACATGATGCACCCCTCTCACAATAGCACAACACTGAATAGGTGCATGTTAGAATAATAATGTTGAAAGTGGAAAATTTTGAAGTTTGAACAATACAAGATTGAATCTGAGAGCATTTTCAATGAAAATTGTGTACCTGAATTAAGCATTGCCATATATATTAACTACACAAGTGGATGAATGAAGCCCTTTAAACAAACCAATGCATTTCATTGTATGTATAGGTGCAGGCAGATTTGGAAAAATTCCATAACAGAACCAACTACATGTTTCCAGTGAATGTTCTATTAGAGTAGTTAGCTGACTGCTCTATTAGAATATCTCGATCTTGTACACCTCCAATGCTGATCCAGGTCCTTGTTGCATAACCTTTAGCATAACTCCACTGATAATACCTTGGAAAGATGTTTATAAGGTGGTTTTATGAGTATTTGTATTATTAGTGATCATATAATTATGCTAAGACAAAATTTCATTATAATACACTCAGCCTCTGGATCCGCCCCTGACACTGTATCATTCCAACTTTGACTTGAACCTAGCTCTTCACCAAATAGAAAATGAAAATTTCATGAAAGTTTCTGTGGTGTTTTGAAATGATGGCTTTGCAGGTACTATGTATTGTCACACACGCAGTACAACATGCGGCTCCTCCAATTTTCTATCTTCACAGCATGTAGCCAGACACCACAGAGCGATTGTTAACTGTTTATTATCAAGTATAACATTACAAAAGTTGAGTGTGACATCTGATGACTGATCCCAGCCTTTGACATAGCAAGACGTCTCCTGACTAACCCGAAAAATCTCCATTTAATGTAAAGGTACTTAAGACAATATAATCCCATCAATAGAATGACCTTTTTAATGCAACAAGCTTCAAATATGTGTTTAATATGACTAAAATTTACACAAACATCTTTTACATAAACCATAGATACTAGAATACATAATGGATTGGAATTGCAATACATTTTACGGTTACGGGCTCGATACGGTCATGTGATGACATTCACAAGGTAAAGCAGCATTTTAAATAGAGCGTATTCACATGACATCACAAATTTGGCACTTATTTAAGACACGTGCAGCATTTATTTGAGACGTGTTGATAAAGCTCCAATGGTACAATAGAAAATAATTGCATCTTCATTCTTTCTAACAGACCTTATACAGGAGCAGCTATTTTGTGACTATGTGGTAACCACCTATGAATGGGTAACAACATACTAGAAGCATGAACTTGTAGGCGCGTTGTACTGAGAAGACGTGTAAATGCCCTGGGACGCTCTGATATAAATATAAAATCTCTACTTTAGAACATTAAGAGGTGTGAATGTTGAATTAGTTCAACACTTTTGTTGAAATCACGAGATCAATGATGACGCGTGACCAACCTCCTCTGGCTACTATTTAAATCGAGCACGTGAAAGCCTAATTATAAGTAGTCCCTGTGAATTACGTTCTACTGATAGACTCCACTTGCAGCTTCCTCGAGCAATTTATTTTTATCATTATTATTATAAATAATTATCAAGACAGAAACAATAATATCAATAAAATATATCCAATCAACAGTTAAACAATGGCAGTGATGCATATCAACTACTCCCAGACTCCTCCACTTCGTGCAACTGCCATGCACGCAAAGCAATGTAGCTCAAAGGGTGGTGAACAAAAGGCGAGCTCTAACCCAGTGAGTAACAATACTATAAGGACATTCCCATTTCATAGACAAACAGTCACTAAGTTCAAATGGAACATACAAAAGAATTAGTGACAGAGAATGTGCTATACGTATCAATTCACAAAGCCGTTGGGTTTATTATTATTATTATTATTATTCAGCTTCAACACACAGGAGTGTACGGGAACTTAACAGTGAGAATAAGCTCTGCTTATAGAGAAAAACAATCAGTACAACCATATTCATTACCCACAGTTAAATGCATTCTTAATAGTTTCTTTCTACAATGCTAAAAATAGACAAGCCCACAAGCTAATTTATGATTACATAGTTGAAACAAGTGTAACCCGTTTTCTCTGCTGGACACTTTCGGTATGCAATAGCCAACGGGGTGAATTCAATTTATTTATTTATTATAGCTAAATAATTATTAGCAATTAATAATAATAAAAAAATAGCTAAAAATAAAATAAAATAAAATATATTTATTTATTTATTTATTTGGGGGGAAAGAGCAGGCAGCAAAGCTGATTAAGCCCAAACAATTACAAATTCTATAAGTACTGTACAATCAAGTTTGAAAATGTAGCTAAAGTGCTCAGTTCAATTAGTTGCCGGTCGGCAGTGTCAAATCCAATTGCCACAACGTCGAATTCAACTACGTAGCTAGCTATAGCCAATAAAATACTGCAATATGCACACGGTATGTAATACTCAATTCATCAGCTAGTTTATACACACACGACAAACTATAGACATGCAGCTACGTATTTGTGCTACCTTAGTGAGAAGGTGTAGATCACTAAAACAGCCCAGAATTCGAACATGTTTTCAGTTTCGCAGTGTCTATTCGTCCGGCTGGGCAATCAGAGTTGCACAATCAGATTCATGAATTATTGGAAGTATACGAAAAACTGAGCAGACGAGTTGCTCACAGGACGTTTAAATGTTTCTCTTCAAAGAGGATTTCCAAATCTAATAAATGGGAAGACATTCAAGCGTCGTCAGCAGTCTCTAATTGCTTGTAAACAGAGTCGGCATCATAGGGATTCAGGTCAGCAAAAAATTGATTTTTATGTACTGTGCTGCTGTTAACAAACAAAATATGTAGTACATTCAACTGTTCACTATCAAAGTACACCTCCTTTGAGGGCAACTGGTGCTGCTACATCTGTTACTAGCCTGCTACTTCCACTGGTTCCACCACAATATCAGCTCAAGTGCCAGAAGTAGTCATCTCACCTAGTAAGCTAAGTAAACTTAAATGGCCACAAGTATATATGCCGGAGTTAGTTACTCTAGTTGTTTCATTAATTTCACCTCTGTCATCTTATCCAAATGTTGTTACACCTTCTACTTCTGCTGTCCGTATTTCTACTGGTTTCACCACAATGTCAGCTCAAGTGCCAGAAGTAGCCATCTCATCTGGTAAGTTAAGTAAATTAAATACTAACTATATAGTGGTTACCCTAGTTGTTTCATCACTTTCACCTCATCCAAACGTTGTTATACCTTCTATCTCCACTGAGGTAGTGCCTGGTATTTCTACTGGTTTCACCACTGTGACAATAGCAGCTCAAGTGCCAGAAGTAGCCATCTCACCGGCCTGGCCTGGAAAGTGAATTCATATATGCCAACAAATTTACGACTAGTTACCCTAGTTATTTCATCAATTTCATCTCCACCATCTTTTCCATATGCTACCACATTCACTCAACAATCTAACACACCATCTCCATTGCAAACATCGGTTTCATTACCTCAATTGTTTGAGTTTCCATCAATTTCTCTGGGACACTTAGCTACTATCTGTTTTTCTCCAGTGTGTTCCCACTGATCCACTTGCATCAGCAGCTTCAGTGTGCTCCCCTCCACTATGCGATTATGCAACTTCTCGATTCTGATTGGTCAGCCAATATTTTGGCTGGATCGCACTTCCGGCTCGTGCTCAGCCGGGCTTACGATATTAGCGCGAGCCCAGCTGGGCACGAGTGTCTTTCGATTGTGGTATTACTTACACGTGGGTAATGACAGACTTCAACGACAGTGAGTTATTTTCTGTATTTGAGAAAGGAGAGCCCTCGAAAGCGGCAAAGAAAAAAGGCGCACCACCGCTAAAACGAAAAAAGGTGCCAGAATCAACTCCAAGTGATTCATCAGGAAACAGCAAACGAGCGAAGAAAACTTCTGAAAGCGCTACAAAACCGAAACCAGAAGTAGTCGTAATAAACGACACATCTGATGAAGAGCCTACAGCAAAGAGGTCCATACAACTAATAAGTGAGAATGTACCACAAGAGAGCATAGATGGGTGAGCGTTATTAAGAGTATGTAACGAAACTTGAATGAGCACTCCAAATAAACTCAGTTCCTCAAGCTATTTGTTGGCAGGAGGTCCATTTCCATTGTAAGAGCTTTTTAATCCATTATTTGTCTAGACACAACCATAGCAAACCGCCTAAAATTTTAGTCGGCAGGAATAATTGCTATCAAAAACTCTGGAATTCCTCTATCCCAACATGTGATTGACTCTAAGGACATTGATCAATTGGCTGGTGTAGCAACAACTATTAATTGATTAAGTAATTGTAATTTATTGTGATCTGCGAATCATACTCTTTTCAGAGGCCTGCACGGTAATGATATAACAATAATCACAATTGTAAATTTGTGCCAACTTGATAACTCATTGACACGTGAGATGACCTTGGAACTGACAACCTTACGGAATCTATTTTACTGAGCTCGTAGAGTTTGCAAAAAAAAAAACTAAACTATTCTCATGGTCTATGATTTTATGATATATGTAGGTAGTGTTTCAGTTGCATAGCCAACATGTTAGGTTACCTGTAAGTGTTTTATATAAGCCACAAATACAGTGTACGTATGTGTTTATTACAGACCCACCCCTGCTCTTAGTAAAGAGACAACAACAGATCTAGTGGATGCTACAGAAACTGAACAGGTTGCAGAGAAAGTTGCTCCATTGTTTGCCAGACCAGCCACTGTAGTGAATATTGACAATGAAGCATGTACCCATCAGGTGTGTGTTCATATTCTATGTGAGTGTTGTAACTAGGGTAATACCTGGATACCTTTGGACCAACTGATAGTCTTAGTTATCAAGTTGTCTGATCATCAAATTGTCCATGTCATTTTATGCACATGATGTCCTTGAATATTTTCAAGTGTTTCTTTAACAGATTCCACTGTAGTGCTGTGTTAGCTTTAATCAGTAAGTGAAGTCTACCAGACTTGATTTGTAGATCGACTTAGAAATGTAAAGTTTACTACATGGAATTTTGACTTTTGGCAACACTTGTGCCAGTACCTGCTTTTGTGCGTATATGAACTTATTGTATATTGCATACATACATCATTCTTACTGCATCTCATCATTCCACAGGTAGCCATTCCTCCAGGGTTTGACTATAAACCACTAGTAAAACCAACTGGTCCACCAGCTAAGGTATGTGTGTGTGTGATGACTGTAACAGTACTACAGTAACTATGTCTCATTTATGTTAAATTGTTAAAATTTTTAGGACCACCATAGTATTGTGATCCAACTTGTAGCAAGTGGTCAGTTTTTCCATGTATTTTAGTTTATATATTTAACCCTTAAATCTGCAAAAAGAACTTTTGGGGGAATGCATACACATGTTACATGGGCACACATGCTAGCATTAGGTAGGGTGACTTAATTCTTATAGCCTAAAACTACTACACATTGATTAAAAGTCTTGTCATTGGGCTACTTGGAGAAGGTTAAATGAACACTGCAACTACAGCGGCTTATTTGTTATGAAGCGTTGGACAACAGCGAGTCACATATTCGTGTTTAATTTTGATTGTGGTTTTACTTGTGTGAGTCGTATATGCCTGATAGAAAATTTAATAATGAAGCAAACGACTTGTTGCTAGGTAATAGGAGGAACCACCATCGAGTTATGGATCATTTTATAAAGGTATTAAAGGGTTCCTTACCGAAAAGTTATTGACATGACTAGTTTTGGCCTCACTGTTTAGTGTGCTAGGTATTATTTTAATCCTTAATTGTCACATCACAAGCAGAGTGACATAATTTACGTAGCCATAGGATGGACGCTTTGAAAATTATCACACTTTGTGCAAGGCAATTAAGGCATCCATATTTTATTAATTTAAATCCTTATGCAGGTTTAAGGATTAATGGCTGAAGTTCCACTGTACGTATCTACAGTATCAGTGATGTGTAGCCTTAGTTAAGACCATACAGTTATTTTATCAAGTACTTTATAAAGTATATCTGACTATTGCCAGTCACACACAGCTAATAATGTGTAATAAATCATGATGCAGTGAGTAGTGTTGTACCATAAACATTTCTTGTTGCTTGTTCACAGGAATATCCATTTGTGCTGGATCCATTCCAGAAGGAAGCCATTAATTGTGTGGAGAATAAACAGTCAGTGTTAGTGTCTGCCCACACCTCAGCTGGAAAGACTGCAGTAGCGGAGTAAGCTAAGTGTACCATGGAACCTGTGTGTAGTGTGTGAACCTGAGTAACCACTCTTGATGAGTTGGGTTTTCAATTCTAAGGTTTATATGGTAACTCACCTTTTTAATACAAACACTTGCTTGGTCTACTTGGTCTGATTCCAACTACAGCATATTCTATCAAGTCTATGTTAGTACAAGTATATGTGATGGGATTCATTATTTGTTCTGTGGGTCAGTTCTGTCATTCAGTCATTACAATTGTAGGTATGCGATTGCTTTATCGTTGAGGGATACCCAGAGAGTCATCTATACCACTCCTATTAAGGTTAGGGGGACAAGTATAATATTATGAACATTATGAATGTGTTTGTGTACATCTACAGTTGAGACATGTTGATTACAGCAAAACATGTTATTGGTTTATAGGCCCTTAGCAACCAGAAGTATCGTGAGATGTATGAACAGTTCCAAGATGTTGGACTGATGACAGGTGATGTTGCTATTAACCCTAGTGCCTCTTGTCTTGTTATGACAACTGAGGTGAGTGTTAGTGCACAATGAAATAGCACACACATGCGCGCACAACGTACACACGTACACACACACAACAAAAACCCTTAATTTCTGTGCAACTAACTGTATTTTGATATTTTTTCTTTACTGTGCACAGATTTTGAGATCAATGTTGTATCGTGGATCAGAGGTATGTCTGGCAGTATTAATATAATTTGAAAATAGTATGTGACCAATGCTTTTAAGTTAGAAGTTTCTCATTTGCAAAAAGAGTCCAACAGAAGTCTCTTGGTACTAAAAGACTCGTGGCTAACTGCACTAGTTGATTAGTTATCACTGTGCACACAAGAATTTGTTGTTTACTGCTGAAATATTGTGGACAAAACAAAAGCACAACCAATTCATTAGCTAGCTACATAGTGTTGCAGTGCCAAGGCAGGCAGCTATTGGTGTCTTACTTTCCTAGAAAATGGGCTACGTACGTTTCCATAACAAGTGGCATTTTAATGTTGCTAGCTTTATGACACCCACTTTCACTTTTTCTACATGAGCAGTGTAAAGCGATAACTGTTCGAGTCTTACTCATGGTAGTTGTGATGAGGGTACTTGTCTAGCATGTGTTTCATCCTTACTTAAACTGATGCAATACTTTTTTGATGCTACTAAAGTATCACTAGTCCCACAGTAAAACGTCTGGCTCCGTGCTCAAAAGGCAGGTACTTCAGAGTATCCTGTGCAGCCTTTCATAAACTCTTCACTGACTTGGCAAAGCTGAGTGGCGCAAGCAAGAGTATATGTGACCCAGTCTGACAAAACCGGGCTTATCGCCTATTTAAAAGTATCGAGAAATGCCGGTTTTAAGTATTTAGTGTGTTGTAGCTCGCCAATGGTTGAAGCTATGTGTACCAAATTTTCACATGTTTTATACCAATTCCTTACCTTCCAGAGCATCCACTGTGCAAGTAGCCAACAACTAAGTTTCCCACCATTTTAGATAGTTTTTAAACCGAGGTTGACTGTGTCAGGCGAGCTGCAAATTGGGTGGGCGGCGGGGGCCCTGGAGGGCGGGCAAGATGGTGTTCAAAAATTGAATAGGAAGGCCAAGGGATGAATTAGGCCAAGTTTTGAGCCAATGAGGTTTCAAAACTGGCTAAAATGAAAGGAAACTCACAGCAGAGGTACTTATTCAACACCACAGAGTTGTACAACCACACACAGTCATTCCCAGGCTGACCAGAACTCCATTAAGGCCCCACACCACACGTACGGATTGCCACTGGGCTTGGGAAAAGTAGCCAGCAAACCCAGACCACTCAAGTTTAGCTGATTTTAAATGTGTAATTAGATAGTTTATTCATGTAGCTGTGTGTCCTGGGTGAAAAATCGAATCTGCTGACATGGGCGATAAGACCGGTTTTCTCAGACTGGGTCACATATGTAGAAACCAAGAGTGTTGAATAGTGTATTGGTCTGTGATTAATGATCGGATATTTCATTAATATTGTTCGTTTATACAAAATGGTAATTTGAAATGCATGTGTGGCAATGGGTCTTTGTTCACCAGTTTTCTGTGTTATTCAACCAAGTATTCAACACTTATTTTACAAGGAAAGTGTAGTAAAGACCCAAGATAACTCCAGCTTGCTAAAAAAAAAAAACAGTTGGACAAACAAGCATGCTGCCACGCCTTCAAGATCCACATGGCAGTGCCAGAACTTTAACATTAGCCATATTCCTTTAACGCTATCATGTGTTCACTTGGTTTAGTGGCAGAATTGGGCTAAATACTGCAACCCTTAATTCGCAATATAAACGAACAATTACTGAAATATCCACGCAATCATTAATTATGGGGTAATACCAGACATGGGGCCAAGTACATTTGAAAGTACTTAAGTAAAGTACAAGTACTTTTGAATTTTCCAAGTATAAGTACAAGTACTCTGGCGACAATCAAGAGAGTACTTAAGTAAAGTACAAGTACATGCTGGAAGTACTCAAGTAAAGTACAAGTACATTTTGCTGTAGCAAAATATACACTTATTCAGTGTATTGTAGTATGTAAGTGTACCTAGTGGGATTGGTACTTTCAGGTTTTTGTCAACTATTCACTCTCTTAAACATTTAAATGCACTAACTTTAGCAGCAGCATTGTTTTTATTTGCCAGAATTTTATGAC
Source organism: Dysidea avara (assembly GCF_963678975.1). Classification (NCBI taxonomy): domain Eukaryota; kingdom Metazoa; phylum Porifera; class Demospongiae; order Dictyoceratida; family Dysideidae; genus Dysidea; species Dysidea avara. The sequence goes on from NC_089276.1 coordinate 18,417,095, forward strand.
ATCATTAATCGTGGCTACATGATACATAGTAAGGTTAGTGAAGGCACTAGAAGAATTGTACTATGCACCTTCATGCAATTTTGTTAAGTACCCACTGTGTACAAACTACGTACAATGTTTGCAGTACTTACAAGTACTTAAGTACTCAAGTACATACAAGTACTTAGCAAAGTACTTGAGTATAAGTACAAGTACACTGGGGAAATTAAGGAAGTATTTAAGTAAAGTACAAGTACTTTCAAATCTGTACTTAAGTGTACTTAAGTATAAGTACTCATGTACTTGGCCCCATGTCTGTCTGGGTAATACACCAGTTCGATGCTTTTGGTTACTATATACTCTTGGCACAAGGCATAGCTACATTAACTTGTCCCAGACTGTCCATTTTCTAGAACACTTAGACTTTAAACACCAGTGTCTTCAAGGCATAATGCTGAGTAGGAAGTGTTAGAATTCAATAGAGCTAGCTCTGCATGGGCTTCAGTTATCTGAACAATTTACTTATCTGAACACTTTTATCGTTGTCTAAGAACTAAGGGGTTCGGATAACCCAGGGCTCACTGTCCATGATTTTCGTGGGTCAATAAATTTCAGAATTTTTGTGGTTTTGTTTTTGACAATTACTCGTTTTTACTGAGGCTACCTATTAAAAAGCATGGAGCTAACACTGATAATCATTAAGTTTCGAAGATGAAAATTTCACAGAAAGCCAAGCAATCGTGAAATCCACGAAAATTATGTCCCTTGAAAATTTGTACATATACAGTAGATGGCATTACAATGATATTTTTAGAGTGTATTACTGGATACACTACATCATATCATACAGGTGATGAGAGAAGTTGGTTGGGTGGTATTTGATGAGATCCACTACATGAGGGATAATGGTATACACACCACTACCACCCTGTATACTAATTATGTATTTTCTACAGAGAGAGGTGTAGTATGGGAAGAGACAATCATCTTGTTGCCGGATAATGTCCACTATGTGTTCCTGTCAGCCACCATACCTAATGCCATAGAGTTTGCCAAATGGATATGTCACCTGCATAAACAGGTCAGCCATTAATGCCAATAATTTCGTTCACAATTTATGTGTACTCTCTACCCCACTATAGCCATGTCATATAGTCTATACTGATTATCGTCCTGTACCATTACAACACTATCTGTTCCCAGCTGGAGCTGATGGCTTGTATCTGGTAGTGGATGAGAAGGTACTGTGTGTCTGTCAGCTACACTGTATTTTATCCAGTTAAATTTGACCACCACAAATATGTAATTTATCACATCAAAATTTGGCCAAGCGTCCTTCCTTGTAAATGATGTCTGTCATTCCAGGAGTATGTTATTTTGTGACTCCTTTGAGTACATGTTCTCTTGTTTGTATGTGTTGTGTGTTGTTTACTTATCAGGGTAACTTTAGAGAGGCTAACTTTCAGAAGGCGATGGACAAGTTGAATGATGGAGGACAGCCAGAGACCAAAGGAAGAAAAGGAGGTAGTAAAGGTAACTTGCTTTACCAATCCTTTCTAGTACTCTGTATCCCTATTTCAAGCTCTGGTACATAAATACATTTAGAATCCCGTTAATGTGGACACTTGAAACGAGGAGAATCCATTCATACACTAGAATAAGTTGCCCTTTTCTGGATAACCAGGACACTTACTGTTACATTTGCAACCATCTCAACAAAAGCCCACCTAGCCTGCATTTTGAGAAGGAAGAAGTTAAAAATTCGTAAAATTATGCATGCCATTACTCAGAGATGCAAGACTCAAACTATACGCCATCTTATTTGCTTGTTTGTGGAGAGTTTGAAAATCTGTGTTTCATTTCTGACTGTAGCCCCAACGGTATGCATGTCATGTGCGTTTGTTTACATTTAATGCTGTAGACATAAACGAAATTGTCGTCATTTCTTCAATGAATACTGCTTTCATACGTATTTGCGCGATGACTACAGTGCTAAACTATACCTTGGTGATGTACCAATCTGTGGTGAACATTTTAAGTCGCATCCCAATGCTGTAGACACTGATGCAAACTGCAAATGCAAGTGCCTGTATTTTCAGTTTAGTCGCTCTACAAATTGATTGGTTTACTCTCCTACTGTCTAGCGCTATAATTCTAAACCTACTCACCATGATCAGTCGAAACTTTGGTGATCCATTGACAACAGAGATAATAAGAAACTTTTGTAAAATAATTTCTAGTTGTGCGAACTAGATGGGGTTTTGCTGAGACAGTTACATTTACAGTAGCTACCCATCCGTACAGGTCCATCAAGTTGTTTCAAGGTGGTTAAGATGATAATGGAGCGTAACCTTCAACCAGTGATTGTGTTCAGCTTCAGTAGGAGAGATTGTGAGGCTTATGCTCTACAAATGTCTAAATTGGACTTTAACTCTGGTAAGTGAACTGTGTAGTATGTGTGTGTCATTTAGTATTGTTCATGAATTTACATCTTATGAATGTATTTCAGCTGATGAGAAGAAACTTGTTGAACAGGTTTTCACTAATGCTATTGACTGTCTGTCTGAGGATGACAAGAAACTACCACAGGTAATGTAGTCTCAATACGTATAATACCTTGTGTGGATAATGAAGGGTGTTGATTAGAGCTGAGCGATACTGCCATTTTAGTATCATGATCGATACTAAAGCAACTATTCACGATACTGAATAGTTCACGATACTTACAAATAAGTCAATCATAGCTGGTGCTACATAGTGTATTCCTCAGTATTCCTGCAGGAAGTCTTTAAAAGTAGCATCAAACTAGCCACTGTCATCCTTGTTTACAGTAACAGTTATTTTAACACATGCTTTGAAGTTATGTTATGGTATTCACACCTCTCTGCAGGGGTAACCAGGTTATGACTTACAAGGATTCTTAGCCTAGTACTGCATAACAAATGAATTTTCAATGACAATAATGTACAGACATGGTATCACGATAGTTAACTACAAAATATCGCGATATCGATACTTTCAAAATATCGCGATATATCGCTAAAACGGTAGTATCGCTCAGCCCTAGTGTTGATGGGATGGTCAGGTGGCTACCAAATCAGTTTTTACTATTATAACTAAGGGGGATGGCTGGGAAAAAAAAAACATGAATCAAGAAGAGATTTTTTGTTGAATTAATCGACAAGAACCACCCACAGATCCTTATTTTGATTAACACAGTGTTAAAGTAAGCAGTCAGAATAGGATTTGGGAGATTATCGGGTGTAACCATGTGTTGTCCTTGTTGATTTAATCTAGCAATCTCTTCTTGTCTAATGGGTTTTTTAGTGATCCCTATTCTTGGATTTATAATTATTAATATGTCTAATTTGTGTACTTTCTTTTATTCTTTTAAATCCACTTATGAATCAGCTGAAGTTTACAGAGATTTATTAGAGTAACAGATTTACCAGAGTAGCTACCAGATTGCTTTGGTATCTTGTGATCAGCCATGGCATGCAAGCCTATAAGGATTAAATGCAAATATCTCGTACTGTATATAGTAAGGACGACAAAGGTTTGGGCGTGGCCATGATAAAATAACCTCCCCCAGTTTCCCGTCACGACAACATGATAATGTTGGTTGGTTAAAATCAAGCCCAAAAGTGCCTTCAAATCGACTCAAAGTGTCTGATGCAAAATTTTAAAACCAGGTGTGTGCCCATAGCTGGCCAAAAGCCGGCTTTGGGCGTATGCCTGGTTTACTGAAGTTGTTTTGTGTGTGTGTGTGTGTGTGTGTGTGTGTGTGTGTGTGTGTGTGTGTGTGTGTGTGTGTGTGTGTGTGTGTGTGTGTGTGTGTGTGTGTGTGTGTGTGTGTGTGTGTGTGTGTGTGTGTGCGTACCTACCTATCTACCTATGTGTCTATCAATGCATAGCAACGTAATTGAAGAATTACAAAAAATTCCATGAATTACGATATCCAAAATCACAATGACTTAATTAATTGATGCATTATTGCAAAACCAAAAATCTATTAGCTAAAAATAATGACATAGCAATACATAGTTGGTTAATTACAGGCGTGAGTTAGCTACTGTAGCTAGCTGCATGGCACCTGGCTTTTAGAAGTAGCACAACATCAACTTGTTTAAAGAGAATTTTCTACTGCCTCCTGCCTAATTGATGTGCTCAGTCAAGCGTAGCAGAAAAGTTGCTATAGCTACGTTTACAGAAACACTTCAAATTCTCTTAAGAAGCTTGTGACATATTGTTCTTCCTTACTGTACCGTACCACCATCAGTCAAACACAGTACAACTTCCATCACGATGTTATTGTGCCAATATATTGGAATACATGTACCTTGTGCAATAAATAAAACAGCCAGAGAACATTGGAAGCAATTAAACACCTTTAAAAATTAATTACGTAGAAATCCAATTTTTGGGGGTGAAATAAAATGTGTAAACGATATAACACAAAGTGTTGCATCATTGTTTAATATACGTACCTTGAAGGTAACTCATCAAATAGAGTTACTGTATATCATTTTTGCCTCGAAATTTAGGGGCCTTTAAAAAACAAAGCACATTCTCTTAATGTTTATATGAGGCATAATCTTGACACATGTATCTGATGACCCCTGTTAAGTCCTACTGTTTGCTAGTTTTTGTATTGCGACTATTGAGGCTCATGTGAAATTTCAAGCCAGGATACACCTGTATGTGAGAAACCGTCGATATACACACAATAGTACTTTTGTAATAAAACGCATTCAAAAACAATTGGTAAAAAATGCAAGCTCCAGAAAAAAAATTTACACAAGTTTTCATTGCCTTGCTGGTCGGTTAATTGACACTCCAGTGGACAAATCCTGAGCATCATCGTGTTCCCCTATTCACAGGGAGTTCAAAAATCCTTGTTTCATCTTCATACACAGGTGGGTTTCTGAGTTACGGACGTTTGATTACATTACGGTGACGAAAGAATTTATGACAATTTTTCTTAGCCTTCCTTCCAGATCACAGAAGAATACCTTTGGCAAAAACTATACCTTAGTGTATGCACAAATTCATGGTGAATACGATAAGCAAAGATTCAACTCTATATGCCATTGTATCAGTAAGTTATGATTGTTTATGTAAGCGCCTGTAGATAGGGTTTCCAATGTAAAAATTCGACACTTCTTCAAAATAATTTGCTAACTGTTGTTACATGTTGGACTAACTCTCACTTGAATACAGCTGCAGTGGCAATAAATTCCATTGCCTTCTTGGGATAGAAATCAATCGAAATATCTGCAAAATCCGACATTACGAGCTGTAACTCTCAGAAGCCTTGATCCTTTATCACAATACTGGAGTTCAACCTTCCTGTGTGAGTAAACCTTGACTTAAAAGCATTGGTAGTTTGATTGGTGAGGTAGATTTCCTGTTGATGCATCATTTGAGCACGATTTTGAGTTCCAAAAACGGGTTTTCGTCTACAGACACCAAACGATTGACAGCCTAAACTTCCTCACACCACAGTAGTAATCATCCATCGATAAAGAAGTCACATACGAAGTTTGGCTAAGTTGTGACATCTCTAACCATCTGGGTGAGCATGATATAGGGTAAAATTAGCCAGAAATCACACCTTGACTACATAACTTGCCCACTCAAATAGAAATCTTGGTGTAAAGCAACTGTATGATCCCTAAAGTACAGCTAGAAGTGAGATTATCTTCGTCAGGAATCGTAAAATAAAATTTAATGGCACTAAGGAAATTACAATTAAGCTCGCATGATTTCTGCCATTTCAACACTTGATGTCTTATGCAGTGCTACGACAACTGTGATTTATCCCTCAATACAAATATTGCCTGCCCAGTAATAATAAAAATAAAAAAAAATAAATGTAGGTAGTGTATCATTACTGACCACACCCAAGCCTAGTCACATGAGCCTGATTGAACAGGCCGCTAAGCGTTGTAGCTGAATTGCAGCGACGATAACTTCGCTATTAGTTATACTTTATGGATCATACAGTTGTTTTACACCGAGATATCTATTTTTAAACAGTTGAGTGGACAAGTTATGTAGTTACGGTGTGATTACCGGCAAATTTTGCCCTATATCACACTCACCCAGATGATTAGAGATGTCACAACTTAGCCAAACTTCATATGTGACTTCTTTGTCGATGGATGATTACTACTGTGGTGTGAGGAAGTTTAGGCTGTCAATCGTTTGGTGTCCGTAGACAAAAACCCATTTTTGGAGCCCAAAATCTGTGATGCATCGACAGGAAACCTACCTCACCAATCAAACTACCAATGCTTTTAAGTCAAGGTTTACTCACAGAGGAAGGTTGAACTCCAGTATTGTGATAAAGGATCAAGGCTTCTGAGAGTTACAGCTCGTAATGTCAGATTTTGCAGATATTTCGATCGATTTCTACCCCAAGAAGCCAATGGAATTCATTGCCACTGCAGCTGTATTCAAGTGAGAGTTAGTCCAACATGTAACAGCAGTTAGCAAATTATTTGAAGAAGTCGAATTTTTACATTGGAAACCCTACTGTAGATTATTTTCTCGATGTCTTCTGTACATATTGATTTATTCTCTCGTCCAGGTGTCTACTGTTGTATTTCCCACACTGCTTATGTTATGAAGCTGAAACTTAGCCAATCCATTCCTCTGTCCCTGTAGACAACAAAGAACCAATAAAACGAATTTTGATAAATGTGCATATACATGTATCAACTGTTTTCTAAAATTAGGTCACATATGCAATTAAAATAATATTTTAAAGCAGCACTTGAAATGCTTCCAACCTTCTCAGGGAAACAGCATATGAAAGTTATATAGGCAACATGTGTGGTACATATGGTAGACCACACTAAACTATTTGTGTACGATGACATACTTGTTTACATCTGATTGGATTATTTTAGTGCCATCTGGCTAACCAGGTGGAGCATGGAAGTAATGTTTTTCTTTCACACCAGTGCTGCACACACACACACACACGCACGCACGCACACACACCACACACACACACCACACACACACACACACACACACACACACACACACACACACACACAGTGCTGTATTCACATCCTCTATAGCTATTCTGCACAGTAGTATAGTAGGTAATCTTGCTGCTCACATCATTCACAATAACAAAGTCTGATAGCTGCTAAGAACAGTATTAGAACAGCAGCAATCAGTCAAACACAGTACAACTTCCATCTCCATCACGATGTTATTGTGCCAATATATTGGAATACATTTACCTTGTACAATAAATAAAACAGCCAGAGAACATTGGAAGCAATTAAACACCTTTAGAAATTAATTATGTAGAAATCCAATTTTTGGAGATGAAATAAAATGTGTAAACGATAAAACAAAGCGTGACATCATTGTTTAATATACATACCTTGAAGGTAACTCATCATACACTAGGATAGTAGTGTATAGTAGGGACCACAAAGGAGTAGGCATGGCCCACAAAATAACATCACCCAAAAAACCTCAATTTTCCCAGATAAGGCAGTATTGGTTAAGTAAAACTAAGCCCAAACAAGCTTTCAGATCGACCTGAAATGCTTTCAACAAGTTGCTACGGAATTTTAAACTTTTTTATTCAACGGAATTTTCTACTGACTGAGTAACTGACTGACTGATGCCTTCAGACAAGCGTAATTCAATAACAGCTAAGGCTACAGGCTTGATTTTTTTCACTGTTCGACGTCGCTTCAGCCCGAGAGGCTCCTTTGGGCATACCGCAGTATGTATAATGCATTCTTCATGGACTTACCAGTGTCCTCCTTTGTGTCCCATTCATCTTTGCTGACAGTGAAAAGTGTCGATTTGGTGGTAGCACGTGATGGCTTCCCTTCGTAACGAAAATCATCCTTATTTTTCATAGTGACTACTTCGATTGCAGGGGTGTTTTTAAAATAGTTTTTGATTCATACTGCTGTGTAACGGTTGAATGTAGCCAACAACGAAGCGTAATAGATACTTCACTTTTCAGACGATAATTTATATAACTGGGGCGTGCGGCACCAACCCTTTCTTTTGGTATGCATGGGTTGCAGAGATGCTTTTCAAACTGCTCTTGATTCGTACTGCTGTGTAAAGGGTTGAACATAGCTGACAGCAAAGCGCAATGGATACTTTACTTTTCAGACAAAATAGCCAGGGGTAGGGGGGGGGGGGGGGCACAGCACCATTTCAAATGTGGTGTGCATGGGTTCACCAATCATAATAGTATTGTTTACAAAAAAGTTAACAAACAAGTATTTCAAATTTTCAATTAGAGTAGGGACCATAGCACATCAATAAAAAGTACTGAAACAAGCTGGAGTAGTGCATGATGTTAAATCACAGTAAAACAATAAGAAGTGTTATATCCCTACTGTGCATTTCCATTATGGTATCTTGGAGCACAGTATGGATACAACACTTCTTATTGTTTTACTGTGATTTAATATCGTCAAGAGTTCATAATATTAAAAAGGTCCTTTTTTGTATTATGAACTCTTGATATCATGCACTACTCCAGCTTGTTTCAGAACTTTTTATTGATGTGCTATGGTCCCTACTCTAGTTGAAAATTCCAATTTTTTTGTCAAATAGAGTTATATCATTTTTGCCTCAAAATTTAGGGAGCCTTTACAAAACAAAGCACATTCTCTTAATGTTTATATGAGGCATAATCTTGATACATGTATCTGATGAACCCTGTTAAGTCCTACCATTTGCTAGCTTATGTATTGCGACTATTGAGGCTCATGTGAAATTTCAAGCCAGGATATGCAATTAACTTAATATTTTTAGGGATGGTATATTTAGTGGAATGGCGGAAACAGTGGAATTGGCGGCCTTAGAACATCCATCACCAGTTAGCTGCTCACTGTTACATATATAAAATACAGCTACATAGAACTCACCACAATTAAAGTACATGGTCTTTGTATCGCTGACTTTCTCTCTTCTTGCGGCTTAACATCATCTCTGGCAATCAATTCTTAGAGTGTAATCATATCTCAACCATCACACCCTGTATTTTGAATAACATGTTACTAGAAGTGCCTTCAAAGGGGATGCTTATGATTGAAAATCTGTAAAAGCCACCTCGAGAAAATAGAGTATGGCCACCTGTTTGATAACTAGCTACTATTAGCATGCACTTTAAAATATGGTGTGTTCACTGGAAGGTGATGATCAATAAATCATTAAATTAATTGATGAGGTTCGAGAGATCAGTCTAAGAATTGATTGCCACATATGATGGTAAGCTACAAGAAGACAGAAAATTGGTGCAACAAAGACCATGCGCTTCAACAGTGGTGAGCTCTATGAAGCTGTACTTATATATGTAACAGTGAGTAGCTAACTGGTAGTGGATGTTCTAAGACTGTCCATAATCTGTAAATGACGATTCTGCTGTTTCTGCCATTCCGCTAAATATACCATCCCATATTTTTAAGCAGCACATGAAGCACTTCCAACCTTCTCTGGGAAACAGCATATGAAAGTTATATAGGCAACATGTGTGGTAAATACGGTAGACCACACTAAACTATTTGTGTATAATGACATACTTGTTTACATCTGATTGGATTATTTTAATGCCATCTGTCTAACCAGGTGGAGCATGGAAGTAATGTTTTTCTTTCACACACAAGCAGGGCTCAACCCAGACTATTAAACACAATGCAAACAGGGGCGGATCCAGACTTTGGAAGGGGGGGTGCACTTTGCTGAAAATTTGAAGAGCAAAAAAAAAAAAAGGTCACAGCAATAATGGCTACCCTTTACCAAATGTATTTACTATAAAGTATATAAAGATCCTTATTCATAACTTCATAGTTAAGCTATACTGCCTCATAAACACTGTGACTGCTTTATTAGAGTGACTGCTCTATTAGAGTATCTTGATCCTGTATGCAATTTTTTTTGAAAGATGTGAAGGAGGGGGGGGGGGCACGTGCTGCCCACCCCCCCCCCCCCCTGGATCCACCACTGGCAAACACACGCGCACGCACACACAGTACCGTATTCACATCCTCTATAGCTAGTCTGTACAGTAGTAGAGTTGGTAGCCTTGCTGCACACATCATTCACAATAACAAAGTCTGATAGCTGCCAAGACAGTATTAGAACAGGCAGTACATATTGCCATAAAGGCTGGTCAACATGAGGCCATTTTTGTGGTCAGACAATGTGGCATCAAACATTTCTTTTAATTTTAACCCTACACTTTAGTCATTGTGTGATAAGGAAACTTCTCCTTTTTGTTAACATCAGTGATAATTTTGTGCTACAGCACTTATCTAGTTAGTCTTATTTTGATGATACAAAGTGAAAGTTTAGTTCTTTGAGGTACAGAAAATTTAGATTGTAACTGCTATTGATTGCATGACATACATGATCAGTTGGCCCAATACAGGTGACTTACTGGAACTTTGAGTATTTTAAAAACAATCACCAGTAATGTAATGGCTTACACAGCAGTGTAATTAGAGCAGTGGCTATATTCTGAGTACTGTAGTGTACAGAACTATTAAAGGTGAAGAAAACTTAGAAATTTATAGTGGTTAGCAATCAGTGGAATACAAGTTTATTAATAGGTCATGGACATGTAAGAAGCACTCGCTAAGAGCATGGCTTTACAGTTTTAGCACGAATATATAATACTGTCTGCTTCAGTATACACACAAAACTGATCAAATTGCAATGTGATACAAAGTTTCCTACAGTTTACTAGTACCATTAATAGCTGTCAAATTCATGCAAGCTTTGTTATCAGATACATTTTACTGTATTAGTTTTTTGTTTTGTTTTGTTTTTTTCATGACTGCTCTATTAGAGTATTTTGAATAACTCATCCACATACAATGACTATCTTTTGTAACAAAGGCTTCATCAAAGGTTAAGCTATCTCTGGCCTATTCTGAGTTTAATAAAAACAAATTTATCATTCACAACAAGTAGCGCACACCAGGAAACCAACTCTGAGTGCAATCATGCATGTGTAATGGTGTTTTGACGGGCTGTTTTCTCCATTCAATAATGAAATCAAAAATAGGTCATAGACATGTACAATGATCCATAAAACAAGCCTTACTACTTATTATCCCAGGGTTCTCCTTTTAAACTTCGCTATACCTGTAAAACAATATTATGAAGATGAGCATGAACAAAACAGCAAATTTCAGTTTTGTCACAAATACACTTACTGATTTATTTTCACTTGATACTTACTAGTGGACCAATACTCATTGCAAATAACCACCAGAGAGTTGTAGAATGCTACACCTGTAGTTTTTACAGTAGGTGTGTGTTCTATTAGGATTTTCCCAAAAACATGAACAATCTCTATTATGACATGAGAAAGTGTACAAGGTTTTAGTACTGTCACCTGCTTGTGTTCATTAATTATATTGACGATACTGTAGCTGGAGTTCACCATGTTCAGTTATTGTATACATGTACCTCACTAGGTGGAGCATGTACTACCACTACTAAAGAGAGGTATTGGTATTCATCATTCTGGACTACTACCCATACTGAAGGAGACTATTGAGATATTGTTCTCAGAGGGACTTATTAAGGTGAGCTTCCTAACCTCTGTGTTGTATTGTGCTGTTTGTCCAGAGCTTACTACATGGTACTTTTGTTAAGTATCTGTTTTGGCTATTTTTATCAGTAAGGTATTGGCTTGCTTGACTACCAGAGTTTAATTCTCATATACAATGTGCATAAGTTCATTCACAAGCATTGTACCACCTGTTTCAAAAATGTATACTCCAATAGAATTCACACCTACATAACAGTCACTATTGTGGTCATGTTCTCTAACATGTTTTCTTTTCTCTTCCACAGGCATTGTTTGCTACAGAAACATTTGCTCTCGGTCTCAATATGCCAGCTCGTACTGTTGTCTTCACAAACACACAAAAGTTTGATGGGAAGGAATTCCGCACTGTGAGTTGTACTGTTGTGATGATTTTACTACTACAATTAGGCATTATTATATTCCTGGCATATGACTGTGAACTTTCTAGATCACATCTGGAGAGTATATTCAGATGAGTGGGCGTGCAGGTAGGCGTGGTATTGACGAGCGAGGCATGGTGATGATGATGGTGGACCAGAAACTGGACTGTGCTGCCGGCAAAAACCTCCTCAAGGTGAGGGAGGCTATATCAATACACCTGTCACCTCCTAAGAGAATATGTGTAGAGAATTGAATTGATTAACTGATAGAAACAGTTGCTGTGTGGTGCTGTGATGAACTGCTATACTGTATGAATGATTGTGATTAACACTTTACCGGCGTTCTGAGCACCATACAACTTTTTTTCCCCTTTTATCCCAGTACTATAATCCTATAAGCAAATCAAATTGATGAGATACTGTAAGTTAGAAAAAAATTTAAAACAAAAGCCTTCAAGAAGGATGGGATTCGAACCCACATGTGCAGAGCACAGTGGATTAGCAGTCCATCACCTTAACCACTCGGCCACCTTGTCACACTCTCTCATATCTGTGTCATCACATGATTTATATAATCGAATCTTAACATGACGCATTGCCAGAGTGGACACATTTGTATCTATTCATTCTAGCGTAAAACATTACAGCACAACAGTGACCTGTTAAAAGTGGATGACAGCAACGAAGCAGAGGACCTCGTAGCAGATGAACCAGACAGGAAACTGTTACGCTATTCTAGTCATGGTGTGTTTATTAACTGAAACTGTAAGTGCTCCCTTGGCAAAATCCTTGCTAAATTGCTAAGTGCCACAACCACATAGAAATCCAGTGAATCTGTGATAGCAAGAATGGCACACTGTACTAGCTAGCTCTGTTCTACTATGCTACTCATCACTGAATTATTGCTGTACATGTGATAGCACTGAAACAGCGCTGCAGGACATTTAACAGGGCTAATGTATTGCTTACCAACCGGCTCTGCCTTAGTCGTGGTGAGAGTCTAGCGTATTTGCTGGTGGTTAGCTAAGTGTAATATGTGGAGTACATGGCAGGCAGCAAATTCTTGAGCAAATTGCTTTGGACTCACTGGTCAGTATCTTCTCATGTCTCCTTAGTTGATTTTTTTTTTATTCCGGCACTCCCATCCTCCCCGATCTCTAGCTAGAAGTTAAACCTAATTTATAAAAAAAGCAGCTAAACCTACAGAGCCTACACAGTCCTACAAAACACTGCATGGACCACCAGTTTAATTGTTGTCAGCCATTTATAATATGATAACTACGTTTCTCTACCAGTAATCTGAGTTTCTGTACTAGTGAAGAATTGACACCTGTTCATTCCAGCATGTCTTGATTGATTCCACATCGATGCACCATGCCGAAGACTTGTCATATGACTCATATGATAATTAATGGGCACAGAATACTGCTCTGAAATTCCTAAAAGAGATTATAAACTCTTGATATCATTCATCTGATGGTGCCATTTGGTGATCATGCCTTTGCTGAGATGTTGCTATTTACTAATGGTAACAACAACTGTTTTAACAGCTAACACAATCATATGTACATATTCGTATGTACTCTTGTCATAGCATAATCCCCACAATTAGTCCTTTAAAGCCATTTTTACAACTGTAATCAAATGATCAAATGATGAATCAACCATTAAGTCAGACAAAGTGTACAAAGAGATACTATTCTGTGATACTATTCTGTGTAACTATCACTAAGCAGTTCATACAGCTGTTTGAATGGTTTGGATGTTATGCTTAAAGTACAAGGAAGAGTCAGTTAACTCTTGGTACAAGTAAGAAAGAAGATAGTCTGTGAATGACAAGGTGGCCGAGTGGTTAAGGCGATGGACTGCTAATCCATTGTGCTCTGCACGCATGGGTTCAAATCCCATCCTTGTCGTTGCTATTTTTTCTTTCTCTTTTATCATTCATTTTTCATACTTTCATGGACTTTCATTGAATGCTTTTCCCTGCTTAGTAGGTCTTTTCATTATGTTATGTGCTCTTGTATTGATGTTAGGGTGCGGCAGATCCTCTAAATAGTGCCTTCCACCTTACCTATAACATGGTACTAAACCTGCTGAGAGTGGAAGAGATCAACCCAGAGTACATGCTGGAGAGGTCCTTCTACCAGTTCCAGAATAACTCCTCCATCCCTGTACTAGAGGAAAGTGAGTAGTACAGCTACTGTAGTAGCATGTGGAGAATTGTGTGTGTGTGCATGTGTGTAGGTGTAATTTTGTGATGTGTGTTTGTGCACTGCTCTGGGAGTTTTTATGTGGGTTATTTGCTGTGTTGGTGAAATCCCCAGGGAAGTATTCTACCCAACTGTTTTAATACCTGATGCTGTTAACTAAGAAAGTGAATGCCACATCTTTGTCTCACATACTGGGTTAGGGTATTTGGGTGCCCATAACAACACCAGTGAGGCATGGTGTAGGCCTGCTCCCATAAGAATTTGCCACACTGACTCATAACACCTGAGTAGTGCACAGGTGTTCCAGCAAGCATGTCACCAAGTACAGTCTTCATGACTACATGCTGTAACAACAGCAACCAAAGGCTTGATTTTGTATGTGTGTATTTACTTTTAAAGCCTTAGTGTGTTTGTATAATGAAGTACGTACTTTCTGTCTCCATGTTAGAGATCGGTGTTCTACAGAAGAGGTATAACGAGATGGACGTTCCTCGTGAGGAAGAGGTAGCCACCTACTACAAACTGAGACAACAACTGGATAAGTTAGGAAAAGAAATGCAGCAATTCATTGTGATGCCGAAGTATTGTGTGCCCTTTCTACAACCAGGCAGAATGGTGAAGGTGAGACACTTTGAATTAGTATACACATGGTTATACTGGGTTATACTGGGTTATACTGGGTTATACTGGGTGAAGAAGTTGGTATCTTTTTAGACTAGTGTATAGAAATTATTTGCATAGAAAAAGTGAATAGGATTTTTTAAGACTAAACTGTTAAGGTATTTTGGATACCTTAACAGTTTAGTCAAATAAATAGGCATATATTTGTGTGTGCTTAGGGCTAGAATGAATGTACAAATACATCTTATTTTGAAAATGTTGCCGAAGCTTTGTTACAAATGTTATGTCAACAATTAATGAACACAATTGAGGGTGTACACTGTAGTACAAACTCCTACACTTTGTTAAAGCTACAAGTTTAAACTATAACTACACCAAAAAAATACGTACTGTAAATGGCAGCTTCCACAAGAAGTGACTATACTTGTACAATTGTTAGTGTCCGTGGTAATGAAGCTTTAGTGCAGTATCCCAATGTTATGAAACTGAACGAAGCTTCAAATTCTAACTATTTGTCTCACCCTAGTGTGTACTGCATGGCCACTTGTATATTGTACAAAGTTAAAGTTTATGATATGATGGCACATTATTAGTTTGTTTATGCAGGTTGAGAATGGTGCTGAAGATTTTGGCTGGGGATGTGTTGTAAACTTTCAGAGGAAGTCCCAATCAAAGGTAAACAATTCTACTTTTTCTATATCTGGCATACAGGTGTATTGGTATTGAAATAATGTTACTGTAGTGTTCTGCTTGTTATAGAGCATAACAGGGCTGGTATATGTGGCAGAGGTGTTGCTACGTTGTGCTAGTGACAGTATCAAACAAGCTCCCGGTCTGCCCCCTCGTCCACCACCTGATGGAGATAAGGGAGAAATGTTGGTGAGTAGAAAAGTTCTAATTGTGTGTCTGCATGTTGGTATTTCTGTCCAACACCCACGTCAACAAACAGGCTTGAGTAACCTTCATAAGGAGTGTTTACAATACTGCATTGAAGCTTAACTTTCTGTTTTTGTCATGTTTACTGAAGGGGGTGTGGCCAGTAACTGATGAAACAGTTAGCACATGTGCTGTAACTAGCTCACACTGTATAACAACTGAAAAATGACATAACAGGCTTTGTAAGCTGCCAGGAACAGTTAAGAAGATACTTCTGTGCTTAATTGTAGTTTACAGTGGTTCACATGATACTAGACATTAAATAAAAGTTCTAGTACCGGCTAGGGATTGCAGTATAACAGACACACCCATTTGCAATAGATCGTTTGTGTCATTCAGTACTGCTGCTATGCACTTTCCAAACTTATTAGAAAGATAGCACTTAAATGGAAGAAAACTTGTAACTTGAAAGCTAACACCAAAGCTTTGAATGCTCAAACATTTTATTAGCGAGTGTTTGAAGGTAAAATTCAATATTCATCCCAGCCCTAGTACAGTTACCAGTTGATTTATAGAGGCACAGGCCCCAGAAAGTTCTCTATTACACACAAACTTGTTATTGACAGAAAAATACAGTGTATGCTTGTTGTAGTACAAAAACATTGGGATGTTTGTTCACCTCATTGATGTTACTGGTATTCAGAAATTTAGTTAAAGATGGACAACTAATAGCAAACTAGAACCCACAATCACTTTATACAAATATCTATATAATTACTTAACTTTGATTGCTAAGATGGTGGATTAACATAAGCTTGCATGCAGCAATGTTCCATATATTTAGCAATTACAAATATTTGTACCAAAACATGTATATACCTGTTGCAAGTTTAGCAGTTAACTTTGTGGACAATGTAAACAAAATTGCCAGGTATCCAAATTTTCACCTTTTTATGACAGCACTTGGTACCGAAGTATCTGGCATTCCAGTATTAGTATCAATTATTTTTATTGCACACCCCTACCATATGTAGTATAGGAGGGAGGGAGGGGGGGGCACCGAGAGACTCAACTTAGCCCTGTGCTGTATATTCTTTCTGCATAACCTGGTAACAACATGTTACTCCAATACTAAGTGTAGGTTAGGGACTTCTAGATTTATGTAAAATCCAACAAGTTTTTTGAGACCCCAAGGGTGTGGTCTCTAACTGACCTACATAATGGGGGCATTTTTACGTACAGTATTTGAGTACAATATATAGGTGGAGTCACTATGGGATTGAATTATGTTGTAAAACCTCACACAATGATATTTGTTGTGGAAGGGTGAAGATGTTTTATTGAAAGCAATAAATACTTTAAAGTTCGTACCAGAGTATTTGATAAAGCAATATGGCGCTCCATTGGCCCAGTTTGAACACATAGTGACCCACACATCTCATGGCTTCTGCACCAAATTTCTTAACACTAGTTCAGCTTTGTGACTGATACACATCAAACACAAGCTGATTGGCCCAGTGACGTACTACTAGTGGAGCAGTAGATGTCTGGATTGGGCCAGTTTGGCTCAGAGTTGAAATACTTATCAAAAACCCTGGCTTGTACCTTTCCTAAACTATACTTGGATCACCATGGAAAAGCAGCAATAGTGGAGATAATATCAACAAAGAATTTTATGAGTTGTTGCCTATGGCATTACAGCAGGACGTATTGTATTTTGTGGACTGGACTCATGGACCGAGCTGGAAACAACTTCTCAACAACAATTCAGAAGTTACCTAGCTCTTGTAATGCTGGAGACACCATTATTAGCTTGGTATTGCTCTTACTTAAAGGTTGCACCAAGAGTTCATAATATTTGTATGAACTCTTGGTCACACATGCCCTAAAATGTTAGAATGTGTGACAGTAGTGGGATGGCATGGCTATTCCTACACGGTTTAACTGTAATTTATAATGAATACACACCGTATAAACTTACTATTCGATATTGAACAGACAGTGGCATGAAACTACGTGGCTGAATTGAGACTTCTTTCTGGCTCATCACTGAAGCCTAAACATTGTTGCAAAGTATTAGAGCAACAGAGGAACAAGTCTGTATAGTACCACAATAGCCTCTGTCACTGCTGGTATGCACAAGTACACGTGTTTCGTAAATAATTCAGTAGTGCATGTACAACCGTTGTGACTTGTAGGAAGAGGAATATCAGCAGTTGTATCTCAGTAATGGCATCTCCAGCATTGTAGGAGCTAGATTATTGTTAAGATGATGTTTTCACTCAGTTCATCCTCAAGTCCATGAAATATAGTACATCTCAAGACAGTATGAAGACCAGACAGTTTTAAGACACAGCTAACATGAAATGGCGACAAGTCACAACAGCGGTGTGTTTTTGAATACAGACCACACCCACAATACAGATAATACAAAACACCATTCTACAAGGAAGCTTACCCATCAGGTTCTGGACTTGTCCATTTATCATGATGAAGATATGTAGGCTACAGGCTACAGCATTACCTCCCATAGTTGATTTTCAAGCATGCTTATAATGAATGTAGTGGCTGAACTTGTGTTGTTTAGGTCAATGGTCTCCTGCCGCATGAAAAGCATAGCAAATTAAGGTCTTTGCTGGTTCACTATTTTCCTGGCATAACCTCTAATCCATAAGTGGCGGAAAGGGGGCTAGGGACTGCTGAAGCCTCCCTCCCCCCCAAGATGATATCTCTTCAAAATTATCCTTCTTGGAGTAGGGCTGAAAACTGTGAAAAATATACTCTAATAGAATGATCAAATACCCTAATAAAGCAGTCAAAGTGCTTCATAGAAAAATAAATGTATGTTGTAAAAAAAAAGGTGCCTACAGCAGGAATCAGACCACTGTCCTTTTACTTTGAGAGTTG
This sequence comes from Dysidea avara, assembly GCF_963678975.1. NCBI lineage: Eukaryota > Metazoa > Porifera > Demospongiae > Dictyoceratida > Dysideidae > Dysidea > Dysidea avara. The sequence goes on from NC_089276.1 coordinate 18,435,667, forward strand.
GTGTCTTACCACTAAATTAATTCTGGTGAGCTTTGAGACATTGTGAAAGCTAAAATGGCTACAGCTTCAAGGGGCTGTTGACCCCTGCTGCCTATACTCCCCCCTCACATCAACTACTTCCTCCACCACTATTCTAATCCAAGTATTATCAGATGAAGCATTGTTGTGTGTGATATGTGATGTTAGCTAGTGCACATGCAGTTATGCACTGATGAGGGGGAAGAGATTTAACCTTTTTAGTAATATATTTGAAATATACATAATGGCCCATAGTAATTACCAATCCACAGAAAGTTTTGTGTAACACTACAATTTTTTTCTTGTATTTTTGTCTTGACCTCTTGATGTTATGTCTTGACCTCTTGATATTATGTCTTGACCTCTTGATATTATGATGTAAATTTTGTTGTTTAGGTTAGTAAATATCTGCCAAGACCAATACTGATGTTTGCAGTCTGTCGATTATTTGGTCTTATAATTGTAGTCCCATAGTGCATGTGGCCATTGTGACCATAATTTAATAAATCTGATTGGCTACCCTATTAATTGTATGCTTCATTGTAACAATTTCTCACTACAGGTTCTTCCAGTGTTACTCAAACACATCACAAAGATGAGTAGTGTACGACTGTACCTACCCAAGGACCTCAGACCAGCTGATAATCGGTTCAGTGTTGGCAAATCCATCCGAGAGGTGATCCGTCGGTTCCCAGATGGGGTCCCTCCTCTGGATCCTGTAGAGGACATGAACATCAAAGATGAACAGTTTAAGAAGATTGTCAGGGTATGTTTTGTTGTACACACGTACTTTATTGTAATGACATAACAAGTTAATACATTACTTATGATATTGTGTGTAGATACAGTATAGAGCCTTTATAGAGCCACTAAGGGACACAATGTAAGTGACCTCATTAATGAGGTGGCCCTAGTGCTGAAAACCTTATTGATGCAGTCATAATGGAAGTGGCCTCATTTTTGAGGTTTTTCAGTGTGCCAACATTTACATTTCATTGAATAAAATGCCTGTCTTGATTATAAGCCAGGGGGGCAGAGGGAGGGGTTTTTCAGCACATCTGCCTGGTATCAAATAGAGGACTGGGCTATTATTTAAGTTACTGTTAGTGGCTTTAATTCTATCCCTTTCTGGTGCTCTTTCTTCAAACTAGTTAACTATTTTAAGTTTAGAGCCACCCGAGTGATGAAGTTGCTACAATTGAAAGATCTTACATACAAGTCCATATACATGTAAGCTCAACTCGAATTAGATTAAACGCCGGGTGTTACTCAGACATATCCAAAATAAATGCCTGGTCTTAGATAAAGGCCCTGTTCATTACTGGTCAAAAATGCTGGAAAAGCATGAGGAATCTTTTACATGAGAAAGTACAATATTATTTATGTAGCTATACTAGTGTAATAGAACAGTCACGTGTTGTCAATATCACATGTAATAGTAAAGTACTCTAATAGAGCAGTCACAAACTAGTTGTGAAAATATACTTTAATAAAACAGTCAAATGAAACTCATTAACTGGGACCTACACAGTAGATTGTACAGTACATGTACTTATGTGAGTGAAGGAACCAGTCATAGCAGAATCCCTACTAGAATAAAAATAATAAAACAAGGTGGATAGCAACACAATTCCTAAATGTATAAATCCCAGATGAGAGTTTAATGCTGAAGAGGTAACAAACAGGTCACAATGTTATCTTGTAATGTTTTCCTCTTACAGAAGATAGAGGCACTAGAACATCGTATGTACACACACCCACTGGACAAGAATCCTCAACTAGCGAAACTGTACAACTTGTACTCTGACAAGTCTGAGGTGAGTTAACTGTATCAACTAATTGTTTAGTGTACTATCATGTACTCTACGGGAGCTTATGGGTTAGACCCTACTTTACAATGAGGTTGTTGTACTTGAAATGCAGTGGTACATTTCTTTTCTGAACACCTTAACTAAAATGCCTATTCCACAGTAACACTTATATGACAAGTCATAATATTATGTACCAACTCATTGTAGTGTTCATTATAACATACTAACATATTATGGTGTTCAGTGATGGTGTGTTGTGGGTGTACTTGTAGATTGAGGCACAGGTCAAGGCAGCACAGAAGGAGTTGAAGAAGGTACAGACCATCATGCAGATGGATGAACTGAAGTGTAGGAAGAGAGTGTTAAGACGGTATGCTCTCCCTAACCTGTGTATGTGTTGTAATGTGTGTTTAGTGTTTTCTATTGAGGGATATATCAAGGTCACCATTAATGCACTGCATCATCCCCACAGGTTAGGTTATGCTACTGCTGCTGATGTGATTGAAATAAAAGGAAGAGTGGCGTGTGAGATTGACTCGTAAGTACTGCAATACATACCCCCATCACTCTGTTGCACCTGTTTCTCCCTCACGTTGCTGTGGTGTATGTTTCCTCTTCCTCAGTGGGAAGACATTTTACTTTTCATATTTTCTGTACTACCACACTTTATTACATCCCATTGTATAGATTGTATAGCTAAAAATTGTCTGTGTACACATGCAACTACTCCCTTACATTGTTACAGTACACACACCATACTGCCAGCACTATTGTACTAACACATTCACTGCTACACAGAGGTGATGAGTTACTATTGACTGAGATGATATTCAATGGAGCCTTCAATGACCTCACTGTGGAGCAGTGTGTCTCCCTACTGTCCTGTTTTGTCTTCCAAGAGAAGGTACTGTATATGCCCCCTCCGTGTGTTCACTGTACCACCTGTGTGTGTTCACTGTACCCCCCATGCGTTTATATGACTGCTCCCCTTGTTAAAGAAGCATTTGTAGCATCTTTAGAAAGGAATCTCAGTACAGTGGAACCTCATTTCCGAATCTCTTGGGACCAGGGTGGTCATAAGTCTAAATAAATAGTCCATATCTCTGAAAATGTGTATAATTTAAAAAAAAATATTAGCTACCCTAATAGAGCAGTCATTTCAGTAGTTTTGTTGACCAAGATTCCGGACAAGCGGGGTCCGGATAACTGATGTTCCAGTGTATAGCACCTCTGTGTGTGTGTGCGTGAGTAATTTGTTGTTCTATGTTAACACAGGCCAGTGATATGCCTAAACTAACAGATGAGCTATCTGGACCATTAAAATTAATGCAGGTCAGTTAAAACTACTTTGTTAGTGATACCTGTAAGCTACCCCATCTTATTCCAGGACTCAGCTCGGAGAATTGCTAAGGTATCAGCAGAGGCAAAACTGCCAGTTGAAGAAGAACAATATGTCCAGTCTTTTCGGCCTCACCTAATGGACGTGGTCCACCTGTGGACACAAGGAGCTCAATTCTCACAGATCTGTAAGATGACTGATGCATTTGAGGGCAGTATCATTCGCTGCATCAGAAGACTAGAAGAGTTGATGAGGCAAATGTGTCAAGCAGCTAAGGCCATCGGAAACACTGAACTTGAAAAGAAGTTTGCAGAAGGTGAGCCAGTTATGTGGATACTTATAAACCCCTCAATACAGCAGTCGCATAGAATATTGGGTGCTTTAAAAATTCAACCTCTATATATAGCAATCTTCTGTGTATAGTTTTACAGTTGTAACTATATACTTTATTTCACAGGTATAGTGAAGATCAAGAGAGACATTGTATTCGCAGCTAGTTTATATTTGTAGCAGACAACAAAAGTTATAATAACTACGCGGTTTATTAATCAAACAATCACTTTTTTGTTGTTTTTTATCCACCATTGTCAAATCAATCAAAAAAAATAATTACACCATGTCATACAATAATTGTAATTATTGCCACAAATTGAGTAATTACATTAATTATTGGGTATAATTACAAATAATAATTTTACATAACCAGACAATAAAAATGTATTATCTGTGGGTTGAGGGGTATACACTATAACAATGTTTCTGATGGTTCACGGTAGACTTGTAGTACAACTTTAGTACCAGAGTTCTGTAATAATCCAGCTGCTTCTTCATGTGTCACATTAGTAACATCATAACCATTGACCTGTAGAATGAGGGTGGGAGAAATATACGTATGAACCAAACATCTGATGAAACAATTATGTGACCTGCTGAGTGAAAACCCACCTAGTTTGAATTTTTCTTGAACGTTTTTTTTTTTTTTTGTGACTGTCTAGAAGAAAAACCAATGGACTATTACGTTTCAATCTAGTGGATACTTCTGGAGGCTGTTCAAGTTTAGAAATGGGGATAATATCCACAACTCGTGCTTGCTTCATGATACAGAAATGAGATACATGTATTCTCGGTCTCCATGAAGAGGGGCTAATTAAATCTGATAGATTCTAGCATAAAATATTTTTAGTCACACATGTCCCTAATCGAACTTAAAATTTCTAATTTTTCCTTTAACTTGTACTGATAGGATTAGTCTGGCTAGTTTTAGTGATTTATATGTGATCAATCGTGGGATTCATTCCTTACATAACTGCGCTGCATAACTGTACTGCATTAGCCCAATTATCCACACAACTGTGCTGTATGACTCACACAGTACAGTTATGCAGCTAATTGGTACAATATGGGAAATACAGCACGCAGCGGCACTTTGATCCTCCCACGCAAAGTGAAATAATTAATGTTAAAGTTTATGGCCGTACAATTGGCAAGTGACTGCCAATAATTGCACAATGAATACTAATTGGCTTTATGCCACATTATTTATTTATTAAGGCTTTACAGCACAAGTGCTGAAGGTCTGTAGGACACCTGGTCCTACAGCCTGTTTAAAGTTGTTACAGGAAGTGTGCATGTATATATCATAAGTTTAAACAATTGCTTACTGAAATGATTTTGTCTCCAATTTCAATTTGTCCAGATAGTTGGGCTGGTTTACCCTCCGCCATATCGTACACAAACAAGCCGGGGTCACCATGGTGCCACAGGTTCTCCCCATTAATGCCCCCCGTTATGCTGATACCCAACGCTGGGTTCTTGAACAGCTCAATCATTATCTGTAAGGGAAGATGATAACATGAACGTGGTGGAATTAAATAGTAGCAAAATTTACTGCACTAAAATATTTGGTTATGTACAGGCAATTTCTGTTAACAGATTCCACTTAACATACACATTTTTACACAGAATGATAGTACATCAAACTAACCATTTTTCCTTCCAAGCCAGGCACTCTAGGGGTAGGTGTGTTGGTCCTCCCAAACTGAACTACACACACAACACAAATAGGATCACTGGTGTTCACATACACATCATACCAATATCAATCTACTAAGATATTTTATTATCACAAAAAGCTATATAACCTCACCAGCAGATCCTGTACTGGACAGTTGGTACTGGAAATGTCTCACTGGAGTAGCCCGGCCGGAATGATGAGGTGAAATACCCTGTGCTCTGGTGGGGGAGTCTGACCTCCTGCGCATCCTATCCATGAGGTAATTAGGAGCAACACTGTTCACAGGTAGGGTAGTACTCTTCTGATACTTTGGTTTAGCATTAGGGGACAGGTACCAGTCTGGTTCAATGTTCGTATCAAAGTTTGGTTCACTATGATGGCTGTGTGGTGGATTAAAGAACTGGTCAGAATCACCAATGATGTCTGCACTACGTTGTCTCATGTGCATTGAAGGATTGTTGTTATTCTGTTGGTTGGGAATTGAAGGGATTCTGTGCGGAGGCGCTGACGGCACTCGCTGGTTTAACCTTAACATGTTGTGACCATCATGAAACACTGCATCTGGTGATGGAGAGAATTGTACAAGATTGTCCCGACTGCCTGCTCGGTAAGGTATGGCTCCATGTAGCACATCAGCACCACTACGTCCTGAATTATTAGTGTTCATCACAGCACCATTAATACCATTCATTGTTTGCTTGTAATGATGAGTTGACTCCGTACTCTCTTGGCTAGCACTGATTGTTAACAAATGTGTAGTGTCTTCAACCATTAAATGAGGCTGATCATGTTCGTAACTTTGTTGATTATTAACCATTCTCTGTTGCGGGGGATGAAAAGGTATTGTAGCACTCGTATCAAACCAGTTTAATGGACTTGCTACTGATTTGGGTGCATCTAACAGTGGCTGGTCTATGTCCCCTCCCACAGTTGAGTCTGGTGATCTCATAGAGTCGGGATATGTGCTACTGCTGTGGTGGGCACTACTTGAAGAATACTGTGGTAAGATACCATTGCTTGTTTCCATTATCGTTGGCACTTCTGGTAGCTGTGGTAACATCCCATCTTCTTGGAAATGGGCTGGTGAACTAGGAACCTCCTAAATGTAATACACGTACATAAACCATTACACAGGTGATTTTTGAAGCAACAGAAATGACTTAATTCTAAAAGACTCGGTTGTCAAACAAAATTATAGAAAATCAGTAGTACTAATTTCAGCAATACACATAATTTTATTGAGGTTTGGTTTTTATCAAAACACTACAACAAACACTAAATATATGATAGCCCATAAATTGTAATGGTGTTGTCATGTGGGTCACATGAAACAATTGACTGTCATGTTAATCACATGGATCAGTGTGTGGGGGTCATGTGTTTGGGGGAGGAAGTACATTTAGATATATCTGAAATGAGGACATTTTTATTAATACAGTTGTAAGGATACTTCAGCATGGTACTAAGGTGTACCAATGTATTTTCAAAATATTAATTCTAAGTATTGAATACACAACATTGCACAGATAATAATCAATTTACAGTAGCTATACACTCCTGTAACTCACATCAGAATCAAGGGCCTTTAAGAAGCTGTATGGTCTGTTGATACTCTTGTTAGCATCTCTGTTGAGTCTCATCCTAATACCTGAATCAGTCTGTGACAGGCACCAATAATGTAACAAAATGAACTATATGTAGTGTACTTATACCTATATAGATACTAGATAGTAACACTATCAGTAAAAATTTAAGGAACCTGACAAACACTAACACTACCAACAAACAAGTCACTAGCTGTACTGCACAATTATACAGTAACTATATACTCACACACACGCATACTTGTTCTCTATATGGTGAGTTGGTTATTTTAGGTGATTTACCATCACCAGAGTCTCTACTTGTCCTTCTTGCCATAATCCTGGAGTGAACCTCCTTAGGATAAGCTATGGAGTCCTTGGGTATCTATAAGTACAACATTATAGTTCATTAAATTTACATGTGTACATGTAGTATACAGTGTGTGGCACCTACTACATTGGAACATGACAACTTCACACACACAACATGTACACTGTATTGTGGTCAGACTATTATAAATGCCTGGTCCAGTTGGTTGGTTAGTTGGTGGGCCTCATAACAGATGAGTTTCAAATAAACATTGAGACTCAAATGAATGCCTAGTGCAGTCATAAGTTCTAGTTCTAACATTTCCGTGCAGTGCATTGCAATTGAATGACAAAGTGAAGAATGCTACACAGACTTCCTGTGAATCTGTGAAATACATGTACTGAGGAAAACACAAAAGTGAATATAACACTGAGAAAAAAAGTTATTCTAAGTGAATGCTGAACTTGTATATAACACTGGTCTCTATAATTGAAAGCCGCTGGAAAGGAATAAACACCCAGGCCATAATTCGAGACAATAAGGTATACAATTGAGCCATTCAATGTAGAGTTTAAGTTTTTAAACAAGTATGAAAGGCTGTCAAAATCATGGTAAGAAGCCCATTGGGACTGTGAAGCAAATTACTCTCTATGTATCCACTAAGAACAATGATTGTAAAAGACTCCAATGGGTCTATCTCCATCTCCTGTAGGTCAATTAGTGTCAATTAGGAACACTTCACTGTACACAAACACACAGACTGCTGACCTTATCATCAGCCACATTGAAGGCTATAGCACTAGACTTCTTGGGAGTGTCTGATAATGAAGGATGATGGCCCGAGTTAGCTGATGGTGGAGGAGCTACAGTGAAAGTGAGAAAGTGAAGTGATGGTCATAACACTCACACAAACACACACATACATGCAAGCACACACACATACATGCAAGCACACACACATACATGCAAGCACACACACATACATGCAAGCACACACACACACACACACACACACCGATATTAGTGTTAGTATCATCGAGACTTTGTTGCGGGAACAACACACAGGTCAAGACCAGTTGTCCTCTCTCATCTTTCTCTGATTGTAGGTCCACCATTGGCTTTGTCTGTAACCATGACAAATATAATCTGCAGCTGTTTTGTAAAATGTGTGCATGTGTTATGTGTGTGTGTGTGTGTGTGTGTGTGTGTGCGTGTGTGTGTGTGTGTGTGTGTGTGTGTGTGCGTGCGTGCGTGCGTGTTTGTAGCTACCTGATGTTTACTCAACCATATTGCTGACAAGTGTCTCAGTGAGGTCAGACTGAACGGTAGAAACTGAAGCCTACACAACAACACACAACACCACATTACAATGTTATCACTTTCACTAGAAATGATAACCTAGTATATCACTTTATCAATATGATACTACATGAGGTGTCAGAAATATATAGGATACCAAAATACCAAACATTTGGCATGATTCAATGCTAAAAAAATTAAATAAAATTTGCCAACCTACGTACCAGCAATTATATTGTAATTGGTCAGTTGCAGGTTAACTCTCCCCAAACGTTCATCATTTACAGGTGTGTGGTACATAGTAAATGTACTCGAAAAACATGACATGGTACCAAGTCAGGAGTCTGACAACAATTTTATTTATCAAGAACAAATCTGACGTACTTATACACACTAGCAGTCATGCATAAATATTGAATTACTCAACTCTGAAAGTTTTTGGTCATTTTGGTAACGAAACAACCTGCCTGTGAAATATCTAGGTAACTACTTACCAGCTATACTACTAGTAAGGTAAAAAAATGTTTTGCTCCGATGGGCACCACTGGGCACAGGGCTTCAACATACATGATGTTATCATGACTGATGTGAGGATGTCAGTCTCTGGATCCTCATTAAATGACAACAGTTTACAATTCACATAATTGCTTTAGGATGTACAGTCAGCAAAGAACACCTAAATATATATCCTTACACATTAATGTAGCTATACGGGCTGTTGGGCTGTACTGAAACACGAGACTAAAGTTTTACTATTTACCAGGAATTATGAAAACAGAAATCCTTTTCTCTGTCATGAAAGTTTACCATTATTTAACAACAACACACACACCTTATAACATGCACAGAGATATGTCATTAGACAATACCTGTTGTCCACTAGATTTAATACTGAGAGATTGTGTAGAAATCCGAACTCGGTTGGTAAGGAAACAATCTGGTTATCTCGTAGTGACAGCACCGTCAACTTGCTACAACTGCCCAACTGCAACAACACCATATATGGTAATGAGTTAGGTATCACATCATACTAAAACTACATGTGGCTTACAATATGTTCAACACCTGTCTTAAATATAAAGGCACAGGCTTATACAGATTCGAAAAGTAGAGTACACTTTTTGTGATGCAACATGCTGAAGCTACGCAAGTAGTCACAACATCATAAAACAGTAGGATGTATTCATATCATGCAGCTATGAGTATTCAGTGTTTATTCTATTACAGATGGTGTTGCTCAGTGCTGCTCAGTGCTGCTGGATGGTAGCAGCCATAACACCAGATGACATAATGCCAGAAAATTTGTTTGCTCATGGAGTAAAACAAACCAGTTCAAAAGACAGTTGGTCACACTTATCAACCATCTCAAAAAAGCACGCATGCACACACGCATGCAAAGACACACTCAGCCATGAAGGTTCTACAAGACCGAAATGTACACATGTAACACAACAGCTAGCTATATACATGCATGTAATTTGGTCTCCAGGAAAACCAACAGTGTGACTTGGAAAAACTGATGCATTACAAAATAATATTGGTGAATCATAGACTATTGGCTGGCAGGCAGGCAGGCAGTTTGATAATAGTAATTATATAGATCTTCTGAAATCCTGTTAAGTACAGGAATTGGTTAATTTCCTTTCCAAGCAATTATTCAAGTTTCCAGAGAATGATGCGATAATTCAAGAGCTAGAAATTATACAAATTTAGCTGTAAGCAAATTTTGACAGCCTATACAGATACTAGTTACCTCACAATAAAATCATGTGATAGAGAGTGTATGGATTGAAGCCATTTACAATGAGCAGTTTTTGTTCAAATTATTCCCGTACTATTCATTACTAACATACAACATTGGACAAAACAAAGCAAACACACACACACACAAACTACACACATTACAAAACACACACACTCACTTGTGGAGGGATATAGGTGAGGTCATTCTCATCAATGATTAAAGTGGACAACTTCTTGAGATATCCAATGTTACGTGGCAACTCCTGAAAGAGAAGATATGTATCAGATAAGATATATAGTTTCATGTGTGAGGGTGGATTAGATACTGATGAGGAATTGACTATACAGTGTGCAACCAGATACACCACACTCCTGATAAAAGAAGTATTCCATGTACTATAGTGTAGCATTACAGAAATGTGTGTCAGTATGTAGGTGTGTATTGTGTGTACACGTGTCATACACACACGTGCCCAATCACACCCATGTACACACTATATACACATACAACACAATACTTGTTCCACTCATACACAACACAACATACATACCTGAAGGTTATTACTAGTCAAACACAACTCAGTGATCTCCTCCAGCCTGTAACACAATTACACTTTGATAAAACAAAGAGGGTACACACACACAAACACCTACACTACATACACACATGATATATGTCACAATCACGTTGACTACACTAGACCACTGGACAGTCTTCTCTATTGAGAATATTTACTACAAATATGAACACAAACGGTACTACAACTGAATCACTAGCTGTAGGAAACACACTTCACTACTTAATAACAATAAGTGTGGAACTAATAGCAGCCATAAAAATTCGAAAACAGAAACAAGTGAAAAACTAGTTGGTGATTGGCTTTAAAACTTTTTTGTCAATTGATCAGCTTACTGTGCACTAGTTGTCTCTGTGGATGCATAGAACTCACCTCCCAATAGAGGCCGGTAGCCTCATCAGTCGATTTCTCTCAATCTTCAACACTGACAGATTGCTCATTCCACCTACCCCAGCAAAATTTAAGACATATACACCAATGAAGTGATATATGTATTCCAAACATACAGTTTATGTGTGTGCGCGCATGTGTGTGTGTGCGTGCGTGCGTGCGTGCGTGTGTGTGCATGTTGGCTATATTATTGTGCACATATTGCATACATTTTACATGCAACTTACACGACCTCCTAAACAGGTATGTTATATGTATAACAAAAAACAATCACACCACAAGTCACCTATAGTTTCAGGTAGTTCAGCTAATAAGTTGTCACTGAGGAAGAAGTCTCTTAACTCAGACAGGTTACCGAGTTCCGGAGGGAGTACCTCCAACTTGTTCTCTGACAACTCAAGAAACTGTAACTCCTGCAAGCGACCCAAATCCTGCACAGACAATAACACTCAGTGATAAATGTACAACAATTGAGCAACTAGCCAACTACATTGTATATGGAGCTATGTAATAAGACTGGGACAAATATACTCTCTAAAGCTTCATCAGGAAGATCCAGTATAACTTTGTCTACTGACACTGTCATGGTGAAAGTGGACATGCTAACTTTTCCTTACCACTATACTTTCAGCATACCATATTTGTAGGAAACATGGACTAGTAGTTCCCTTTCTCTATCATGTACCAAGTATAGTTGCCCACTAGCAGCTGAGTGTTTTGGATACATATGAACACACTAATACCAAGATGAAAATATTGATTGGAAGTTGTTGATGTTCCCAGGATAAATAGCAAATTATACGTCAACATGTTGTACCCCACAACAGCTTATGGCCCCTCCACATTTAAGTCAATTTAAAATCCTACAAGGGAAACCTCATGGTTGCTAAACTGGGCACATCCCAAAACTTTAGAAATTCACTACCTATAACACACACGTAGGTCTTCCTAACAACAGGTCTTGTAACTAGAGTAGTTGTATGGTATCTGTTGTAGGGCAGTTGATCACATCAACACTGCTTGATGGATATTAGCACCAACATGGCGTTGATAAGCTTCGGCTTTGAGATATAATTCTCCAAATGATATTCCCTTTGTCGCATGATTAACAACAACTGCACCAGCTACCATTAATTTAATGGAAGGAAAAATTTGGTGCAATTGGTAAATTTGTCATTTTGCCACACACTAAATATTTAATACTAGCTCTACTGTGTACATCCATTCACTGAGTGTTGCACTAAAATTTAACATGCAAATGTCATATAAACAGGATGTACTGTTTGCCACAATTTCCCCCCCAAACAAAATTTCACATTCAGAAAGTTGTGAACCCTAACTCCTCCAATCAACAGTTTATATTATGAACTCTTGCTACAACCAATGACATCCCACCACATGTAACCTCTACCGTCAAAATATTCAGTTAATTAAGAGCCAATATAGAATTTCTATTTTTTATGTAACAATAGCTACTGTATCTAATTCTCTTCAATAACAAAAGATTAAAACGTAGTGCTACATGTTTACATCCTGGTTGTTATGATAACAAAAACAATATATGGAATAGCATCTGTATTATCAACCTACCACTGGTAGTCGTGATAACATGTTGATATCAGCCCAAAACTCCTTCAAACTGATCATGTTCCCAATCAATGGCGGCTGTAATGGGATGATGAGACGTACATGAAATACAATAAAAATAGTTAGGGGCTTATATGGTAATGTTTTATAGTATGTGCCAACACAAATTATAAAATGACTACATATTTCAATTCCTAACACATATTCTGTGCTTACCAAATTTTCAAATTCATTACAGCCAAGATCTATCCTCTCCAAATGTAATAACCGAGACATTGATCTAATAGTACAACACAGTACAAACTCTTTAATGCAAGCACACATAGTCAGCCCGTGTAAGTCCTCCAAAAAAGATAATCATACGCACACAAATATCAATGAATGCTTAATACATTTAAGAGTTTTGTGGAATTTACATAATTAGATAGCCCATCAGTTACAACATTCCCACAAAGAGACTGTTATTATTACTAACACTGGTACACCATTATCACATCAAGTGGTGTTAAAATAAACACATCAATTTCACATCAACGAAACATTCACGACAATTGGCCCATCATCCCTGTAAGTCAACTAACAGCCAACAACTACAGTCTGATAAAAATGCCAAGTTGATAGGTAACCATTTGTCACACTTAGTTACTCCCTCCCTTCTTGTTGCAATAACTTGACAAGCGATAATATACTACTGTCTACCTTTTTGTTTAGTACTATCCTAGTAGGGACTTGTGAGAAGGACAAAAAGCACACAGGAAACAATATTTATCCAAGAAAAGTCTTACAGATTTCTCTAGCCAAATTACAAATTTGTTAATTACATATGTAATAAATCATACATACAATGATGATCTTATTTCCACAAATCCTCATATTTTAAAATTAATTTCTTTAATTTTGTACATTGTATTTTACAACTATTACACACACAGTGAGCACTTACTCTGGCAAATCACTGAGGCAGTTCTCTCGTAGCTCTAAAACAATTAGTTTCTGCAACCTACAAAACAAATACAAAGGAAACTCACCCACAAAATACATCGCAAGTACACAAAGCTATATGCCCCAAAAACCATGTAGACCTTAAAACATAGACACTTAGATATTCAGGACACTTATCCATGGTTCCATTTTTACAAGTGTACATACATACCTACGCACATACATAATACATAACAAATTTAGCTTTCTATCAAGGCACCTATTTCAAATAAGCCCATTTTGTGGTGAACTTTTCAAAAGCTAGATTCACTCCTAATAAGTAAAGTCACAAGGTGTGGACACAGAATATGATAACAGAAAAGGTGATAATCTCAAACACTAGGTTAACACCAATCTACTACTTGATTGATGATGACTAACTTTCCCAAGCTGACTGGCAGAGTCTCCAAGCAGGCATCATTCAACAGCAGAGTGTGTAAATTAACCAGAGCAGTTATTGAATCTGGCAATCTGTAATAATCAAAATACAATAGATAAATTGAATGAACATTACACAAATGAAATTGTTAGGGGTTAAATTTCAGTACTGGAGTTTGAACAATTAAAAGTCTTCTTGGAAATAAGTAACCAAGAACAATAAGTAACACAGATATGTGGTCTTGGGTGATTTTAAGCTAGTAGAGTCCATATATAAGTGTTCTTTCCCCTACCCCAACAAGTATCAATTTCTCCATCACACTTGTGGAACAGCTGGCTACATGACCACAGTCCAACCAAGTCAGCCAGCCAGTCTAATAAGTAGTCTCCAATGGGACTGGACTACAAACCCAAAGGTTTGTTTACCTATAACTTTTTCAATTTGAAGAATGTGTGTGGTTTAATCATTTAACTAAAGGATATTACGTGTCCACTATATCATGTAATGTAATACTTCTGGTCAGTTACGTTTATCACACACTACATGCACACACACGAGTCATGCAGACACACACACGAGCCATGCAGACACACACACGAGTCATGCAGACACACACACGAGTCATGCAGACACACACACGAGTCATGCAGACACACACACGAGTCATGCAGACACACACACGAGTCATGCAGACACACACACGAGTCATGCAGACACACACACGAGTCATGCAGACACACACGCGAGTCATGCAGACACACACGCAAGTCATGCAGACACACACACGAGTCATGCAGACACACACATGAGTCATGCAGACACACATACACACATACATACAAACATGTATATGCATTGCACACTTCAGATTACATACCTTCCTAAAGGATTAGTACTGAGATCAAGGTAGGTCAATTCCTTGCAGTTATAAATGACACTTGGTATTTCGCCCAAAGCTATAACCAACACAACAATATACATTACCACAGGCAACTTGATATCTTGATAACTATTTAGTGGTTAACATGCTTAGCTATGAACCAGTGACCACAATAATGATCCCTCACTAAATGAGGCACTCCAACTCAGATACAAACAGTTCTGGAATGAGAGAGTCCATAGAAAATGTTTCCAAGTTCCTGACTAAGGAAGTGTCTATGATTAATTGGTTACAAGTGCAGGTCTTAGCCACATTGTGATTGATACCCAAAGTGAAACATACCTCACACAACATAACCACTATTACAATGGCTGAAAACAAGGTTCAGTTGTTTAGATATGTGGTCACGTACTGTCTAATTATAACAAGATGTCACATAAGTGATAAATGTTTATTGAACTTGTGACCAAGTCCCGAACTTGTGACCAAGTCCCGAACTTGTGACTGAGTCCCCTAATAATTGCATAGCATATGTACATCTGTTGTGTTGTGTGTGTGTGTGGGTGTGTATGTACGTGTGAGTGTGTGTGTGTGTGTGTGTGTGTGTGTGTGTGTGTGTGTGTGTGTGTGTGTGTGTGTGTGTGTGTGTGTGTGTGTGTGTGTGTGTGTGTGTGTGTGTGTGTGTGTGTGCGCGCACTGCATGCAGTACACCCATACAGTCATGTATCCTACAAGCCAACTGATAACTCACATCACTGACACATGTCATCATACCCTTACAAGTCAACACAACAGCTGCCAATGTCTAACCACCCAGATTCTGATTACAGGGACCAGCCATATTACATATTTCTCACATCAAGAAACAGGCTAAAAGCTACAAGTCTGGACATTAAAAAAAAAATCATCCATCGGTGAGTCATAATAAAGGAATGCTGGTAATATTAAGACGTTAGCACTATCTCTTTAACATCCAGTCCACACCATTAATGAGATCGCTTTGATCTGTTCCCATGACAAACATGTTTGGTATCCAAACATCTATGACTGCTGTTTGGCCACCAATTCCAGTTACTAAAACAATGTCGTCCAATTTTAACCCACAACTTAGCTGCCCTGCCCTCCCCACCCCACTAATATATAATCAACACACCAACTCAGACAGCTCAAACAGCACTTATGTGAAACAACTTAATTTCACAATAGAATTAAAGTTTAACAATTATAACTACTATACAATACGAGGTAAGGCTTCATGAGTGTGTAGTTTGGTGCATGGCTGTAGAAAACTGTAGCTACATTAGTACTAAGCTATGCATGCCTGACCATATTACTCGAGCAACACAGCCGCTACAATAACAACACGCACACTACACTTATAAAACTAACCGTTCTTGCTAAGATCTAGGTGTTCCAAGTTGACTAGATGCGATATAGCAGGCGATAGATACATTATATCATTGTCGCTCAGGTTCAAATAGGTCAATAGCTGCAGGTTGAAGACAGCCTACACGTGGTACATCACGTACAGTATTAATAAATGCACTTCACGTATTTGTACCACCTTGGGTAATTCTGATATTCTGTTACAGTTGAGGCGTAGAATTCGCATCGTTTCTGGATGTGATAGTGGCTCGTTGGGTACTTGCGTTAAATTCCTGTGTTCCTGGACCCATTCTTCGAGTGTCCGTCTCCGGGATCGCTTCTTTCTGAACAGCGAAATGCAAAATAACGACATCTTCAATAATATCAGTCCTCGACGTGACGAACAACACCCTAAAGTGTGATCAATCCTCTTTAAAGCGCACCTGCTTGATAGCGCTCATTAAATATGAAACTGCCCTCAACACAAGCGCCAGTTAAATATATTTATTAACATTTATAAGAATTCATTATTGATATTTAATTTCATGTAATGTTTTTCTTCATTTCAACAGTCATTTTCACAGCAGCATCATATTTCCAGCCGTGTTCCTTTAGTGGACCACGAGCAACTTCAATGTACTTTGACAAACATACCTGGCCAAACTGCAGTGCATTAAAGGATTTCTCCCAGTCACTGGTAAACTGTTCTCCACACAAACAAGTTACTACAATGGACACTTGTGATGGGTTGGGCAGTAAACTAGCTGAGGCACCAGCACCAGGATACAGTAGGCTACCAGGGGAGTATAGCAAAACTTAATAATATGCACATGGTTACACTTACATACAGTAAAATTACTCAAACAAATATTCTCCCAGTATTCAAACACAAAGCAACTAAACTTTGAAACTGGATTTCATTTTTACTTGTGTTTCTAATTATATTCAGTAGTGAATGTAATTGCTGAACTACTACCATGGAATTTAAATTAGATTGCTAGGGCAGGACTATATAGTACGACCCACAAAGCTGTACCATGTCTCACAGATGAAGGTGGGGGCACCTGAAGAGTCCCATCTAAACCTTACCCATTATGCAAGATGTGTAGCACACACACACACAGACATGCACGTACGCGTGCACACACAGACACGCATGCATGCACACGCGCACACACCTGGCAATGGCTTGAGATGATGATGGTGTCAGATTGTTGACTGTTTCATCACCAGTCAGTTTCATGCTTTCCTGCCAGTACCAATAACACATCTCACCAGCGTACATCAAACTGAGCATGTGAACGTCACTAAATATACCTTAACAGGAGAAAAGGAAAAAGAAAGGATGGGTGTGTACCACGCATGTGTATAGGAGGTAGTATATAGGACATGTGCTAAAGTTCACTTCAAAGCTTTAAAGGTGTTTAAACCATAGTCAACTCTGACCACAGCTATGCAATGTGGTCTGCTCTCACAAGAAATGCATTCATTGCCTATCAACACTCAGCATGCAGTAAATCACTATTTCACCATCTATAATGTTCAGTGGGATATAAAAAAACATACAAATGGTCTGTCCAGTAACCCAGTGGGCAAACCAATAGACTAACCAGCTACCAAGTCAGTGTTCTGTTTGTACATTACAAGTGTGTGCATACCAACAAGTATATGTGTGTGAATAAGTGGAATAGAATTTGAAAAATGGACTATCCAACAGTTTGTGTTATACAGCAGATGTGAAGTTGAGAAATAAAACAGTTATTTCTTCCTTGTTGACTATTCAAAAAGCATAACTTAATGATTTTACATTATTAAATGAATTAATTGGTAATAGGGCTGATGATTTTAATATTTCACCATATATGGTGAATTAACAGTAATAGACACATTATCACCAGCTGCTAACATGTGAGAATAAACCTGTTTGGTGTACACTACAAGATTTTGGTCTGGTCAATATTTCACAGGTGATTATCTAAAACACTCTGGGACCAATAATGGTACATGAGCTAAAACTATACACGAAACAGTGGGACAAGTCGTGTACTTATCCTGATTATCAAGGTGTCCACATTATCAGGGTACGATTGCCTATAAAGCATGTAACTTGCCCAGATTTCACAGCTAGCACCACTTAAAAGTCGCCATTCATATTTGTAGCCAAAATAAATTATGCAGTAGTACATACAGTTACAGCAGTCAGTACAAAAATAAAAATTTGCTCGATTAAACATATTTGAGGTTAGCAATAGAAATTAATCCTTTCCCTTAATTAAGAATTTTTTTATTTATAAAGCTGCACACATGTAAGTGCTGTTATTTTGCATGTATACTTGTACATGTGTGTTCATGGTAGTATTTGGTTTGATTGCACACATGACATTTCCATATCTGTTGCATGTAAACACTCATATTTGTATCTCTTAAATTAGTAATTCACATATACAAGAAATACATCATGCAATACAAAACTACAAGTCAGTTACAACCCACAAACCATCTGATCGGTCCCACTACGCACAAATTTTTCACAGTGATGACCTTTTGTTGAGCTTGCCCGAAAGCAAAACTTTAATGTAGAAATTCTATAGGTACAGACAAGATTCCGTACAGGTCCAAATACTCTGCTGCTCTGTGTGTGTTTTCAATAGTACATTTCTATAGTCTTCAAGTCAATGGTTAAAAATTGCTATGTTACAGAGAAGCCATAATGAACAGTAGTGACAGTTTTTGATTCATACGTTTCTCCACCTGTAACATGACTCTCAAGACCGTAGTGTCTAATCACTGGACTGGACTACTGGACTGGAATACTGGAATGGACTACTGGACTGACATATTTTAAAGTTTTACACATTTTTAAGGGTGGGGTTACTGTGCATTTGGGTGACTTGTGACAACATTTCATCCTTGAGTAGTGAATATGATACTAAAAAGGACGTACAGTGCAGCTGTAATAAGTCAAATGGGTTCAATTAAATCTATCCTAATCACTGCTTGACAGTGTCTGTTATAGATAGTTGAACCACAGTGATCACATGTACCTAACAGTGAGAGAAACATTTTTGGGCACATACACATGTCAGTATGTCAGCTATACAGTAACATATATGGTGTGTGTGAACACACAAACTAGACCCCATCGCATAACTGGTTATATTTTATTACTGGAATGAAATGTCTGTATCCTGTTAATTGTATTACAATGTCTTTTAGCTGTTAATAGGAGTAGAAAATTGCATGGTCATAGCACAATGGCATACAGTACGTGCAAGTTGTAAAAGTAATGTGCCCCATTACACACAATTACATATCATGGACTCCAGTGACTAGTCACCAATTCGCAATATGCATATGTTATAGAAATTTGTATAACAATAATCACGTGTGCCTCTAAGAGTGAGAGAAACATTTTTGGGTATACCACTATACCTACATGTCAGTATCTGCTATATAGTAGAGTAGATATCGTCAAGTAGTGAATAGAATACATTTAATTGAACCCATTTGACTTATCACAGACTTTTAGTATCGTATTCACCACTCAGTGCTGAAATGTTGTCACAAGCCACCCAAGTGTACAGTAATCCCACCTTTAAAATGTGTAAAACCAAAAAAATGTCAGTCCAGTAGTCCATTTCAGTATTCCAGTCCAGTGGTTAGACACTACCTTAAGAGCACTGCATGCATGTAATTGCAAAATAGTTGCACACAAAATTTTCATAAGGGTAATTAATTACCTTTCCTTAGTAGACCAGTGACAGTAGCATCATGGCTGATAACATCTTCATCATCAGATAATGGTGTCCTGATACTAGCCATCTTTTGTAAGTGACATACTCCAATACAACAACACTACAACCAACAAAATGATAAATACTTAACATGTCCTATTAACACACATAGGACATGCGTATATAACATCAGATAGACAGTGAAACTGGTAAGGCTTAAGAGTTTTGATTTTCAGGAAACACTGAATACTACCAAAGGCAACTAGTCTAGAAGAACTAAGGGTATGTCCCCACAGGAAAAATTGCATGTTAGGAGGATTTGGTATCTGTAGGATTGTGCTCTTACGTCTGTAATAACTTTAGGCAGGGTCTTCCCTAAAGAGTGGTAGTGCTCTACTTTGCTCAAAATTCCTTTGATGTAGTAAAATGTGACTACAGTAGAGTGCACAAAAAAACTTTGCGGCATGGACGAGATATTTCATGAACATTCATGAAGGCTTACTTGTCATGAACAGTTGGTGAATTCATGAACTGTTCATCAAGTAAACTAGCATGCATCCACTCTATGTTCATGAAACTATAGTAACTGTTAATACTAGTCCTGTAAAAGTAAAGGTTGAAAGAAGCAGTTAGGCTAGGTGAAATTTAAGGACGATTCATGAACTTATGACTCTATGAACTTCAGAAAAGAAGCAACAGAACTCTAAACAGCCGTGCAGCTATATGCAACTTTAGTCAATTAACCAGTCCATGAATGTTCATGACAAGATCATGAAACGTATTTTGTGAATAGTTCACAGCATACCCTTGGAGCAGTGTTCATGAAAATTCATCTCTTAATTGCAAAGTTATTTGTGCATCCTATCGTAGATCTACTTATATAATGCTTTCTATAGCTACAATACACACCTTATGTATATTATACTACAGAATAAAACTTCAGTGCTGTATTTTAGTCAATCCTTCATGATGTTAAATTTCTTGAATATAAATACATACAACGCTATTGTGACCTATAAAAGTTTCTAGTACATTCACATTTTAAGCAACGTAAATCACTGATGATCAGAAATATTGTCAAAGGCATTAGTGGTATGAGATATAGGATATTTCCTATCACAATTATTGCACAGATCATATCACGATACGATATATATCACGATATAATGCTCAGTACTCAGCTTGTGTATTTACACTGATGACATTTGTGACACTGATACAATATGGTACACGACTAGCATACAACACTGCAAGTCCATTTATCAAAAAAAGTACAGTGTACAATGACATCTTGGGTACATTTTTCTCTAATTATAGCTAAAATCTATACCTAGGGATATAAAGATTCTATATCATATCACAATATTAAAAAAAATATCACAATATTACGATATATATCACATATCGCACATCATTAAAAGGCATGTACTGCACCCTAGGTGCTTACAAGTTGAATTTAATTACCTTTAGTAACATTCTACGTTCCTTCTCAATTCTTCCTGGGGTATCCCTTACAGTGTGACAGTACATGTAGAATAGTGCCCCAACACGCCAGTGAATACACTCTACCACATCCAATGTCAGGTGTTCAATTAGCTAAAGAAAATTACAGCAAAACATGACCATTACAATCAACACCACCTGCAGTCTAAATTGAAGTCACATACATACCTACCTATGTACAAAATGATGCGTTTAATGAAACCAAATTTGTCCCAAAGACAGAAGTCTAGAATTCACAGCAGTACTGTGAAACCTGGACAGACATCCAGGTCAGTTTAGTGTATGTAGTAAAAAACTACTGTAGGCCGACCTCAAAGTGGATTATATAAGTGTCCCTGTCGACAAGATAGCTATTCAAACAGTGTGTGTAGTTTATTTACCTTCATACAAAAATACACACATATATTGTACCTAACGTACATCCTTACTTCTTTTTCTGATGGTAGCCTGCCCAAATGTTTCTCCAATAGCTGACTACACTGAGTCATTAGACCTGCATGGATACAAGTGCAAGTATGCAATAAAATATTTGGAGGGACAACAGCCAATAAAAAAGGAAGCCTCACAACAGCCATACTCACCTAATATTTCATTCAGCTGAACTAAGACCATTTCAGGATTGAAGGCACTTTCTGTCAACTCATTTTCACGGAAGTAGGTCAGGTCCAGTATTGACTGTACCATAGCAACACAACAGTATAAAATTAAGGCATATTATTTCTCTGGCTGTCTGGGCACATACTTTCGAAAAATTTTCAAATAATTTTGCTAGAAGATTCCTAGAATGTGACACAAATAGATACATTTGTAACATTTTGATTCCAAACCTTTTGAAATCTTCCAACGCAATGGAAGCATACGATAGTGCATTTTCAACTGACGCATCTGGTGAGCAGTATTTAGAGTTGGGTAACAACAGTAACGATAGAGCACATGTAGTTCTTACTGTTCACGTTAGTTTCGCGTAACTTCCTACACCGTTCATGCTGTTTTTCTAGAATAATTTCCATAACAATCGCATAGTAAACGCGCATGCGCTTAAATCTGCTATAATTTTCAAAGGCGTGGCTACAGGTGTATAAAATAGATGATTTCGCGGTGAGGACATCAAAACAATTGAAAATGAGCGACTCGTCGTTATCCAAGAGAAGATTAACAATTTGTGTGGTGGGGAGTGGCGGAGTTGGGAAGAGTTCTATCACCTTGCGATACTTGAGCGATCAGTTTCCTGAGGTAGGTATTGGACGGGGTTACGGGGCAACTTCGTAAACAACACAAACGCACCCCTTTGTTGGTATAAAAACAGGATTGATTTTCATGATTACTGTGTGCGTAATTTAATCAGTTTGTGAAGTGTGCAACAACACCTCGAATAGAACGCACGCAAAATCAACAAAAATTCCCTGCTGGTTTTTTAACTGCGCTGCCAATGCCCCGTGGTTGCGCATGTGGTAAATTAGTGGGAATTTATTAATAAGATCGTTGTTGAACGTATAACGTGCCCTCTATACACCGCAGTGTGTTAAATATGTATCTAAGACAGTGCTACAACTATTAAAGTTGTAAAATTTTCACCATGAACATGTCGTACCCATGACAACATATAGCTATTTTTACAAGCTGCAGTATAGCTGGTTATAAAATTTTGTTAGTTTGCAAACAATTGTTGGATTGTAATGGAATAATTTTGTTTCTACCAAGGAGTTGGCTATTATCTACATTCCAGTAGGTGTATGTTAAGTTTGGCAGTTATGCTGGGCAGGGGTAACACTAAATGTGTTGATGTCTTAGAAATTTTTATAATTAGTGTCTATTAAGGGTCGCTGGGTGTCAAAAGTTCACGATGGTGTCACCATTACGATCCACAAGTGAACTTGTTTACAGTTAAACTTGCATGTCACATTATGTAAACTGTTATTACAAGTGTACACCCACACCCATGTAGTTCTATGATCCGACAGTGGAAGAAAGTTACATCACGAAGGTGAGTGGTTGTTTGTGTATGTGTGGTCATCTCTTGTTGACCTTTATAGCGGAAAGCAACTATTTTAATTTTGATGACTCATAAGTCTAGGCAAGATAACATCACATATGATCTTAGTAGTTCACAGTTTAATAGCTAAACATTTCCAGGACAAACACGCTGAAGTAATTTTAAAATTTATTCTTATGTTTGTAGGTTGAGTATGGTGCAAACATGCATGATGTTGAGATTATTGATACTGCGGGACAAGAGGAGTTTATGTCATTCAGAGACTCATCAATGGCACACGGGGATGCCTTCCTCGCACTTTGTGCCATAAACTCTTATTCCAGCTTTGTTGAACTGAAAGTGTTACGAGAAAAAGTTATCAGAGAGCATGATGGAGACACTGATGTCCCCATGGTGATTGTAGCTAATAAAAGAGTAAGTGATCTTGCAATATCATTGCATTGTGTTTATTTGTTTTTGTTAGGACCTGGAGAATTGTCGACAAGTATCAGTTGATGATTTAGTCGCTTATTGTAATCAAATTAACTGTCCTTTCATGGAAACCTCAGCAAAAGTGAGCACAAAAAATTACGTATATAAATGTATACACAATAGGCCTGCTCGGCTGTTAAGTTATTCCCTATTTGTTTGTCTTCTATTCACAGACAAGATTAAATGTTTGTGAGAGTTTCAGACTGTTACTGGACAGGGTAAATCTACTGAAGCAAAAGAAATTCTACCAATCCATCATACCAGAGGAATCAGAAGACTACATACCAGACCACACAGAAAAGAAGTGTGTTATTTCATAAAATATTAATTTTTGTAATATACACTGAGCAGTATTTAATCGAATTATATTTATTGTATTTCAATTTGCATACAATACAAATACAGCACATTATAATAATTATTTTAGATGACATAATATAAAAACGTACGTAGCATATAAAAATATTAATAATATACACTCAACACAAAACAGACACACTCAATCACAGTCATTATCACGAACTGTACTACTACAAGTGTGAGATGGAGGCTGGTACAATTTCGGTAACAGGTGATACGATATTGGACTGAAGGCATATCGGTAGTGTGACGTGTTTTTGTAACAGTTGTACAACCTAGTACCTTTACTATAAGATTTAAGAGATAATTGTAGCTTTACATTTCAAAATTTCTTTACTTACCTTCTAAGAGTCATTAATATGTTATCGAAGTGACTTTGGAGTACGCCATGATTGTTTACAAGGTGTAAGGTTTCTTCTAATGTTACTGCCATCGATGAGCGATCCTTTGCACTCTTACAAGAGGTAAGTCTTCCAGCATTCAATACTCGACAGAGCTATTTAGTAAACCATTAGACGATTAACAAAATTAACAATGACTCACCGCTTCAACAGAGCTGATAAACTCCACATTTTTAGTTTTCTGTGCAATATACATTTCTTCAATTTTTTGTAACTCAGTTTTTAATCCTTGCAATTTGTTGCTTTGAGCTACAAATAATCATAAGAACTTTATAAGCTATTAATAGATTATAGCACCATACATAATTCTAGACGCTCGTAATTGTCAATGTATTTGCTGAGAATTTTAAATCCTTTAGCATTAATATCATCTTGAAACTGGAGACTAGAAAGCAAAGTCTTAAAATGATCTCTTTACAATATCAAAAATAACTTACTTTGATAGTACCTGGATATCATGTACACCTTGAGTAAACATGACTGGTACTACTCGTACAAGTTCGCCACTTCTAATGGCATCATGATTCACCAAACGTAAAAGAACATTAGGTAACAGCAACTGAACTACTAAGTTGTCTCTGAAACCAAGAGTGTAGTGTATAGTACACAGTAGAAAACTGTAGGCATACCTTGTGCCTGATATTTGTATGTATAATGAAGATCTGTCCGAGACGAAGTTTTCACATATCTACAGAATGAATAAATAGTGGTTAAATCACATCTACTTTCAGCGAGGTTTCTGTGGTGTAGTGGTTATCACGTGCGCCTCACACGCGCAAGGTCCCCGGTTCGATCCCGGGCAGAAACTTCTTTTTTTTTTTCCGTTTCTGTATACCCTTTTGTGCACACGTTTTTTACAAGCGTACCTGAAATGACACTGATCTCAACTCCTGAACAATAACCATCATGTCTTCAAGCATGCCCTGTTCATCACCTAAAAATGACACAGGCTTTTAATAACTATTAAACAATGATGCAGTAGAACCTCTGGACCGATTGGGACACAGAAACTTTTTGCAACATACAGAGGAACCCGAGTAATTTGGACACCTTTGCACTTAAGAAGTAGCAGATTTTGGAAGTGACCTTAATTAAGGTCCCAGTGTAGAAATTTTACCACCTTCAAATATTTAAAGTTTCTTAATGTTTGCCAACTTGGATTAGAGGCTGCATGCTTAAAATAATTATTGGTAAGTCCTACACAACGTACCATTACAACTCAACAGACTAGAAAACTGGGCCAGGAATCCACACTTGCTAATCTGCTCCAGAAAGGCATTATCGCTCACTCGTTGGCTGAGTGTTAGATAAAACGATGTCACCAATCCAGTTAGCTGTAATAAAGATTACATATGATTGGTACTACTTCATCAATTAATGTGTAACACTTACAGCTTGAGAGAACACCACGTCTCGTCTTCTCTTCAATACCTTTACTCCCTGAACCAAGCAATCCAACTAAAAATAAATATACCATATCAGCAGTCATGCCATAGTAGAGTTCTACTCAATATAATTATAATTATGTAGTTCGTTTCTTTGGAATTTACATCCAAATTCCCAGGCATGTTGTAGTATACCATGTGACAATCACATACGTATAAGAACAAGAAATCTGCTTCAATGAAAAAGGAGAAGACCGCTTTTAAATAACAAGCACACCATTTAAAAATGTATTGGAAATATTGTGAAACCTTCACCTGCATGAAACACAAAGGTACGTATGTGCCACTGAAGTGGGCAAATGTACAATATCACTTTCTCTATGCACACAGTGTGGCTTACCTGTAGTAGGGAGAAAGTCAAGCTGGTCTTGGCAATGGAAAATAATCCATCCAGGGTTTGGTAGAGTTGTGCTACAACTGGTATCAACTCGTACGACCAACAATAAGCTGCAATCGATAATACACACATTACACTACTCACTATACAATGTACACATCTATTATTACTGTACAATTATTTGACTCACTTGGACGATAACTTGTTACTCCACCAGCAGCAACAGCTTCATGTTCTGTTGTAAGTTATAAACACATATATTATACCATCACACACACACACACACACACACACACGCACACACAAACACACCCGCATTCAAGTTACAGTACAAGTACTGTACAACACATACATATACCATAAAACAGAAACACAATAGCTTCAACGTGTACTCACGTTGTTCAACAGTCAACAGTGTGGCCCGTTCAACCACCTCCAATAAGTTGATAAGAGATTTCTGTACACGCTGTGATGTCTTGGTCTGTACCATACCACAAAATCAACTCCATAATATGTACATGCAGCATGAATGAATATCTACATACACTTATGCATACATGTAATGGAAAATGACATGTACATACAATTAGGTTATTGCAAAAATAACTTTTTTAAGATAAGCACACCCTAAAGATGCATTAAAAATGACTTGCCAAATACAGCCACCACCTGTTTTAAAATAAGTACATGTACATCAGAAAAAGTTTTATTTGAAAGCTACGTACATGTGTGACAAGGTTTCACCACTACCACGTTGAGTAGATATCACTCACCAAACTAAACTGAGTACTGAATTGTAAGAATTCTCTGCCATCCCACACCCAGTCTGTGTACAGAAACAATGTACATGTTTATTTCAGTGTGACACAGAAAGAATTGTAAATATTGACCAAATATCATTATCTACTACTACTTTGAAAATACATGATCAAAAGACCATTATGTACAGTAGATTTGTGCAAACAGTGTAAGTATACACAAAAGAGGAATAACTACAGTGAAAATAAATTCAAATGATTTGTTATTATGTTACATACATAGTTTGATTGTTTGTGTACTCTATTTAACAATTATTTTAAGTTTGAGTTGGGACAAAAAATGTTAACTACAGTATTAACTGTATGTAAGGATCATAGAAATGAGAGGTCGTCTACAGCTGCTGCTACAGTGTATACACTAACGCACATTACATATACAGTCTGTCAATAGTGTAGCTCATGTACATACATGCTGCAACATTAGAAAAAGTGCACAGCAGGCATTAATCTATGGTCATTGAATGATTTCCTTACCAGATGGTCCAGATCCTTGTAAAAAAGGAGCATCATCGATGGAGCTGCCCCGACGAAGTGAGCTGACATAGTTTCCCGGTGGCAGACGAGCTGATCGTAACTCCTTGATCGCTTCCATCACCACTCCTGTCTGCATCTGCCACAACAATTGTTGCACCTCACTACTGATGCCTTGTAGAGCTTCATTCATCCCCTGAGGGTCTGCATTACCAGTGTACCTGAAATGTAAGTTAAAATGTATTTGTGCACAACAGTGCAGGAAAATATACACATTCTGTACAGAGTGTGAGAAATGTTGCCGTAAAAAACACTCGGTGTGTTATATACTAATCTATTTCCATCTATTTACAGTATACACAGGGTGCTCTAATTTCAAAATCCAACATTGTGATATTGGGGGTAGGGAGTATGTAAATATATAATAGTAGTAGGTGTGTAAAAGTGAAGCTGTTAAGATACTATACATAATTATGTACTACTGCACACCATACTACACTACACACAATAGAATAGTGTACAAAGAACTCACTTCAACAACAGATCACGATATCCAGCTGTGTTCTCCATTATCTGTTGTAGTGATGCTGTGTACATGACAGGGACGACATAACAACTGAACTACATATACGTACGTACGTACACCATACATAAAGTATATATGCTTCTAAATTGTGCTACACAAATAACCTGTACTACAAAATTTTTAAATTTGAAAACCAAAAAAAAAACTTCGTTGATAAGCAATAATAAAATTTTTCCATGTGTCGTATACTACACACTGCAAATGCACAATACATGTATGGTATACATACAGTAGCACCCCTCAGTTATAAACACCGTGCTACTAACCAAGTGTCTGTTTGATGGTAGATGCCTTCGATCCTTCAGAACAATTGATAAAACTAGGACTAGTTGGATAAAGAGAAACTAAATAAAACAAAAGAACAATCTAACTATGCAACAATACTTGCTCCTAGCTTCCTGTAGCAACTTCTTCAGTCCACCATTCTTAAAACCTGCTGGATGGTCTGCAGGACATCCTATTGTTACTGTAT
Source organism: Dysidea avara (assembly GCF_963678975.1). Taxonomy (NCBI): domain Eukaryota; kingdom Metazoa; phylum Porifera; class Demospongiae; order Dictyoceratida; family Dysideidae; genus Dysidea; species Dysidea avara. Next base: position 18,464,535 of record NC_089276.1, read on the forward strand.
GGCAAACCCTCTCTAAGCAGAACAATAAAATATTTTACATAAACAGAATTCGCAGAGAAAGCATCTTGCAAATGCAGTATTTAAAAACAGATATGCATATATAGTATGGATATATACATACAGTACTGCTCAAATGCAACGTCATCTCGGGAGAGGGTGAGCAATTTAAAAACTCACTAATTGAAGAGCGTGGCACCCATTTCGCTTGCAAGTATTTGTCCCATTTCATTTGGGATGAATACTCACAACAAAACAGGTGCCACGCCCTTTAATTAGCAAGTTTTTCCATCACTTGCACTCTCACGAGATGACATGTTTGAGCGGTACCGTATGTGCTGTATGTGACAAAGGTCATGAGTTTCTGTGTACACTGACCTCTGACGTTAGGAGCTGGTTGAACTCGTAGCGTTTGTATGTGAAGATTGGTTGGTATTAATGACAATGTGTGGTCCTTTCTGCATGTGCTGCGCTTGAACCCGTGAGCCCCTAAGAGAGGGTAAATGAATAGTGCAACAGTGTGAGAGCCTTGTAAATGATATGTATAGTAAAGGTGTGGACATACACACACACGCACACAAACACAGACCTGTGCATGCATGCACACAAGCAAGCAAGCGCGCACAAAGCCACACACACCTTCCACAATGAAGGACTGAAGATCTTGTGTTGAGGCTTGATAGAAGCTAACAGCCTCCATTAGTATAGCCTGTGCAGTGATGAGGTGATTGTTCCATGGCTCCATCAGCTTGCCCAATCCTTGCAGCTCTTTCAACCATGCCATGTCTTCTCGACTATAACACTTCCTGTAACCAACAAACAACAAACTGTTGTAAAATATGATGGGAGTTTTGTAAATGTATACAATATAATATATACTACATGGCAAGAGCTCATAACTTCTTTTCACTGACAGTGCAAGGTGTCAATTTGATATGAAGGTACTGTATTGTAAGGCTGGTTTTTGGTCAATATTTTTTTGTGAGAAAATGTAAACCTCCTAATAAACAGTACTACTGTATCGTATGGTACAAGGAGTCTACAATCTATTGCCATGTGTGATTGCAGTGCATGGCAACTAGTATTGAGCCATTCCTTTCAAAAGTTTTATAAATGACTTGCCTGTGCTAACTGCTTGTACAGTAACTATACTTTTCTAAGATAACCTGTAAAGTTTTGTGTATGTACATGTTTGGACTAGGTGTGAATATAAGTTTACGCTCCTAAAGAGTCGAAACACAGAATTGTATATACAGGACATACAAACAGACGGACATATACAAGACGTACACATGTACAGACAGACAAGAGTACATACACCAGTTCCAGTGGTATCTGAATGTTAAACACACTCTCCCCCATCTCTTCTATCACCTTCAGTGTGCCTCCATCTCTGTAAAAGCACAAGAGGAGCTTTGATTGTAACCGTTGTGAGTGAGTTCACATTGTACCACGTATTATATGAACACTGGTACTTCATGGATACATTACCTGCAGGGAAATCTGAAGTGTTTCTCATACGAATTCTTTAGTGGTGATCTATGTATTAAATTTAACAGGTAACACACAAATGCATAAAATACTCTTATGGAACACACAATGGCCACAATGTTATTTGAGCGGTTACACATAAACTCACGGTAGGGTGAACTCCTGCGAGATAGTTTGTGCCTACAAGAGAATGGAACAGAGTAAAATTGGTATCATCAAACACTCTAACAGAACATGACACACACACACATAGGTTGATGAGGTATCCATATACTAGCACTGCCATACAACAGAAAATTTTGACTTTGACAAATCAGTTGATTTATCAAATTTTAATTTGTCAAATGCCCCACAAGTCAATGTTTAGATATGTGATTTCTTGCTATTCGTCAAATTCTAATTCATCAAAGCTGATCAATTGTGAATTTGTCAAATTTTACTTTTATTAATATTTCCTGTTGTATGGCACAGTACATGTAGTAGTAATTCAGTAATTTAGTGCATTATAAATACAGTACACAATTGTACACTGTATATTACCTGATGTAGCTGATGTGCAGGATTGGGGACATCTCCAACTTTAGTGACAATAACATTAAGACAACACGGGATCACTGTATCTGTATTTCCTATGCTGTAGGCAATGAAAAATAAAGACATGTGTAATGTAGAACATTTGTAAGTTATTGATGTACATACATGTTCACAAAATTTTTTGAGAAAAATTGTTGTACTTGTCATGAAATATGCTTAAAAAGTTGTAGTTAGTGAAGTATGGAGGCAACCGGAACACAGTCTCAAATAGAAATATGTGACCGGTTTAAGAAAAGGGGTCTTCCACACACATTCAATATGCCAACTTTGACAACTCATAACTTCATATTGGAAAAGGCAATTGACTTGAAATTTGGGCAGTAGTGAGCACCAATGTAGTTTAGAGGATGGAGAAATTTTCAGTTGAATATGTTTTTTGAGCACTGAGTTATGGTCTTCCGAGTTCATAGAAATGGATGTGTATGGAAGACCCCCTACTGCAGGGGGTACATGAATATCATAAATTAGGTCACATACATATGGAAAATGAGTTTGAATAAACATTACACCAATAGAACAGTCAGCTAGCACTGAGATCTGCTTTCAATTTTTTTTTCTGGCAGCACACTCGGTAGCAAATTTTCAAACAGGCATCTCCTGATTTCAGAAAGTGAAATGATTTCAGTTTGAAGGTGATTCAGTAAGTACAGCATTACGGAATAATGTGTACAGTCACAAGCATTAAGCTTGTCAACGCAGTAAATAAGTGTCTATGCAGTATATTTCTTAATGGGTCCCCCACCCGACCCTTATATGCTCCCATCACTTCAGCCAACTGTTATAACTTATGTATACAAACATGATTTTAAAAGGTAGTAGGATAAAGTACTTACAAGGGGATCCCCCTTGTAAGTACTTTAATTAGTAAGTACTTTAATTACAATAAAAGTACTTACTAGGGGATCATCAACTCTAGTGCAAATTTAGTAGCCCATACCATATATGGCTGTTGAAGCAATTTCTATTCTACTCGCTTATAAAATTCCCTTGTTTGTTAATTTTGAAACATAATTCATCAGTTGCAGTACATGTACATAACTAACACTGGATCCAATGCTGGTAGGCAAAGCAAAATATTTCGCTTATGTACACTGTACATTCTGCCTGTTACGTATGGAGCAGCACATCTACAATCAATCAACATAATTATTTTGACTGTTGGAGGTGTGGTATAAAATCATTGATGATGTCTGTTTATTGTTACGTACATGATAGACAACACACAAAGCCATGGTGTGCTACCTGCAAATCAATACCTTGTGCTGTTAGCAATAAGAAATGACATGACAAAGGTAAGTCCATGATGCATGAATTGTACATATGTATGTACTACAGTATTGTAGTCTTTTGTATCTGCGTTTGTCTGAAGGTACCATTTCATAAAATACTGTAGTTAAAGTTACTCAGCCAGTAGATACATAATTCAGTGAACAAACAAAGATCACAATTGAAAGCATTTGGACCATCTTGAAGGCATGTTATTGCACCCAACCATTACTGTCAAAAGCCCATGAATGTATGCATTGTAAGGCTGGTTTGATTTTCTGGCTGACATTTATTTTTTTTTTATGGGGAAGTGTAATACCATTCATACTCCCATTGTATACTATCGTAATCTATGATGTGATTACTGTACCTGATGAGTAGCTTGAGACCATCATGGTCCTTTGATGATATCACATCCTTTATAGTGCACTCTGCATGGCCCATCAGTTTGGCCTGGAGTAAAAAAAAGCAACTGTACTTTGATCTTGTACTGCATATGTAACACCTTATATGGACATGATACACACACTCACACGTGCATATGCAAACAGCTGCCAAAGACTGTTTGATTTTGTATGGTGTGTAGTGTGCGTATATGTGCGTGCATGCGTGCATGATGTAGTGTATGTGTGTGTCTATGTATGTGCGCATGTATGTATGTGTAACCATTCTTTTAGGCCGGGCAAAATTAATTCACCGTTTTTATCATTGCCTGTGTGATATTTCAAAGTTTTACTAAAACCTTCACTATGTATTATTTCATATTACCACATACAGTAATAGCAGTTGCCTTGTATGTACTGTACATAGTCCAGTCATGTACATACTGAAGGTGTAGCAGATGAGGCAAGCCAAAGTCCCTTTCACTGAAGACTTCTGTTGATCAATATACTCTAATAGAGCAGTCATGACTACAGTGTAAATTGAAAATGCCCGCCTGCACCCTAACACACACTAAGGTTGAGACAAACAGTTTAAAGCTTCGAAGATTCATTTGGTTTCATAACATTCAAATGCTGCTTTACCCCACCAAAACTTTGTTACCATGGATAACAAGTTAAACCAGTTGTACAAGTATTGTCACTCCTTGTTGAAGCTACCATTTACATATTTTTTTTTGGTGTAGTTATAACAGCTCAAACAATGGTTATACTGGAGCTATAACAAAGTGTAGGAGTTTGTACTACAGTGTACAGTACCCCTAATAACCATCAATTGTGTTCATTAATTGTTGACATGACATTTGTAACAATTAAAGCTTCGAAGCTTCAGAAACATTTTCAAAAGAAGCTTTGGAGGATCTATTTGTGCATTCGTTCCACACACACACACACACACACACACACACACACACACACACACACACACACACACACCTGAGCATACTGGTCACTCTCTTCTTCAGTACAACCCTCTAAAGAGCTCTGGCTGGCGATAAACAATAACTCCTTGGGTACAGAATAGACCTCAAACTGTAACTGACACTGCTGGGGTATACGAGGGGTCACCTCCAGGAGAACCAGCGTGAAATAAAGAGGATCACATGATGACTAGGAGGGAAGAAAACACAACTTCAATCAATAAACGTAATGACTGTAGGAACTAGAACTTGTGAATTATGAAAAGTGACACTAGACTGCGTTTTAAGTCAAACACAATCATAAAACATGAGTTCTCACTGGCAAAATTCACTTTTTAAAACATGCATGTAAAACTATTGCTTTAAGGAGTACAGGAGAGTCCACATGTACAGCAGGGTATTTGATAAGGCAATATGGGGCTCATTTGGCCCAGTGTGAACACAAATCTCCATCGCTTCTGCTCCATTTTTCTCGGCACCAATTCAGTTTTGTGGCTAATACACATTAAAATTGAGCTAATTGGCCCAGTGGTACGTATCCTACTAGTGGAGCAATAGATGTCGGGGTTGGGCCAGTTTGACTCAGAGTAAAATACTTATCAAAAACCCTGACGTACAGGAATATACCACACACACACACCTCTATCACTTCAGTACATGACAATCCTAGAGGTCCCTGGATTCCACGTGGTACACGAATCAGGTTGGTCCGAACAAATGTGTTTGGTGGCTGTCCACCTTCCACCAGTGGCAAACAACTACAAGCTGTGAAACAATAAGAATACAAATTATGTATACATATATTATAATATGCACACACAAACAACACAACTAATTTGCAATGCGCAAAAAAAAACAACATAACAAACATGCTGTTTGAAATGGCTACACCACATACATATGTATTCGACCGTACATTAGTTGTGTGTACATAAAACACTAAAATATATTTTGCATAATCCATAGACCATATTCCACTAGTGTTTCAAACTGGCAGAATTAATTTCCTTGTTACAGTTTCCTGTAAGCATATACAAAATTATTGCATGCACGTAGTACCTGTGAGATTCAATCAGCGATAGTTCTCATTATAGAGCTTACACAAATGCTCATGCACATGTATATCACATGTGCATGTATACTGTATTAGAGACATACTGTATTAGAGACACATACACAGGTGTACTACAGTACACACACTTACATAACGATAGCTCATATTTAGGGTACTGTTTCTGATCAAGTGATGTAGTAGGTTGACCACCGATTTGTGACAGACGGTTTACTAACAATCCAAACAACAAAACCACAAGGTAACATATCACACAGCTACAGGCTGGTAGATCACAAATCATAAACTCCCACATAACATACGTATTGTATGCATTATCAATTACTAGGCAATAACCTCGAATGGGTCACCATTTATGGAAAAATATTAGACAGGTAACTAAGTAAGTAGTACTGCATCAATATAGCAGATAATTGTGTACACACATTAATGTCTCAGAGAGATTCAAGCTACACAGGTGAACTACACAGCAATCTGTGTAACATGTACCATAGTACAAATGCAGAAGAAACTACTGAAAGTTTATGGTAAATGCTTATCTAGTTGCAGGTTTGGTAAAAGTGATATAGATAGTACATAACAGGTACTGTACTGCACAGTTTAGCCTTACTGGGTAGCACATGCAAAACAACATGTACGTACGTCAGCAGCTCTTTGGTACCTTGCACCACTGGATTCATGCATACAAACATACGTGCCATACATGCTACGGAGCTAACATCTTTTCTGCGTTCCTCTTGGTTGTCTTCTCGTTACAAAATCCACTGTGGAGAAACAAGTACACAATCAAACACAAGTCAATACAAATGTTTGGAAGCTTTTACCCTTAAGACTTATACCTGTTAGCAGGTACTATAATTTAAGAAATCACGGTAATTGAAAGAAATATTATGGAATTTAAGGAAATACAGTGTATTGAAATTACTGTACACGTACAGTAAGTGATCAAAAAACACCAAGCAATAAACATCACATGTACAATATGTCATATACTGTATGTAGCACGCATACCCATTTTCTTTGGCTTCTTCACAGATTCATGTGACAATCCTTGAATATTCAGTGGGTCCTGGAAACACACATCAAATAATTACAGTATAAGTATGCATACACACATACAGACACGCAGACTTAAACACACAAATCAAACATGCACTGTACTACACACTGTATGCATGCTACACCCACTAAATGCATGCACGCACGTACGCACGCACGTACGCACGCACGCATATACATACATACACATACAGTACCTGTCCAGTTAACATAATCATTTCATTTTGCAATTGGTAGAGCATTGACCGAAGACCCTCATAGCTATAGTGCATACAATAACAATGCTAAACACAGTACAACATAATCACACTAAATATAGATTATAAGCCAGTTTTATACCATCGTCACCAAATTGATTTGGCTGTGTTGCATTGCATACAGGTGGTGACCGCTAACATTGCATACAGGTGGTGACCGCTAACATTGCATACAGGTGGTGACCGCTAACATTGCATACAGGTGGTGACCGCTAACAGATCTACGTACGTAAATTGCTCAATAATTACAGCGAGGGATAAAATAAATACAGCAGGGTTACTGTAGAAACACTTTTCTACATGTAGTGGTAAACTCTGGGAAAACTCCAAAGAGAATTGATAAGCTACATACTAGGGCTGCACCGATTCTAGTATCGGTATCGGTATCGGGCCGATACTACTGTTTTCATGAAGTATCGGAATCGGCCATTATATTGTTACAGATACCGATTCTTATCACGTGCGAGAATAAAATAACGTTCGTTTGTACCATTGCTCATTTTGCTAGCACAGTGGACGCCTAAAAGCATCAAGTATAACACTAATAGCTAACTACCAGTAAAATTACTGATCTATGTTGAAATCTACGTGTGAAAACACTTTACTGAGAAAAGGATCGATATACTCTAATAGAACAGTCAATAACTCTAATAGAGCAATCAGGTAGAAGTTACTGTTTCAGTATTAGAATATTCTGTGTTTTTGTAAGCACCATTATGATATCTACACTTCTCCAGAAGAATACTGGAATATCCACTGGTTTGAATTTCAGTAACTTCCTTCTTTGTGAATCTTGATTGCTACTTCATTATAAACATGAACCATACTGAAAATGTGTACAAGAATACCATGAAATGCACTATATAATAAATGTGTGCACTATGAAGTAGTGACTTTAAGGTACTTGGTATCGGTACTTGTACTTGCAGATACTTTCCAGCTGAGTACTTGGTATTTGAAGTATCGGTAAAAAGTGGAATCGGTGCAGCCCTACTACATACGTACGTACATATGATGTACATCCCTGTAGCAAATGATAAAGCTATCAAACCATTGATAAAGAATTATAAGGAAGAAGCCCATTTAGAAGCTTCTTAGTGTACATCGATCCCAACAAGGTCTAGCTGGCTTCGTATGCGTGTGGAAAATGTGTATAACTCCATTATTGCCGCAAAAATACATGCCCAACAGTCTAGCCCATGAAGACAGCATAAGTGACATAGCAGCGCTAAATTATGGTACTGCCTAAGCGCAATGTCGCACTCGCCCGTGCCTTGAGAGTGCAAGGGATATTAAAACTTGCTAATTAAAGGGAATGGCATCCTTTTCGTGTGCAAGTCTTTATCTTCAATTTGAGGGATAAAGGCTCGCTTGCACGTGAAATGGGTGCCGCGCCCTTTAATTAGTGAGTTTTTAAAAATCCCTTGCACTATTAAGGCGTGGGCAAGTGTGACATTGTACTTGCTTGTTAGTTTCTAAAGAAGAGTGGTTATATGTTGATGGGTTAAAGTGTAAGTTGAGTGACTACATACATGCATCACAGGTAAATGTGATTGTTAGCATAAGGAGATGTACTGTATCAACATTGCCAGTTAACACCTGTTAGCATAAAGTTAACTAACTGTGTACAGCTTCACCCAATTATCCCAGCCATCAATTCAGTATGTGATAGTAGTGGAGAGCTATATGCTACAGCTCTGAAGCAATATGTCACTTCTGGGCTCTTGATTTATATTATGTACTGCACATGTATATGAATTGAATTGTATATTGTGTAACTGTTTCAATATGAACTATTTCCTTCATGTTTCCAAAGTGAAAACGCATGGCATGTCTTGGTGTTGTCTCTTATTAAAAATTTAAAATGAGTTATACAGGTCAGGTATCTTGTTTAAATGTACATATATGTATACATGTGATGCATTTTATTCTACTACTACACACCTTGCAGTTCTGATAGCACTTATCCACCGATGCATTTCATTTTCTGACGATGCAGCCAAATCATAACTGCGACTCTCCTCATCTTCAAACCCTATATGTGTGAGAATACACAATGTATAGTCATAGTCTTATGTATGTAGTACTGTGTACAATGTGCACATATGTGTACATACAACAATGTACACATACACAATACACACTTAAGCACACACTGTGTAGCAAGTATTATACCAGTACAAAACTTACGAAGAGAGAAGCAAAACGGACGAATGTCACTAGGTGACTTCTGAACTTGACACCTCTCTAATATTATAACTCCAATAGGAGACTCTCCCGATGATTTCTACAACACAACACATGAGTGTAATAGTGTATGCTATTGACACTATGTAGCTAATGGTGTGTCCTACAGTGACTATAGTATGTTGTCAACTTCTCAGGATAATCGTATAGCTTAGTGTAATACTGTATGTATGGTACAGTGGTGTTGGACACAAGTTAATATCATTCTTAGAGTACAAAAAAGTGCACTCTATGAGCTACTTTCTTTGTAACATGATGATATTACAGCATATAGAGTGCAGAGTGAAGTAAAAATTGACACACTCTATTAATACTGTACTTATGCATGCAACCTATTACAATAGACAGTTATTGTGTACTGTGTTAACCCCAGCTTTAGACCACCTCAATAAATTACACACAGTATAACATCTTATACACTCAACCATATATTTCTATGGATTAACTGTTCAAGTTTCTTTGATAAGGCAAGTCACATTTGGGAAATACAGTACTTATTGTAAGTGTAATTCACATGGCCACTCGTGTATTTATAATTTAATCACACATAAATTAATCATGTATTTACATTGTAGGAGTGTGTGATGGACAGGAGCGTCTATCAAGTGACTTGTCGTACATAAAGGTAATAAGGTAGTCACTGAGTGAGCTAATTGTACAAGCACTCCAATTTAGCGCATGCATGACGCACGCACACACACACGCACAAGCACACATGCACTCTCTCTCTCACAGACAGACACCATTCAGAGACTATAATACTGTTACAATAAACAGACTTGCATTAAGTAATGAGCCTTGTAGAGTTGCTGATGTGTGCACCAAGTAAGTGTGGCAAATGAAGTGATTGCCAGAGAAGTCATCAAAAAGATACTACCCATGCAACTTATATATACACAATGACTATAATGTGAAGACCATGAACATCTCAGGAACACACAGAGTATCCGTAATTATAAAAATAGTAACCAAAGAGTATTAAATGATTGCATGAAGTAACACAAATGTTTCGGTAATTGTTGCAACAATCAGTCCCATGTAGTATCCACTATAGGTCATTGCATAGTATGAAAGCTATTGGGGTCAGGTTTTGGAGTTCATTACACTAAAATTAGCTATTTATCCACAAGGCATACTATATACAAGGGGTGTGTAAGTGTTAATTGTATGTGCATGTTAATAGATGCATGTATGCACAGCCACAGACACACAGTATGAATATACACTCCCTATACTGTAGCTTGATGTCGCCTGACAAACAAACAGATACGTTGCCCCTACATCACAATTAACACAACTTCACTGCTACTTGAGAAGGCCCACAAAATGGACTGTTCATTGGCACAAAATGCTATTCACTATCAATGCAGACAATATAAATGGGGCTTCAGTGTGTATGAGTACATGTAAGTGTATAGGAACATCTAGTCAGTGCATTATCATTGATACTAATCAAGTCATTGGACAATGAACATATACTCTATATGAGTAGACAATCTGATAAGAGATTCCAAGTATAAAACACACACACACTCGCTGAGTCCTACACATATACACAAGCACTTGCACATTAGGAAAGGTTTTTCCCTATAGCACTGCAAGGTTTTCCCAATTAAATAGTGCATACACCATGTTTACCATAGAGCTGTAGGGTTAATACACAAACATCAACTTGACTATCACAACAGTTAGGCTACTCACATCCCAGTTTCCGAGCTCAGTAGCCTTGAAGTAGAACAGCAGATTACCTTTCAGCCTAAACCACCTTGGATTATAGCCTGTAACATGAATTAACAACAGTAACACCCAGTAGAATTGTACAATTGCTAACTTTGCACAAATTAAACTAGGCGTTTACAATAATAATAACCTCAAAAAGCACTAACTCGTATGCACAAATTAACGTGGTGGATTATTCTAACATCCAGGCACTGTATACAATTTGCTAGTACCTTTCGTACTTCCCTTTCCCCTTTTATCTAGAAGTCCTTCTATATCGGCTTCGCAAGTGCAGGCCAAGTTGGCCATCTCTTTTTCGTTGAACCTCATCTCACAGTGCTAACAAACATTATACCTTGTGGAACACTGCCCGTAGTATTTCAAGGATAGCCTCAGGAATAGTAAACGATTTTCTAAACTTTATTTACAGCTCACCACGATCAAAGGTTCTTCCCATAATTTATTTATAACAATTTACCGGTAATTGGCGATGATTTATAATTCCGGTTTCGCATGGTTCAGTGCACGTGCTTTGATTCTAACTAAAGCACACCAAGAAAGGAGTGCATGGAGCGTTTTCGTAGCATTTTTAGGTACCAGATTTGGTCCCAGTTGGCAGCGCGACTTAGAGCTACAAACGAAGAATTAATAGGATTAAATCAGGTATTGGCAGCCCAGGAAAAAGCTGAGACAGAGAGAAAACGATTGGAGGCACTTCACGAAGTTATTGTACAAACGAAGGGCGAGATTAAAAAGGTAGAAAAAGAATGGGAGTTGTTTCAGAATCAACGTGTTAGTTACTATCAGACTGACGACAAGATAAAAAATCCCCTCGTTTTACAGCAACTAAATCAAAAGGAATTCGAACTGACTGTTAAAAGACAAGAGCTACAAGAACTGTTAGAAACTAATGAACAAAATGAAAGAAGTTCTTTTAAACAGCTTTCAGAAACAATGTGGGATGCCCACAAGAAAGAAATAGCTCAACATGAAAGAGTAAAAGTGTATAACAGTTTTGCTGTTACTGCTAGAGGGCTTGTTGGTTTAATAGGAGCTGTGTTTGGGTTCTTTGGGTCAGCTTGGATCATGCGCAGAAAGGTTACAAGACTTGAAACAGAGGTTATCAACTTGAAATCACTGACAGAATCTCAGATTACAGCTTATTCATCTGTTACTGAACAATTCTCAGAATTACAAAAGTCAGTGGAACAATGTGGAGACAAGTTGAATGATTTTCATGGAGTTTTGGTCAACAGACAATCGCCTTCTGATGAGGAACATGAGCTAATTCCCATTGAAGGCAGTGGACATCTTCCTAGGCAACAATTGGATCATTATGTGATGGTTGCACTAGCAGCTAAAGTGTTACTACTGATAGGCATATCTTTGTTAAGAACAAGCTAGTCACTATAACACATAAGAGTAGAATCTCAATTGATGTGATGTACATGTGTATAGATGGGTTGTACATTAGTGATGTGTATATAAAACAGCGTTAAAACCCCAGCCATGACCCTAAAACTGAGGCATGTGCCACGAGTTTTTTGTGAAGGGGAAAGTGCTGCCAGACTAGCAATTGTGTACATGGACAGTGAAAAGATGGAGAGAGTGAGAAGAGCAGGAAGGGTCAAATTATAGTTCAAGGGTATAACAGCTAAACATCAAATACTCTAATAGAACAGTAAACTACTATAAGAGAACATTCATCATTAATTTTTTAAACTAGACTCCTTTAACAAACTTAAACCATACTGCAGCATTTATGCCATACCCTAGTTACTACGCACTGCTAAAAAAATAATGATATTACTTTAATAGTTCAAGTGGCTCACAATGCGAGATTCAGTCAAAGCTATTACCAAATTATATATCAAAAACTAAGTTAACGAAAAAAGTTCCTGTGAGAGCATGCTCCCAGACCTCTCTAAATAAAGCATGTTGAGTGTGCTTCACATGCTGTACTACTGGTTGTATCAAACAGTTGCCACTTTTCTTAGTCCTCACTATAACTGATCATGAGCACCCCCCTTTGGACATCCTAGATCCACCCCTGCTAAGGAAGTGGATGGGATGGCTAGCCATCCGGGCCACCTTGCTGTGTCATGGGACTACACAGGTATTACTGAAAACTAGCCACCCACCATGTACGCTGGGTCATGCAGTTACATAGCTACTTGTATTACAGTGGATACTTATGTGTTTGTGGTATATACTGAAAAGATGATGAACTCAATCATATTAAAAGCATCCTTTTAGTGTTCATCACACAAAAAAATCTCAGTGTTTCAACATGTAAGATTTCAGTAAAAATGTTTCCATTTCTAATCTCAGGAAGTCAAATATTTTTCTCTGGGGGAGCATGCCCCAGAAGACGTGTTTTACATGCTACAGTGTCCTCAGACAGTTAGCGGTTGCCTAGACTGCGGCCATGGATCAAGTCACTGCATGCATTGTTTGATTATAACAGTCTCAGTAAACTGTTATTGATGACACATATGAGCAATAACACTCCTAACTCAAACCTACTCTAATAGAGCAGTCAGGTATATACTCTAATAGAGCAGTCAGGTATATACTCTAATAGAGCAGTCAGGTATACTCTAATAGAACATGCATGTAAATATATCCATGTCCATATGAAGTTTTTCAGACATTCTAACATTAAATGCAAAACTTAGCATGACCTTATACTGCTATAGCTTTGGTGTGCAGTGTTTAAAGATATAGAGCTCCAGTAATTTATCACTTGTGTTATGCAAAATGAATTCATGCTATGCATATTTGTATAGTTATATTGTTTTGATTGTAAGTCATTCCATTTGTATCAGTGGATTCATGGCTCTTATACCACAGTGAGATAACTACAGTATCACTTACAGATTACTATGTGTCTCTATATGTTATGCTGTCTGTTTCCACTAGGTGGCTTTATCTAGTACTACGGGGCACTTATATGCATCACAATTAATGTACTTTTTGCATAAAATATAGCAATTTGCTGAGTTATGATTCATTAAAATATTGAAAGTCTCTCAGTGGCTGGGGCTGCGCCCCCAGACCCCTGCTTCTGGTAACTCAATGCTGGTGCTGGAACCCCCCTTCAAAAAATCCTGGCTACGCCCCTGCCTTAGGTAACTTTATTCATCCGCAAAAGTGGTTATCTGGTTTAAAATGGTATCACTACAACGAAACCCACAATCATTTCTTTTTTTGTACCCACAATTTAAACCCACAATCGATTTTTGCAAACCTCTGTATAAAAGTAATGTGGTGAATGTAGGTTTGTCTTCCTTCACCTATTAGGTGAGCATCCCAGGGTGGTATATATTACTTATACCATGGCTACTCAGGATTTGTCTGATATATAATATTAAGGCTCAAACGATTAGTCGAATATTCGGATTAATATTCATTTGCTTTGTAGCCGAATAGTAAAATTAACAAACGATTATTCGCACGTGATCATTTATATGGTGACACGTGATTAACTGTCAGTAATTAACCATAGAATTAACGAAGCTGAAGTGATGTTAATGAAAGTAACAGAAAGGAAAGGACTACGGTTATAAAGCGAAGAGTAGTAATAGAATTAGGCAGCCACTAATTGGTGAAGGTACTAATTCCACGGTGAATCGCAAAACTTCGTACGGATTTGTGGCTTACTCCAGGTGCTTCTACTTTGTTACAATCACTTTCTATCACAGTATCGCTGTGATAATCCTTTCAGAAAGGAAATTATGGCATCTCTTTCTTAGTAAAGTTATTCATATGAAGCCACAAAGCTGTTTGTGGTTATTTGTAGGCTTCTTGGTAGTGGCCACCTTAATTACTGAATTGCAATGAAACCTTACACCGATTATTCGACTAATTTCGTTAGAGCTGAGCGAATATTCGAATACAGTAAACCACTATTCGTTTGAGCCTTAATATATATGCCCGTACCCTTGGGCCTGCGGCCCTCGGGCTTGGGAATATATATCAGGCAAATCCCTCGTGGCCATGGTATAACTATCAAATATACATTAACTTTATTTATCCATGGCCATGTATTACTATGTCAAATGTAGTGTACCACATCAAGAAGTTGGGAAGCCTGGTTACATGAGACATTTTTTGGCTTTCTTTAAGTGAAATTTGCTACACTTCAGAAGTGATTGCTGATTCAATACTGAACTGGATTTTTCAACTTGTACATGTTTTGCCTACTCATCAACTTTTGTGATCTGCATTATACGTATATGTGTATATATGTGTTTGCGAAAATGATATAGCTACCTAAAGCTGTGCCACTTTTAGTAAAATGGATATAAGGTCATGCAAAGTTAATTATATGTTTTCTGGTCCTACCAGATTATAACTTCAATAATGCCAGTAAGTTTAGCACAGTGGTGTAGGGAAAGCAGCGGCCATGAAGAAATTCCATTCCACATGCTCATGCATGAAGAATTTACAGTTGAACCTCTTTAATCTAACACCTGCATAATTCAGAATCCTCTCTAATCTGACCAAAATGTCATTTACCAACATTTTTGTATAGAAAACAACCTCTGTAATCTGACACTTCTGTACTCCATAATTGGACACAAAATTTGATTACCTAGACTTGGAAATACATTGTTTTCGAACTTTGTAATCGACGGAGAATAATAGTGACATTAAAAACAATCGCAGAAAATAATTTTTAAGCAACCAAAGTATTTAATTGGTTGACAACAATAGAAGGAAAGCTGTAATACTTGCAAATTCTAAAATTAATTCATGTTAAGAAGATTGTGTGATCCATTTTACCTGTAATTTACTGCATAATCTGACATAATTCTAGATATTGTACAATGTCAGATTACAAAGGTGACTTGATAATCCAACAACCTCAGCAAAATTTATGGCTCCCATTGAGCTTCAAATTAGTGAGGTTTGACTGTATTGGACATTTTAAAAATTTCATTTATTAAGGCTTTACAGCACAAGTGCTGAAGGTCTGTAAGACTCCTGGTCCCTCAGCCTGTTTAAAGATGTAACAGGAAAGGTGGATAAAGGAGAAAAAATCCATGACTGGATTAGCTTGAACCTGCAGCCATCTGATTAATGCTTGAACACTTACAAGAGTCTTCCAGCTGCAGGTGGTCAGGATGTCTTCTCCCTGTTAATTTCAAGTATTGGTATCCATAGGAACCTTAGAGAGTGACCTTAGTATCTCAAAGTACCCAAGTGGAACCACGTCACGTGGATATTATTTTGTTTATTAAGACTTTACAGCACAAGGTCTTTATAGGACTCCTGGTCCTACGTAAACAGCCTGTTTAAAGTATCTCCCTTGCATGCAGTCTTAAACTGTGAGTCTTAGTGACAGCTAGCTATAATTTATACAAAAGATGTGAAATTTGCATTTGCAGCTAATATCACTATGGAAATACTGAATTTTTTTTGCAAATAGAATGCATCAGTGACTGTTCTGTTAGAGTATTTGATAATCTGGAGGATGATAGCTTAGTTTCAATAGTCTTTCACTGACCTCAGCCAGAAAATTCAGTGTAGAGGATTTTTAAACAGTATAACATATTGAGTTTAATTTAAGAGCATCAAAATAAAGCACGAACTATTAAAGTTGCAGAGACAATGCTTTAAGGGCTTTTAGCTTGCCTGCCAGCCCAGATGTTCGAGACTGTTATTTCTGAGTTATATTATTTTACATAAAAAAGGAATTGGAAGTAGCAGTCTTGTGCCCAGCTCCTGAGTCACAGCATATGGGCAGCTGGTGATGAGACTATGTAAGATAAATTATATCTTGCCAATGGTTGGGTCATCAGGCACTGAACAGATCCAGAAATATCAAAGGGGGTGCTGGTCCATATTGATCTTTTTAACAAGTTTTGAAGAGTCCTAAGGCTCATGTTACCTCTATAAATCCTTCCTTGAGAGATGAATGCAAGCTTTATCAATTGTTGTGCTGTGCCATTACACTATATCACTCACTCATTTTATCCTGCCACACTAAATGGTGTGTTAGGATCCTGCTTGCAGAAGTCAAAATTTTACAGGGGGGTTCCTGAACCCCCCCGGAACCCCCCTCCCTACGCCCCTGCTAAGGTGCTAAAATAAACACTTAGACATATAGGTTGTGAATGTTTGAGGCATCTTTTCGTGCAGTTGAAATGTATTCTGTAAAAAAATAATCCCCACATTGCAAAAATGATTATTTAGTGATGCTTAGTAACTGAACTATGCAATGCTGACTCACTCATTTCTTTTTACTTCACAACAATGCCCCTAACTAAATCAACATGTTTAATTCAAACCCTCTATGCAAAACTTTAAGCAGCTCTAATTCAAACCCACAATGCAAACTTTAAGTATCTCTATATAAATAATCAAAGGGAACTGATGCTTTGTAGCTGCCTCAGCATCAAAGGCAGTTGTTGTCAGGGCTATATCATGATATTGCCCTAACCACAGGGCGATATCTAGATATCGCCCTGTGGTCAGGGAAATATGTGATATATAACCCTGTGGTTTCCTTTGATCTGAGGTGTCAAAGTGGTATATATGAAGTTAGTGCATCTTTATAAGCAAAGAGTGTTTACAAGACATGAAAACATTTCAACATAGAAATATTGTATGGTAATTGCACAATTAGTTCAGCAAAAAAATGACCCGCAGCTAGGAACCAGAAATATATAATTGTAAAGTAGCTGAGAACTGGGACTGTAATAAGTAACTGGTGATGATGCGTGATGATGCAACCCTGATGTAATTGAAACCTTATAGAAACAATAAACAATTACTAGTATAAAAAACACTGATTTTGTAAATTTATTGCTGCTGCATATTGATGTGCTGATTCTTTTAATGCTGGATAAATGAAGTGCTGATTCACAGTGGAGGTCCTACCGAGATCTTGCAGGCTTACTTTGTGTAGTAATTGGCAAGAAACTGAACTCTTGGCTTTAGCAAGAAGGACAGGGAGGAAAAGGTCAACAAGACAGGTACTGCTGGTATAACATACAGCTTACTGTGAAGAGACAACTCCCATGAACTTTTGGCTTTTTGGCTTTCAGTGTAGGAGAATTTCTTTTAGTGAGAATGGACAATACAGTTGGAACAGTGAAAGGGACAGCCTACCCTTTAAGCTCGAAAAGGCTAAAACTCCAGCACATTCAGCACTTGGCAAGAGCCCTTGACTTGCCAGCAGCAGCCCCAAGAAGTGACCTTGAAGTAATGATTACTGGAAGGATAGCAGAAACCCGTGGTGAAGAAGCACAAGTTCAAGTCATTATTTCCCTGACTGAGGAAGGAGAACTAGTTTCACTGAGAGACATGGAGGGTACATTTTTGATTGCTCCACCACTGCCAGCCTTGCCTAGTAGAGGATCTAGCAGAGTATCCAGAAGGGCATCTAGTATGGCTTCCAGTATGGTGTCTACTTCTAGCGAGGAGCTTGAAGATTTGGACATAGCAAAGGACTTGGAGAGTCTAGCAATTGAGGTAACCCAATTACGTAATCTTCTTCAAGTGAGAGAGGAAGAGAGTGGAGCTTTAAGTGCCAAACTCGAGTTAATGAGAGGTGAAATAGATGATCTGAAGGCTGAGCTCAGTATCGCCCAGGATAGGATCCTGGAACTCTGGCAGGAAAACTGTGAGCAACTAATACAGTACGATAATGCTATGTCCGAGAAAGATAAGGAGCTGCAACTTCTGAGGGAACAGTTGCAAGTGAGAGAGCTGGAGCTAGCCAGGTTGAAACTGTCGAGTTTGGAGAGGCCAGAAATTCTGAGTGATACTGCTAAACTTCTCAAGGAGGAGTCAGTGAGTTTACTTGATGGTAAAAGTGTTTCTTTTCCTACAGGAATTGCTCGAGACAACCTACCTGGAGGAGGTCTCCAGAGAAGCCCTGATGTTAATTTTACTTGTTATCCAACTACTATGGCTTCAACAACACCAGAGCAACACAGAGGTCAGACCTTTGTACCTGTAGCACCACTAACAACAACAACAACAACATCCTTACCTTTGGGACATGTGACAACAACATCAGCTGATATTTTACCTGTCACAACAAGAGCAGCCACATCTAATCCTTTCCAACAGCTATGGCCATTACCTACCAGCTGCATACCAACAACAACCCAGGGACAGTTGAACAAACGTGAACGGAGTGGTTTTCTAGGAAGTGCTTATGAGCAGAGCTTACCTTCAACTGGTCAAGAGGTAACCAATATAAGTGCATCGTTATCTGATGCCCTTTCTGTCAGCAGACCTATAAACTCTATTGGAATTGCTAACTGTAGTAAGCCGGCTACCGACAGTCAGACTTATTCTCGCCGAGGGAAAGCACCCCCAATAGATCCTTTCAATGCTGAAGAGGTCACAGTAACTTTTGAGGATTGGCTACTGACACTAGAGAGAGCAGCCCAGTGGAATGAGTGGACCACTGAAGAGACACTGATGCAGCTGGCTGGCTACTTGAGAGGAAGAGCAGCGCAACAGTGGAAACTACTACAGCCAGAGAAGAAGAGGACATACCAAGCTGCCATAGCTGCTCTGAAGGAGAGGTTAGACCCGGGAAATCATACTTTGGCAGCTCTTGATTTCCGTCACATTTCACAGCACATAAATGAATCTGTTTCAGATTTCATAGGTCGACTAGAACAGGTGTTCCAGACTGGATTTGGGCGTGAACAACTTTCCAATGAGACAAGGGAGATGTTACTCTTTGGGCAACTACAGGAGGGCCTACTCTACACTTTGATGGAGGCACCATCTGTGTCTGGTGCCCAGAACTACAAGGAGCTTTGTTTAGCAGCCAAGAGAGAGGAGAGGAGGCTCAATGAGCTTAAGAAGAAGCAGCATTACTTGAAGAATGCTAAGCAATCGATCATTGGCTCAACCTACAAGCAGCCTACAACCTCACGAAGCTGGCACTGGAAGCCAGGGAACAGGTCGCAGAAAGATAGTAGCAGCCCAGTCTTACAGCAGAAACAACGAAGATGTTACATTTGTGATAGCCCAAATCACTTGGCTTGGCAATGTCAACAGCCAAAGACCGAGAGCTCTGGTAAGAAGTCAACACAGACTAAATCATCTAGTTCTAGACCTGGTGCTAATGTAATTCGAGCTACTCCTCACAGTCACCCTAAGTGTGGATCCCGTAGTGTGGAAGTCAACATTGAAGGAATTCCCATAACTGGTGTTATAGATACTGGATCCGATATCACAATACTAAGAGGAGATCAATTCTACAACATAGTTTCAAAAGCTGGCTTGAATGTACAAGATCTTGAAGTTGCTGAACAGATTAGAGCCTGCACTTATGACCAGAAACCAATACGACTAGATGGACAGATGAAGATGAGTCTTAGTTTTAGTGAGAAGGCAATTGTTACTACTGTTTATATCAAGCTAGTTGCACCTGACGAATTACTATTGTCAGAAGAAGTTTGTCACCTCTTGGGAATTGTGAGTTATCACCCCAGTGTGAAGTCAGCTGAGAGGTGTCAGCCTACTAGTGAAGAGAAACCTCTGAAAGAAAAGAAGGAATTCCCAATTAGCATTAATGAAGCCTCAATTTCTGATCAGAGTAGCTGTGATTCTACTAGTGATAAGATTCCAGTAGTAGATATGAATCAGTCTTCTGATACTCCAGCTATTCATGTTCTGCCCGATGCTAAGGAAAGTGAGTCAAAATTGATAAGTAGTGATGGATACCCACCTTCGAATGATGTTGGCGATATTTCTAAAACTCAGCCTGCACGAGTGAAACTGATTACTGCTGTTCGACTACCAGCTTATTATTCAGCAGCTGTACCAGTGGAGGTTGAAGCAGTGAGAGGACATGTTCTGATAGAGTCAGAATACTTACCTGATGATTGTTTGAGCATTGATGATTCTCTGGTGAATGTTAATCAAGAGGGACGAACCACTGTAATAGTTTCCAACAACAGCAAAACACCTTATCAACTGAAGAGTAGTATCAAGCTTGCATGTGCTAGTGAGGTGGAGGTGGAATCAACTATAGAGAAGAGTCAATTGTCAGACCAGAAGTGTTGCTTTGAAGATGATGCTACTATTTCTGATGTTTCTTCACCTAGTATGCCAGAGTCGTTACAACCAGCTTCTGGACAGTCGAACGTATGGACTATAAATACATTGTCCAATAACCATCTTAGCTCTAATGAGCATATACGATGGAGACAGCAACAGCTTAGAGGAATCTTAATAAAGTCTAACAGAGAGCTATCTGATGATAAGTCCACGCAGTTGAGTAAGATTTTATCTGAGTACCATGATGTATTCAGCCTGAGTGATGATGAAAGGGGAGAGACTGATTTAGTCGAGTTCAAAATTGACACTGGAGATTCACAGCCAAGGAAGCAACCAGTCAGAAGAGTCCCTTTTGGGGCTCGGCAAGAGATAGCCGATCAACTTAATAAGATGCAGCAAAACAATGTGATCCAGCCATCTGAAAGTCCATGGGCAAGCCCCGTCGTATTAGTGAGGAAAAGAGATGGAACACTTAGGTTCTGTGTGGATTATAGAGCTCTGAATTCACTAACAAAGCCAGATCTTTTTCCACTTCCAAGAATTAATGACCTGCTTGACCAACTGGGGAAATCAAAGTATTTTAGTACATTAGATCTCAAGTCTGGATACTGGCAGATTAAAGTTAGTGATGACAGCCAGGAGAAGACCGCATTTATCACTCATAAGGGCTTGTTTGAGTTCCGAGTGATGCCATTCGGGGTTACCAATGCCCCAGCAGTCTTTCAACGTTTGATGCAGCGAGTGTTGTCCGGATTACAGACATCATCTACAGTTGAATTTGTCTCTGTTTACTTGGATGATGTGATAGTGTTTTCTGAGACTCTGCAAGATCACATCAAACATCTTCGAGCTGTGTTTGATCGACTAAGGAAAGCTGGACTGATGCTCAACCCTAGTAAATGCAAGTTATTGAGCAAGGAGGTTGAATATCTGGGACATATTGTGACACCTTGTGGACTCCAGCCCAATAATCGTAACTTGGAAGCTGTGAGAAATTTTCCTCAACCCACCACCTTGAAACAGTTGAGACAGTTCCTTGGTTTGACTTTGTACTATCGAAGGTTTATTCCTGGCTATGCTAAAGTAGCCCATCCACTTCATGCCCTCACTAGGAAAGGAGCAGTGTTTAGCTGGTCAGCAGAATGTGAAGTGGCATTTGAATCCTTGAGAGTGAAACTGTCCTCTTCACCACTGCTTGCTTACCCTGACTTTACCAAGGACTTCACACTGGAGACTGATGCAAGCAAACTGGGACTGGGTGCCATACTATCGCAATATCAAGATGATCTGAAGCTACATCCTGTTGCTTATGCCAGCAGATCCATATCCAATGCTGAAGCAAATTATGCCATAACCGATCTAGAGACCCTTGCAGTAGTATGGGCTGTTACCCATTTCCGCTACTATCTGTATGGTCATAATGTTATTGTTTTTACAGATCATGCTGCAGTCAGAGCCATTCTTGGTGCACCAAACCTCACTGGAAGACACGCGAGATGGTGGAGTAAAGTCTATGGTAGCGGCATCAAGCACATTGACATAATTCATCGGTCAGGTAAAAAGAACCCACATGCTGATTGTCTCTCTAGACAGCCGGTCATGGCTGCACCCTCAGATAAAGATAGTAACACTGAGGTACAAGTTGCAGCCATCTCTTGTGAGCTACCAGCCACTATCAGTGATGTGCTACAAGAGGAACCCAGAGAAGCGGAGCATAATAGTACTGCATTTTGTGATGAGCAGATGAAAGATCCAGAACTGAGTTCAATTATTCTCTACCTAAGAGATGGAACACTACCAGGAGATGCTACTCTGGCCAAGAAAATAGTAGCTGAGTCAACTCTGTATGCTTTGTGTAACAATGTGCTATACTTTGTAGGTCCCAAGCAGACTGAGATTTCACGAGTGGTGGTGCCACAGCATTTGCGTCATAGAATAATGCAGGAACACCATGATGGACCATTGGCTGGTCACTTCTCAGGACCCAAGTTGTACAAGAGTGTGATACGGTGTTGGTGGTGGCCACATATGTATACTGATGTGATGAAGTATGCTGACAACTGTCCACAGTGTGCCATAGTAGAAGGTACAGGAAGGAGACAGAAACCACTACTACAACCCATTGCTACTGAGCGTCCCTTCCAAATACTTGGAGTAGACATCATGGAACTACCTGTCACCACTAGAGGGAACCGTTATGTGATTGTTTTTCAAGATCTGTTTACCAAGTGGCCCATGGTCTTCCCTGCTCCAGACCAGAAGACAGAGCGTATAGCAAGATTACTGGTTGAAGAAATAGTCCCATGTTTTGGTGTACCTGAAGCTGTTTTGTCTGATAGAGGAACCAACTTGTTATCGTATCTTATGAAAGATGTCTGTAGAATGCTTGGAATAGAGAAGTTAAACACTACAGCAAATCACCCACAGTGTAATGGGGCCATAGAAAGATTTAACAGAACCCTCAAGACCATGTTGAGGAAGCACGCAGCTAAGTTCGGGATGCAGTGGGACCAGTATCTCAGTGGAGTTTTATGGGCTTATCGTAACACCCCTCACAGTTCCACAGGGGAGAAGCCATCATTTTTGTTGTATGGCTTTGATTGTCGCACTCCCACTGAAGCTGCGTTACTGCCAACCAGATCACTGAAGGCTACCAATCTGAATGATTATCGGGAACAGATGGTACTGTCCCTATCAACTGCTAGGAACCTAGCTAAAGAAGCTAACAAGATCTCTCAGAAGCGGTACAAGACCCAATATGACAAATTAGCTAAACCATCTAAATCCAAAGTTGGAGATTGGGTATTAATCTACTTTTCTCAAGATGAGACGGGAAAAAACAGGAAACTCTCTCAGCCTTGGCATGGACCATACCGGATAGTGTCCCAAGATGACCCAGATGTTGTAGTGACCAAGATTTATTTCCCTGATGATCCGGCCATTCAAGTCCATCAATCCAGAGTACAACCTTGTCCTCCATCCTTACCAACAGGCTTCTTCTGGTATGGGAACAAGCGATCAAAACCTGGTAGACCACCAAAGAAAGTGCTGAAGCAATTGGAGAACCTGGACGCTGAAATGAAACATCAATCAACACCCGGACCAAAGATCATGGACAGAGAGTCACTACCAGAGCCAACAGCCACAGGAACTTTTCCAGCAGAGTCATTACCAGAGCCATCACAGACTAGTTCAACTAATCCAGCAGAAGTTCCACCAACAAGTGCTTCCCAAGTTAAGGAAGTCACATCAACAGATACAACCAATGATGAGCACCGATATTTTCTAAGAAGTCGAAAGAAGCCTAGTGCAGAAGCTCGGGTCGAGCTTATACCGGCGAGGAGATGATGTAAAGTAGCTGAGAACTGGGACTGTAATAAGTAACTGGTGATGATGCGTGATGATGCAACCCTGATGTAATTGAAACCTTATAGAAACAATAAACAATTACTAGTATAAAAAACACTGATTTTGTAAATTTATTGCTGCTGCATATTGATGTGCTGATTCTTTTAATGCTGGATAAATGAAGTGCTGATTCACATAATTAGCCTTTTGTGGCCTAACCATTGTATAAGTGTGATGCAGGATTACTGCTATACAGTACGTGACTGATATTACACTGAGTTTATCCAGAAAATGCATAGCCACAATGAACTCAGGGGTGTGGACCCTTCAGAATTTTTTTATAGTGTTGCCTCATTGAACATAACTCGTATATATAGGCACCTGAGACATAATTCAAACATTCTTGATGCAGTTTATGACTGTATATATATATATAATATATGTCTCTAGCAAAGTTCTACCCATATAGGCATAACACAAGGGACACTAGGTGGGTTAGAGCCCCCTCTACATTTAGAGTGAGATACTCTAATAGAACAGTCATTTATTCTAATTAAACAGTCAAGAGTAGCATAATTATAAAACATTGTTTGTCAGTTTAAACAACTATATATAATGGTGAAATGCTTGCCACAGATCTCACTGGAAAATGGCTAGTGAAATTCACCAAAAATTAGTGAAATCACTAGCTAAAATTAGTGATGGTCACTGGAATTTATTCCCTCACTACTTGCCAGTCACTGTTCTTCACTTTGATGATGTCTTGTGCTTTTCTACTACAAGTAACATCAAGATGAGTCCAACTGTTAGACTCTGCAAGATCATCATATACAGTAAACACTATCATAATATTGTACTTCAGCTGAAATAAAACAAGAATACTAGTACTGCTACGTATAGCTGTAGCCTCATTGTCTTTTTGTCGGATATTGCCATGAACTTCATGAAGTAGAGTTGAGAGCTTTGACGCAGTGTGTTTACAGTAAATACACACCTTCACGTTGGATGTGCTTGCATTGGATGTCACATTATGCTGTTCCCAAATAACCAACACAAGAAACATTGCAATTGCTTAAAAGTTGATCCCAAGTTCCAGCATTTAGTTCTCTATAGTCCACTGCAGATCAGTAAATAACATGTATTAAAAATTACAGTGTAATCAGGGCAATAAAGTCCTGCATGTAGGGCAGATACCAGTGCTACTATACAATATTTTACCATGCAGTAACAAAAGGTTGACAGCAGAAACAGATAGATTTCATCTTTCTCTACCACTTCTGTAAAACATATATAGACACTACTTCACCTTATGTGCCACACTAAAAGTGCAGAGGATAGTTTTTATTATATAATAATTATGATGACATCACACACATTAAAAAACAATAATAAACTGTATTCAACCAGAATTACATTCATTGTAGATGCAACAAAATTGACAGTAACAGCAGTGGGTACATCAGAATATTGCAGCAAATTGATGTGAAACCCTACATGGTTGATATTACGTGCCAAACACTGTTTTTTTCAAAAGTTATGCATGACCTTGCATGATATAAAACAATTCCTGACAACACAACAAATGGCTCACTACTTGAATGCATCACTTGAACACCAGGGTGGCTGTAACACACAATTCGGAACACTCCTATAGTATGTATGCATTGAGCTGGATCCTCAAAAACGTTTAATAACTCATGGATGCAATTACACATGTTCTTGATATTTGGCTCATTGTATAATACTGCTTGACCTGCTAAAAATATTTCACAATCTTTTTGTGCAAATGCCTGACACAATATTTATGGCCAATCAAAATTTTCACCATACATTTCCTGTGGGGAAGCCATAAATGCACCATCCATTTTGGCACTTTCCCAAACTTCTAATGGAGGAGCCAAACCATGCACACATGACTGAAGTGCCTGTATCATCTATATATAAGCTCCTTCAAAACATAATGCATCTCAATCAGATGGTGATCTTTGGATTATACTAAACACACAAATTATATATATATTACAGAACTTTTACACTTCAAAATTTTTGACTATTCACAATTCTCGATCCTTTCCACTAGCTCCTTATGTATCTCCACTTCTTTAATTTCCTATTTTGCTGTATTGGCATTTGTGTGGGTGTTTTATACATGATAGCAACTGTTGGTAGCTATTCATGTTCTTCACTGAATCTGTCCAAATAGTATGCCATCTACAAAGCAAAATTCACTGTAAATTGTCAGTGCTGGCATTATAGCTAAATATTCATCACCAACGTTACACATAACTAAGGGGGCATCTCCAAACTGATTTTGTTACGGTTAACGTCATAATGACGCTAACTTCAGACCCCCCTCCCTCCTCCTTAACGTCACACTGTGAAAACAATGCACTGGCAATAGAAGCACTGACAAAACGCTTTATTCTTTACCTGAAAACATAGTCTACAAGCAGTATAGCTGCTTAATCACATCACTTTCTCTATTCCTAGCTGTTTACACTATAATTGCTTTAATAAAAGCTAATAACGTCATGCACTGAACTCCCCTCCCCCCTTAACGTCATTATGACGTTAAGCGTACCAAAATCAATTTGGAGATGCCCCCTAATGCTGGCCTGCTTTGGAGACACTTTATTATGGCACGTCTCTGAACTTTGTCTACTATTTCCATATCTTTGGCCAGGTACGGGTTCCAAACCAACAACGTGATTATATCATCACGCAAAACGCCTGTTTTCAAACGGGACTGAAATCCCCGGTACTAAAGTGCCACGCCTTATCCGGGTTGCAAATGAACGGATGATCACAGATGATCATGAAAAGACAGATGATCACGCTACTAGTGGTTTTATTGTGCTACACAAATAAGTTAGTATCAGCTACTGAACAATGTGGAACTTATCAATTCAGTCATCCCTTATATCCTGGAGAGTCTTGTAAGGAGATCTATGACTGGAACCCACAAACTCACAGCAGGTCAGGATATTATTGGCTTATTAATCCTGCACGTCATGTATACTGTGACATGGAGCAACGAGTAGTGTGTGGCAGTATTGGTGGATGGACTAGAATTGCTAGTGTTAACATTACCAGAGGAGATGAATGTCCAACTGGATGGAACAAGAGATCACAAGATGGCATCAGTTTCTGTAGATCACCAAGTGACAATGATGGATGTTATCCTACAATGTTCTCCTCTAAAGGAATAAATTACCAGAAAGTTTGTGGAATGGCTAGAGGCTACCAGAAAGGAACAACTGATGGCCTGGAGAATGATGCAGTATTCATATTAACTAGTAGTAACCAACCTCAGTACATATGGGCCTACGAAGCTGAATTCATTGACGATTCAAGATGTAATTGCTACTCAACTTTACATCCTCTGGTTGGCTCCAGTTACTACTGTGAAAGCGGACTTAATAGTGGTTCATATAATCACGATACGCTTTACTTGTCCGATCCTTTGTGGGACGGTTTAGACTGTCATAATGGTAATAGTTGCTGTGATAACCCTAACCTACCATGGTTCTATAAGGAATTGGATACGGCTACAATGGATGATGTGGCAGTGAGGATTTGTACTGATGAAAATTATGCAAATGAAGCAATCTTGGTGGACCAGTTAATACTCTACATACAGTGAAGTAACTGATCATGCTGCTTGAACTGTATCTACATATTTTATGCTAAGTTGTGAATTGCAACATGTTACCTGTTATGTATATACACGTATTAAAGCACACCATGTATAGGCTAAGGTTTTAGCCTATCTTGTATTTATTTAAGCTTTGTAATACACATACATGCATCAGAGACTATACATAATTAAAACTATATAGTCTAAATAATCAATAGGTTCTGTCCATAACATCTTGACATCTATCTGTCTATCTATCTATCTACCTATTATATATAAAGCTGAAAAGTTGTCCGTTTGTCTGACCATCTACATTCCATTTGAGTTCACACACTTTTCTCGCTAACTGCTGAACATATCAAAGCAGTTTTGCAATAAACAAAGCACTCATCATCTAGGAATAAGCTAGCATTTAAATGAAACTTTTCTAACTGCCGTCGTTTGTCGTTTACAGCACATTTAGTGCAAGGGTGTAGAGCAAAAACTTGCTTGAATTTTTTCTGTAAACCACATGCAAACCCCAAGTTAACACCTATGCCAGTCAACTTATCCATGCCTAGTTTATAAGATGGTTTGTAAGGCTTACCATTAATGTTGGAGTGGTCAAGGCATGCACTTCATAAATACAAGGTCCCTAGTTCATCCCAGCCAAAGACTATTTTCTTTTTCTTTGCTCTGGCAACCTTTTTTTCCTGTTACAAGAAACTTTTCGTTTCTCTGATTCTGAACCTTGTGATGCAGCAACATTCTTTTCTGAATGTGTGCCATTTTATTTTAACTCAGTGTAAACACTTTGACATCAACTTGTAATGCTTTTGTATAGAAATAAGGACATTAGGCCACAAATTATTGTAGACTTCTTGTTTCCTGTCACCCACCTGCATAGTAATTTTAGAGCCTCATGCAAATTTATTAGTACATTTGGGTCACATGCCCTAAATATTAATACTGGCAGGGAGTTCAGTTGTGTGGTCGTGTCATTGGGGTATTAAAGACTAGTGTCATGGTGTATTATTGATAGGTGGACTCTGATGTGAGTTTCTGATGTTAATTAGTGCATGGCATCTGGCCTAATACTAGCAGTGAATCTCTTCAAGTTCAAGTAGCCAGCTAGCCATTGATAAACTTGAGATGAGCATATTAATCAACACGAGTCCCATTCTCAATCTGTTATTAATGTGTGAAACATTTGAAAATTCGTACTGTACAAGTCAGGCTAGTAAGTACAGTATACATACATACTAGCTAGCATGTGTCACCACAAGCATGGCAAACCCAGCAGCTCTATGCGTAAATGCCTTTCTGGCTGCTCAGGAAACACTGCAACACTACAAATCTAACCTTCTAGAGGTATGCATCTTGTTGAATCCCAGTATAATCTTAAATCACAACTAACCTTGAATCTAGCTCTCCTGAATCTGAGAGAAAAAAGCAATTTGGAGTTAATGGACTCCTTTTAATATCTTTGATATTATAATTATAGATTTTAACAATATAATAAATAATAGCTGTCTGCCCGCATGATATTTTTTTTGTCTGACTAAGACAGGAAACAAGGAATTTACAACTTTTGGCCTAATTGTAATGAGCTCTTGCTGGAAATACATGAGACTATAGAGTAGACTTTGTTTCAACATTGAATGAGTATCCTTACCATTGCATGTCAATAACTCAAGTAGTGTAAATATAAGAAATGAAATCCTGCACATATAAGACAGGCTTAATTAACTGATAGGTGCATGCAGGATGTAGTACTGCTGGAGTGTAGGTGTTACTGTACTTGCAGTACATTACACAACATACAGTTGGATGTTTTGCATAATTATATTATGCTGTGTCTAAATAGCCAGCATGACAAATATTGCTTGAGTGTTAGCTAACATTTAGTTCTTTCCAGCACTAATTAAGTTACACTGTATGTGTATAAGTGTACTGAAATAATGTTCCATGCAGGACTACCGACTTTGTTTCAGCATTATACTTACATCCTACTAATTTAACTATGAGGTAATGAAGTCTTGCACATAGGGCAATGAAATCCAGCACTTACAGGGCAGGATTAATCAATTGTTGCAGTATTGCAGGAGCGTAAGTGTGTTTACAGTAAATTACACACCTTCACGTTGGATATGCTTGCATTGGATATCACATTATGCTGTTCCCAAATAACCAGCACAAGAAACATTACTTAAAAGTTGATCCCAAGTTCCAGCATTTAGTTCTCTATAGTCCACTGCAGAGCAGTAAATAACATGTATTAAAAATTACAGTGTAATCAGGGCAATAAAGTCCTGCACGTAGGGCAGATACCAGTGCTACTATACAATATTTTACCATGCAGTAACAAAAGGTTGACAGCAGAAACAGATAGATTTCATCTTTCTCTACCACTTCTGTAAAACATATATAGACACTACTTCACCTTATGTGCCACATGAAAAGTGCAGAGGATAGTTTTTATTATATAATAATTATTCATATTAAAAAACAATAATAAACTGTATTCAACCAGAATTACAGTCATTGCAGATGCAACAAAATTGACAGTAACAGCAGTGGGTACATCAGAATATTGCAGCAAATTGATGTAAAGCCCTACATGGTTGATAACACGTGCCAAACACTGTTTTTTCAAAAGTTATGCATGACCTTGCATGATATAAAACAATTCCTGACAATGCAACAAATGGCTCACTACTTGGACGCACACTTGAACACCAGGGTGGCTGTAACACACAATTCGGAACACTCCTATAGTATTATGTACGCGTTGAGCTGGATCCTCAAAAACGTTTAATAACTCATGGATGCAATTACACATGTTCTTGATATTTGGCTCATTGCATAATACTGCTTGACCTGCTAAAAATATTTCACAATCTTTTTGTGCAATTGCAAATGCCTGACACAATATTTATGGCCAATCAAAATTTTCACCATGCATTTCCTGTGGGGAAGCCATAAATGCACCGTCCATTTTGGCACTTTCCCAAACTTCTAATGCACCTATCAATGTTATCCCCCACCTCCCCCCTCCCGGGCGTAGTGGGGGAAATGGTGGGGATTTGACTTTTTGAAAAATCAAATTCTCCACCCACTGGGGAACAACTAGTGGTCAAATCTCCATGTAGTATCGCTGGAATAAACTTTAGGAAACAGATCAATTCTTATAGCTCACAAGCTAAAGCAAACACCTAAAATTTCGAACGGTCAAATGCCCCACTAGTGGGGCAAAATTTCTGATCAAATCGGTGAAAATCCCCCACTAATCCCTTAGTAAGCCCGGGAGGGGGGTAGTGGGGCTTAACATTGATAGGTGCATAATGGAGGAGCCAAACTATGCACATATGACTGAAGTGCCTGTATCGGGGGCGGATCCTGGGGGGGGGGGGGGGGGGGGGGCTTTGGGGGCTGAAGCCCCCCCCCTTACTTGATCAATATGCTGAGTATTATAATGAAATTTTGTCTTAGCATAATTATATGATCACTAGTAATACAAATCAGCGTTGAAATCGGGTCGGGTCAACCGGGTCACATTTTCTCCAGGTCATCCGAGTCTGACCCGGTTTACAATTTATCCGGGTCTGAACCGGATTGGATCACGTGAGAAACGAAATTGTTCGTTTGACGACGTGGAAACTTATAAACGCTATCGCGTAGCTCTTTCGTGAGCCACGCCCACTTATCGCATTACCAACATACGCTCAGCCACGCTCATTTGTTAGTAAGTGTAGTATGTAGCACGAAATTGAGGGTATCTATGGTGAGGGGTAGCTATTGTCAGTACTGAGGTGAAGACCTTTTTTTTTTTTTTTGGTCTTCAACCTACAGCTAGGCTGAAGTTGCAATATTTACTCAACACGAATCGAACGCTCAAAATGTAGACTCGTTCGCTCGCTCGAGACTAGCCGAAACACGTCTCGGCTTTAATTAATCCGGGTCACATCCGGGTCAGTGGGTCATCCGGGTCAGCAGTAGTGACCCGGTTTCAACGTTGATAAAAATACTCATAAAACCACCTTATAAACATCTTTCCAAGGTATTATCAGTGGATTTATGCTAAAGTTTATGCAACAAGGACCCAGATCAGCATTGGAGGTGTGCAAGTCAAGATACTCTAATAGAGCAGTCAGCTAACTACTCTAATAGAACATTCACTGGAAACATGTAGTTGGTTCTGTTATGGAATTTTTCCACTGCACCTATACATACATGAAGTGCATTGGTCTGTTTAAAGGGCTTCATTCATCTACTCGTGTAGTTAATATGTATGGCAATACTTAATTCAGGTACACAATTTCCATTGAAAATGCTCTCAGATTCAATCTTGTATTGTTCAAATTTCAAAATTTTCCACTTTCAACATTATTATTCTAACATGCACCTATTCAGTGTTGTGCAATTGTGAGACGGGTGCAGCATGTACTTGGTTGTCTGTACCTACCCAAACTTTTCCATTAGCAAAATGCTTCAGAGAGCCATACCTATAATCTAAAGGCAGTATATAAAATATCTACAGGCAGAAAATATTATGTGGAAATATCTCCAAATTGCAGTATTTTAACATCTATTTTTCAAAATTTTCCTGGGGGGGCATGCCCCCAGACCCCCCTAGTTCCAGCATGCTTTGCACACCTCTACCCAAGAGATTAGTACCTTGAGTTAGCCCCCCCTTTTATAAATCCTAGATCCGCCCCTGTGTATCATCTATATATATAAGCTCCTTCAAAACATCTCAATCAGATGGTGATCTTTGGATTACTATACACACAAATTATATATTACAGAACTTTGTACACTTCTAAATTTTTGACTTCACAATTCTTGATCCTTTCCACTAGCTCCTTATGTATCTTCACTTCTTTAATTTCCTATTTTGCTGTATCGGCATTTGTGTGGATGTCTTATACATGATAGCAACTGTTGGTAGCTATTCACGCTCTTCACTGAATCTGTCCAAATAGTATGCCATCTACAAAACAAAATTCACTGTAAAATGTCAGTGCTGACATTATAAGCTAAATATTCATCACCAATGTTGCACATAACTAATGTTGGCCTGCATTGGAGACACTTTGTGGCATGTCTCTGAACTTTGTCTCACATTTCCATATCTTTGGCCAGGTACGGGTTCCAAACTTGTACACAGTACTACAAGTGGGGTCGTGCATACACCTTGTATAAAAACACAAGCATATTGCATAATGACATGGCTATAGTCTAGTGGCTTGTTAAAGTATGTAGTTGCCACCATAGATTTATAAACCCCAGGGGTTTCTAATCTATGTTGCCACTGACCCTACTATATTATAATGCTCACATATTTTAACCTTTCCTTTGATGGCTTCTATCGCGAGTATGTCATCATGAACAGAAAATTTGACGAAATTGACTGACTCAAGGGTCAGCCTGGGCCGAGGAATCGGCCAACACGGCAGTCGACAACTTTCCTTACAGGGCCTTGTGTGACTCCTTGGCACTATCACAGCACATGGACCGGTTCATGCCATAAATATAACATCCAGATTATTCGCCGGATTATCAATGGTAGCGGCACATTGCATACTATAAAGCTAGCTCCTGCTAGCTTAGACTGATACTGAGGTCGGCATACCCACAATCGATTCTGCAAAGGACACGTGATGTAGTTACTCTGCCGTCAACGATCGACTTCTTACGGTAGGCTACGAAATGTGTAGCGCTGTGGTTTTGAATGTATTATCAACGGTATAGATCAACATGAGCCAGCAGCACACTAGCAAGGACTTATTCGCGGGCGACATCAACTCAAAGATCGATAAACTCTTACTTCTAAGTCTTAAACAAACCCAAGCACTACAGAAACTAAGTGATGAATCAACAGCAAGTATTTCCCTACTGTCTAGGAAACTACAGTCACTGGAAGAGAAGTTGAATTCAATGTCATCAGCCATATCCTCATCTATACCAATCACTGGGTCTGGACAGGGTCCCGCCAGTCAAACCTCAGAAGGGCTAGGAGCAGCCTTAGAACTGCCAGAAAGTCTTAAGGCATCACTGGAGAGTCTGGAAATTCCCAGAGGATTACTAGAAAGCTTCAGTAGTAGTAGTGTTGCCAGTGCTCCAAAGACAACCCATCAAAAAGTTCCCAGAGAGTTGTCGGTATGTTACATCAGTCATGTGCAGTCTAGGTTGTCTATATAGGCCAAAAATGCAAAAATCACGTGAATAAAAATAGCCAATGAAATTTCACTCCTGGCGGATGGCACTATGCATAGTTTAAACTGAAGGCTACTGATCTCATTAGCTACTTTCAAGTGCATGACTTTTAACGCTTTGTTTCCCTAGTCAACCAACCAGAAATAGGCTCTGTGTGGTGTGTACATGTAACCATAAATACTAGCATGCATGGTGTATTGGAAACAATATATTTATAGGTTAGGGGCTCAAGACAATCATATGATAACATTTATGGGGTACAGGCCGGTGCACTTTCAATGTCACAAATACATTTTTATCAAAATTGCCTAAAGTTTTCAAAATTTGCTTGATGTTATATACATTTTGTACTCTTGAAGGTAAGAACATTTTATTAATACAGCAAGTTACCTGCCAGGAAGTTCCTACAAAAGTACGTTTCTGTCATGTATCTCGCCTACTTAAAATTTGACGTTTTATAAACCCTATCACATAGCGGTCTCAGCATTGCAAACAAGTGGGTTATCTACACCTGGTAATGTTTCTATAAATCACATGACTGTAATCGTAAAAATAAGTGTGTATTGTGTTTCCAATCCATCTATGATAAAATTACACAGCACTGCAGTTTGGCAGATTTTATGCACCCTGGTCTGGCACTAAATTATGTCCCCACCCTGTCTGTTAGATGGCTTGCAGGCTGCCTCACCCCTTATTATTCTAGCTAGTTGCACACCCCTTGGCTGACTTGAGATATACTCTAATACAACAGTCATGTATGATACAAGTTACATTGTTCTGGTAGACATATTTCTATAAGAAAATGAATCACGAACACAATATAAAAACATTATTGTTCTTAAGGAGACAGGTGCCCCTTAGCAACAGCAAGGTCGACAGCTGGAGGCACACAGGGATGCTTGGATCTAGAATGCAATCCCCCCTGATGCACATTATTGAAAAGCGCAACAAGGCGAACTCCAAACTACAACAAAGCCAGCCCATAACCACAGAATATGGGGAACTCCACTTCTCACTGAGCAAATGGGCAAGATGTTTATAAGTGATAGTATCTGCCTCCCCATACCTACTGATGTGGAAAATACAAGTGGACTAATACAAGTTACATTGTAGCTAGCTGTGCCACAACAAAAAATTAAAAAAACTAGTATTTTAAAAAAAATGTAAGTTTAAAAATGAAGTACACCTGTAGGGATCTATGCTACAAAAACTAGTGAAACAAGAGATGGATGCTGATATTACAGCATGGCTCAGTGGGAAAGTCCCTACTTTGGCTATTATTTTATTCAATGCCAAAGTATGGACTTTCCTATGCTGTAATACCATCATCCATTTATTGTTTCACTACTTTTTATTGCATAGATCCCTACTTCTTTTTTAAATTAATAATTTTAAAAAAATACTAGTATTTTGTGAGCATACGTACATGCAAACAATCATTCTATTAATATCTTTCAATTTCAGAGAAAAATAAAGGAATTCTATAGGGAGAATGATTTGAAATTCAACAGAGAAGAACAGTTAAGTCATCCATGAGAACATGTACGTATCATAATCTGCTCTGTGTGTGCTTGCAGGTTCCAGTCAACGCATAACAGCCAAGTAACCAGGCTGCTTAAGGAACAGATCAATGAACGCATCACAGAAAAATATTCTAGTCGAGAAATACACAGTGAGTGAGACATGTGAAACCTGGCTACCTTGTTGATAAGACCATTTCATTATAATGACCATGTCAAGTAGGTCCCTAACATGTACTTCATGGCCTCATTAACATAACCACCTCATTATAGTGACCATCTCAAGTAGTAGGTCCCTTATGATATAATCTTCTGGCTGTATTTTTGATCTCATCAATGATCCAATTAATAAGACATTATTGTATAGAGAAGCCTATTCAAGAATGCTAGTAGCTATGTGTACATCTATACAGGAGCTGTGCATCGCTACTATGAGTCTCAACGTAGACGTTTAAATGACAGTAAGCCAGAAAGGAGGGACATAGTAAAGAAGCACAAAGTTAAGACAATAGTGAAACACAGGAAGAAAAAGGTCCATATGATGTAGTACTTATATTGTAGACAAGAAACTAAATGTGTGTGCTGCAGTTGTTGTACACACGTGTACTGTGCATGCCATATTGTGGGCTTTAAGTAGACATATTTCTGCAAGTTTTTTTTTTCTTTTTACTGTATATAGGATATATTTACAACTGAAATGACTTTTTTGCTTGTTTACATCTACTACCATGTAAATGTTTTATGACAAACACATGTACAAATGTACAGAAAAGTTTTTCCAAGGCTGTAATTACTTCTCTGGAAACAACTGCTTTTCAGTTTTACAGTGGAACCTTAGTGGAGCCTCAATTATCTGAACCTCTTGGGACCAGGGGTGGTCCATAAGTCTGAAAAGTCCATATCTCTGAACCAACCTTAAATTAGCATAAAGAAAAAAATTCAAAATATCAGTATTGTCAATTATCCTAATAGAACAGTCACTACTCTAATAGAGCAGTCATTTCCGTAGTTCAGTTAGCCAAGAATCCAGATAAGTGGGGTCCGGATAACTGATGTTCCACTGTACTATCTAATGAGTACCACACCCCCAACCCCTTTGAATTTGAAGGATTTACTATTTCTGGTGGTCTACGATGTCAGTTCTATATGAGTTCATAATGACTCATTATCTTCCCTTTTTGACACTGCATATTGCAAATGGTGTCACACGTCAATAATTTACTATATCTGTACTTTGAGTTGCTATGAAGAGACCACCTTATAGTAACCAGATCAGACCTATGTGACCAGATCTACAAAAACCCGGCATAATGGCACATTTTTCAAATTCTTTACTATTGAGTATTTATGATCTGCTTAGCGAAGTGTATGCTCAGGTCAAGTTTCAGCCTTGTATGCCAACAAGTTTTGGAGTTACAGCCCTACAAAGTAGCATCAACAAAAGATCGATTTGTACAACAAGTGATGGGAAAATAAATTACAGGTGCTTACAAAAGCAGCTGTAACATACATGTACAGAGTTGCAACTTACACCATCATGTTCGCCATGAATAGGGGAGTCCATTACTGGGTAGTGTTTTCCTTCTATCACCTTCTTTCTTCTGAGACAAAATCAGTGAAGAAAGATTGATTGCAAACAATTGCTTTGATGTGATGTAAACAAAAGCTTATAACTCACATTAGTCTACTGCAACGAAACAAAGATTTTCAAGTTCCCCTTGAGTAGGCAAATAAGATGATATTCCAGGTTTTTATCATTAGACCCTTTTTTCACAAAGAACAAAGTGTTTAAAAATTTTTATTGCACAAATATTTTACTCATTGCAATCAATGGCTTATACTAAAAATTTAGGTTTGCACCATTATGTCGGGTTTTCACAGATCCAGTCACATGATACTGTATGTGTAAATGTACACAGCAAAACAAAACAATAAAAATTAGGGAGAATTTATGTATAACCACTAAAAATGGTCAGGCTGGAGTTTTGCTGGGTATAGGCAAGACCCTGGTTTAAAAATTGGAAAACTACATACATGTAACTGACCTCTATCTAAACTTAATAATTGACTTATCTTATATTTGTTCTTGTACATACTTGTATGTATAGGTGAGTCACACAAACACACATGCACTACATACAGTAAATGCACATGTACTTGCTGGATTGTTCTGTACAGATGTACTCAGACAGACAGAAGTTTGTTGAGCCCTTAGAGAAGGATTTGTGGGACAAGGTACCGCTAGAAGCCATGAGTTCTGAAGAAGATGCCTCTGATGATAATGAAATTATTTACCATTATTCACCTTCCTGGCGTTCTGATGGTAATGTTCCTGTTTGCTTTCTTGGTTCTATGGTAGAATACGTATACAGAATTGAATGATTTCATCAAAAAGCTTGACCAACGAATAGAACAGCATTCATATGGGAAAAGATTGAAAAAGAAAAGAATCGAATGTCCACCTCATGATAGTCCTGCTCCGTTTGGGTTACCGCAATGGATGGTGAAGCCACGCAGTGAGTGTGAGTGAATGTGAAGTGTGTAGTGTATTGTGTGCTTGTGTGTGTGTGCGTGCGTGCATGCGTGCGTGCGTGTGCATGTGTGTGTGTGCTTTGTGAAAGTGTGGGAATGTGTGTGCGTGCATATGCTTTGTGCGAGTGTGTGTTGTGTGTGTGTGTGTGTGTGTGTGTGTGTGTGTGTGTGTGTGTGTGTGTGTGTGTGTGTGTGTGTGTGTGTGTGTGTGTGTGTGTGTGTGTGTGTGTGTGAGTGTGAGTGAGTGTACTGCATGTGTGTACTGTGTACTACTCTGTGTGTGCATGCATGATTGTGTGTGAGTTATTTGCGTGTGCATGTGAGCTTAACTGTGTATTTCCCTTGTAGCTATGATGGATAGCCATGCAGTTCCTGACTCACAAGGTACATAAAGCATTTCATAGGATGCCATACACAGCCGGGATACCTCTGGGACCAATAATGTGGTCACCATAGTGATGTGAACTCATTCATGAGTACAGTATTTATGAAGTATACATTCTGTATGCTTGGGACTTACTTGAGGGTGTCTACTGGAATCAAGTGTTAACGTCGTACTGTTTATATTTGTAACATTGTAACCAAATTAGTACTTTAGCCAAGTAGCTAGTTTTCACAAATATCCCAAATGTTTTTAGTATGTGTTGTAGGAAGAATGGCGAGTGCCTTACTCAGTAAACAATGGAAGTACAGTTACAATCACAAAGGCTTTCCAAAGGGTACTTTTGTATGGGTTGCTTACAAAGCTGTGTAGACATTTTCAAATAAAGTTCTTGTATGCTGTGTGACTAAGATGGCTGCACTGATACCGGTTTTTATTATTGCTGATGTTTCAAGTACTTAGCTAAAAGTATTTGCAAGTACGTATCAGTACCAATAGCCAAATACCAAATACCTGAAACAGCTACTAACACATTTATTAATAACGTCATGCTTGTTTGTTTCAATAAGGGCCAAAATGAAGTGAGAGAGCAAGGTCACTGGAATATAAAGCAGTTAAGTTATAGTAAAGTACTCTTCTGTGCTCTACTACTTAGGCTTGAGAAGAACTTCTGAGATGGGCAGCTATTTGAGAACTAGTAATACTCTTATTAAAACAGCTGTGACAATCTGTACCTGATTACTTTGCTTGTCTGACAGTCATACATTATTACGGAAAGATTCAGACAATCCTGACTATTGCACTAGTGTTAATTTTAGAGTTTTCAAGCACCCATTGTGCCAGCATCATAGCCAGTTGCAAATGGAAACTGCTTCACCTTACATGTAGTGAGATATTCGGCTTAGCTGAAAAGCTTCCTGGTAATGCCAACAACAAATGATAAGTGAAGGATTAACCGCACAAACCTGGCTATAAAAGACCATTGTGTACTATAATTACTGATTCTGATACTATGTAGAACTAGTACTAGACTAATCACTAATCAGTTATGGTAGAGAATTTTTCTGTTAGAGGAAAGAGGCACGTGCACTGTACCCTGTACTCTCTGAAATGTATGTAGGAAGACACAAATGTGACTGGTAGAGCCTCTACATAGTACAGTCAGTCAATATGGTACATGCAGATCTTTTTTTGTGGTAGAGGGAATTCCTCTGTGGTGTGAAAAAATCTTGCATAATTATACTCTTGTTTGTAAAGGGGTAAGTAGAATTCTAGGAAAACGGAAAGCGGGAATGGAAACGACCAACAGAAAATGCCTGATGATGGTTATCATGTCAATATACGGGTAGATTTTACAGCATGATGCTTCTTTGTAACATTGTTGGACCCTTTCGCACTGTTCCGCTAAAGTGATCGAAACTCTCTAATAGAGCAGCTAGTCACCGTAAAATACTCTACTAGAACAGTCAAGAATATTTTGTAAACTATGCGGACCTTTAAACCTGTGAATGATGGAGCAACTATGGCTGGCAAAGATTAGGTATGTAGACTAGCTAAGTCATCAACACTGACTGTTAACTGTTCCTTTAAAACTATAAACATTTTAAAAGATTCAACACTGAAACATGCTTGAAGAAGTTAATTATATAGACTGAAGACAGTGTCTATATAAGCTATGCACTTACATGCAGCTTCCCGATAAGAGTTATGTATGATAAGGTATGCTGTTAGCTTGCTTGTCAGCTCCAAGACGTGCATGGCTGGTCTCATATGGCAAACATTAGCTATATCATCATTATTTAAAAAACTGAAAAAAACTATACTCCTTGAAACCATACAAAAGATACAACAATTAAGAATGAAGAGATTTACAAAGTATTCTACTTAATTGACAGTGTTTACATAAAGATGTAAGAAGGTGTATGGCTGCAACCTTGTCAAGATAAAAGTTAGGTATGTGGTAGATACAGTGTGTGTCAGGCTGAGGTGACTCCAATGAAGAGGCTGAGGGTTGCCAGCTATAGTACAATGATTCACAAGCTTTCAATACTAAAAGGCTCCTGGTGAGATACATGATTTGCAAAACATTCTGTGACTGCTCTATTAGAGTATTTTGATGGATGGTGACTGCTCTATTAGAGAGTTTCGATCGTTTTAGTGGAACAGTACGGAGGGTCCAACAATGTTACAAAGAAGCATCATGCTGTAAAAATCCAACCCGTATATTGGCATGATAAC
This sequence comes from Dysidea avara, assembly GCF_963678975.1. NCBI lineage: Eukaryota > Metazoa > Porifera > Demospongiae > Dictyoceratida > Dysideidae > Dysidea > Dysidea avara. Next base: position 18,505,490 of record NC_089276.1, read on the forward strand.
CTTCATTAGGCATTTTCCATTGGTCGTTTCTGTTCCCGCTTTCTGTTTCTGTTCCGTTCCCGTTTTCCTAGAATTCTACTTATCCTTTGTAAAGAACACTGAATTTAAACATTCTTTGGTGTCATATCCACATTGCTATCTGGGTCAGGGGCCAGCATTACTCAGACGAGTGTAGAACTCAATTGTGATATTTTCTTTTTCATGTAGTATCCATTGATGTCACCACCAGTAAGTGCACTGTATCACATGGTAAGAACTTGACTTATCATTATTTGGACCACCTGCAGTGTACTTTATCCACTATGACATCATGAGCACAAAATAGCTGCTAGGTGCCTATAGAGAAAAAAGTTTTAGCCGATCAGCTAGGAAAGGAAATATTGAGCTCTAAGCAACAGATATGGTTACAAAATAAAATAATACAATAAAAAGTTAATAATTTTTTAGATATTGTTTGTTTGCAATGGCTTTTGTTACTTTATACCCATACCTGCTGGTTACTGGTTTTTGCTTGACGACTGAAATGCGATCAATTAAAACAATTTCTCCATACATGCCTGTACATTAGTCCCCCAATATTGCAGTCTTATTTGAGTTCATGATTGTCATAGTGAGACAAAGTCCATATGGGATCTAAAATAGTGTTGTTACTTAAATAATGAGGTGAGGTGGTTTTGTTGACGTTGTCTTGAAGTAGCTAGCTATGTTAGAGGATGGTCATTATGACAAGGAGGATTGATTAAGGAGATGGCTACTAAGTGAGATTTTACCTTGTAAGGTATTTTGTAACATTTTATTCTAGTGATGCCTCACTGGGTAATCACCTCATAATAATAACTCAGGGGCATATATAGTACCAAAATTTAAAGTAAGCAAGCAAAGAAAAAATGAAAACTGGTTGATGCAATTTTCAAAGCTTGCACGTACACATCCAGCATGTGTGTGTGTGTGGGGGGGGGGGGGGGGGGGGGGGAGTTTGGGGGTATGCCCCCACAAGAAAGGTTTGCCTTCTGAAATTAACAACTGTGATTAAATTTTATTTGAAAATGCAACTGAATGTTTTATTTGAGTACCTGACTGCTCTATTAGAGTAGAGTAGATGATTGCTTTATTAAAGTATGTCATTCTTAAAAGTGGAGAGGCTAAGCCCCTTCTAAAATAAGAGTGTAGGGGTCCTCTATCCCCTCCTACCATAGCCCTTTATTTCTGCGTCAATAAAACTACTTCATTATTGTCTGGTACTATTTGTTAGCCGTGGTAACATATACTGTGGCAATAATGCCAGAGGCCTAAGTGCTGCTTGGCACTTAGGCTCCTAGTGAATGACCAGTTTACATTCATTATACTATAGCAGCTGCTAATGGATCTCAGGATGGCCATGGTGTTAACAATGCCACATCAACGTCATCATCTTTCTCCCTTGAATATGTCGACTCTGAAGAAGAATCTTCATCATCCGACTCAACATTTGAAGTAGATGATTAACAACAGACCTGTAGTTCCTGACAGTTTTCTATACACACTTATCCTTTCAATGATTTTTACTTTTAGACTTTCATGTTATAGAACATTTTCATAGTTGTTATACAGTACAGCAGTGACCAGTTTGAATATTAAGTATTGATATTGATTGTTAACTCCATTGAGCAATCAACTTGCTATAGGGGAGGAGGATTTGGCTAAACAACGCTAATGGAAATAAAGTTACTACCTGTATAAGACAGTGGAACCTCAGTTATCCTGATATTTTAAATGTTATTTATACAAAATTTCAGTGATACGGACTTTTCGGACTTGTATACCAGCCCTGGTCCCAAGAACTTTCCACTGTATAAAGTAACTTGTTGGGGTATATCACATGTATACACATTAATATTTGGGGTTACATACCTGACCGCTACAAGTGTATGTAAATGATTACATATATACTTGACAGGGCACAGTGTTAAAGCCACATTTTCATCAGTGCCTAAATCTATGGTTCATTTATCTGGTCCTGCTTGCAGCCACTTTTGATTCACCATGATGAGCTTGTGTAACTGAGCAAGAAAATGGAACAATCAATTTTTAGTGTCATGTTGAAATAAACTTGTAGCTATGCCAAGTATAGAATGGTGGTGATAGTTTGCCTCCCTATAGGCTGAACTGCATGTGCTCTGCAGAGAAAAGTAGACATCTGTTCAACCTAAATTCCTTTTACTACAAGTCGAGCTATTGTTATTATTTTTATGTTTTAAGACCCCCTTCCTGCATTGCTATGTCTCGCTAGTCATCAATATGAGTTTTCACCATTATTTTCATCATCTCAATGTTATTTACCGTGTAAAATCTCAAAGTGTTTATAACACAAATAATCATACAGTGGTGTGGGATATAAATACAGTTCAAGTTCTTGTTTAACATCATCAGTTTCTTAGCGATCCCATAATTTTACTATATAGTGAGGTGAAGGTTAAAAAAAAATATATATATATATATATATGTGTTTCTAATTGGTGGAATAGCATAACAATGAGAGTGACTGTGAGTACATGAGGTTAAGGGAGTTAGAGTCATAATTGATGAGATCATAAGTCAATTTAAAGAGCATAAGTAGTTTAAGGTAGTTTCTAATTCTTTGTTCTAAAGTTGACTAGCTGCAGGATAGGTGATCTGGTTATGCTACTGTACCTGAATTGAGAAAAGTCATTCATAACAAACAGGTTGGACATCATCTAGGTGAAGGGAGTAACAGCATGTCCTACAATTGGTCTCATAATACCTTGTAGCAGTTGGATTTGGACATTGATGGAGATTTTGTCTTAGAAAACCCTTTAGTTACAGAGTTTGCATGCTTTGTGATGGTCTTTCCAAGTGCTGGTTAATATTTACTCCTAAATACTAACGTAGCTGAAGTTGCTTGACAATTTGTTGGTCATAGATTTGATAAGTGTTTTAGGATCTTTTGTTTGTTATTGCACGTTTGAATTTAACCTGCCATAATAGATAGGTCACTGAAGACTGATGCCATCAGCTTCAGATTGAATTGATCTATATCTATAATATTATTAAAACATCATCGGCATATAATCTGATAGTGGTTTCCTTCATTATAACTGTCTGTGATCTAAACCTTTATCCAGGATAGTTAAAGTTAGATCATAAGTAGCTTATGGGCATGGCTTGCAGTGGCAGACCTTATAAAATGCCTTTGCAAAATCTAGAAATAGTGCATTTAGCTATATTGCCACCACTGCGTGTTTAAACATAACTGCATGGAATCATTTATGACTCTTACATGTATTGTTGAGCTCCACATTATCTTTGTGATATCATTATGTAGTAGCTAATTTACTAAACTGAGCTAAGTTCATATCAATAAGTTTATAATTCACTCTAATTTACACTCTGAAAACATTACACACAGCACACATTTATATATAGTTTTCTTTAATAAGTATCAAGTACAAGTAACTAATAGCTAATTATATTATTCATGAATGTTAGTCTACATACTTACAGATTATCACTAATCTCTATACAGTTCAAAGTCTACAATACCACATCTCTGTGTGTTAAGAGTGAATTTGTCCATCAAAGTTAAGTGCAGGACTGTCTGGAGGTTGGCATTGTCATAACAGATAATGTCTTTCAGGAGGTTCTGTTGTAGCTGGGTTAGTCGTATGTTGTTCACAGTTAGTTTCTGAGACAGTGATATCCTCAGGTGGAGAGTAAGGATAAGTGTCAATGTCAACAGAGTCAGATGAGGTGGTATCAGGTGTAGCTATAGCCTTTGAAGTGACTATTCTATGACATAGTTGATCTATGTCAGTGACATTTCGCATTTCTGCCATTGCAACACTAAAACTCACTGGACCCAGTTTCTGTAGGAACATGCCAGGTATCCACTTGTGTGGTCCATGTGTTCTCTGACAAATGTAATAGTGTCTGGAAACATGGGTTGTGATCTGGAATGTTTGTCATGATGTTGCTTTTGATCTGCTTGTTTACATGTCACTTGTTTTGTATTTGGTATCATCAAGTCAAAGCATGTTCTGAGTTTTCGTTCAGTAACACTTTAGTCTTCACAAGGAAAAACATTATAGTAGGGACATGAACATTGCAGTGAAACGTACTCTGAAGGCTAGTTCCAATGATGGAAAATCAATTTACTATCGCTTAGCAGAATTCTTGTTTAAATATTATGCAACTCCTCTTTGCACAAAGCGTTTGGCAAGACCATTTGAGGTTGGATAGTAAGGAGCGCTGAAGATGCGTGTAATCAGATTGCCTTCTAGAAATTGTGTGCATAGGTGAATTAAAGACCACACATTGTCTGATACTACATGTAACTGTTCTGGCAATCCATGACAAGCAGACATGCAGTGACCTTAGGACTTCAATTGTCTTCCCAGAGGTAGTAGTAGTTGACATCACTTCTACTTCTGGCCACTTTGAGTGTGCAACTACAACAATGAAAAACATGTAACCCAAGGATTGCCCTGCAAAGTCAACATGAATGCTGTACATCTCCATGCGGTGTCAGGAAGGGTGTAGAGGCGCTGCAGCTGGATTGGCTTGGTTAGCTTAGCATGACTGACAAGATTTACCCACTGAATCCTTCAATTGCTTTGTCTAGTCCAGTCCACCAAAAGTAGTTTTGTGCAGCAGTTGCCTTCATTCTTGTGATTCCAGGGTGATTGTCATGAAGTGATTTTAATACTTGTGAATGTAGTGTCTGTGTAACAATCACACACATACTCCACATCACACAGCCATTCTTTATATGAAGTTGATCATTGTAAGGTTGAAGTTCCCTGGTACCTTGGTAGGCCATCCCTTTTGTACATAATGGTAGACTTTCCAAGTATGGTGTCACGTCGAGTAGCTTTCTGTCTTCAAAAGTTACAGGTATTAAGAGCTGGCATTGATCATATAAGTCTGGAAGTAATAGACCCATCAGCATTACCATGGTTTGTGGTGTACTTGTATTGGATATAGTCATATGCTGACAGTAAAATTGCCCATCTATGTAAAAATGCAGCTGCTAGAGAGGATATATGCTCCCATGATTGTAACTAATGGTTTGTGAGCATGAAATTATTTCCATAGAGGTAACAGTGAAACTTTTAATATTAAAGATCAGTGCCAGAGCTTCCTTTTCTAGCTGTGCATAGTTCTTTTCTGCACTTGTTAATGTACGGGAAGCAAAAGCTACTGGACACCTGGAACCATCTGAGAAAATATGAAAAATAGCTGCCCCCACTCCATACACAGAAGCATCAGCTGCTAAGGTAATTGGTAAATTGGGGTTATAATGAGTGAGTACACAAGCTGATGATAGCTGGTTCTTGGCATTCTGAAAAGCTTTGGAACACTCAATTGACCAACACCATGCATTTCTTGTTTGATTGTAAAAGAGAGTTCAAAGGGTGTAAAATTGTAGACAAATTTGGAATAAACTTTCCGTAATACCCCAAATTATCTTAGTTGTTGTACATTGGCACGAGGTGGGGCTATTACAATGGCCTCTACCTTGGAAGGGACAGGTTCAATACCATCTTTAGTTATCACATGTCCTAAGTACTTGATAGACTTAAGTAGGAACTCACACTTCTCCAGTTTCAGTCTGAAACCATGCATGAGTATAGTCGGTGGAATAAACACTTGCTCAAGGATATGGAGGTGACTGTCTTCATCTGAGATACTGACCAATATAAATATCATCAATATAGCAGCACACTCCAGAATTCCTTGTAGAACAGTGTCCATTAGTTTTTGAAAAATAGCTGGAGTGGAGGAAATGCCAAAAGGCAAGCAGTTGTATACATTCAGACCTAGATGGGTGTTTATAGTTAAGTAAGGCTTTGAGTTGTCTTCCATTGGTAACTGTAAGTAGGCTTGGGACAAGTCTAACTTACAGAATATTTTCACTGCTGATAAGGTAGAAAACAGCTCTTCAGGAGTTGGTAATGGATATTCTTCAATTGACAAAGCTTGTCATTTTTTAATCTCCACAAATATGAAATTTCCCCATCTTTCTTTGGGATTCCCGGAGAATACAGTTTATGCCAGATAAGCCTTTACATTCAGGTTTAAGCTTTTAGCTAATCTCTTCAGCAACCAGAGAGAATTGACAATAGTTATTTTTTGTTATCAAGATATCAAGGCTCTTTTATAGACTAAGTGAAATCAAACAATCAAGATAAAATTTCGGCAACCTCTGAAAAACTCTTGATCCCCAGTCTCAAGTGAATCAACCAGGCCATACTGATATTACACTGGGCCACAACTGGAAAGCAAGTTAAGTTCCAATTTTGTAAATGCATACTGTAAATATGTATTTATAAGGTAGTTTTTTTTTTTACTGTAAGGCCACATAGCTATTCAGTTATTGTTGATTTTCTACTCCTGCTCGCACTAGTTATATGGCTACTCATTTTGGAAAACTATAGCTACAGGAATTTAACCTGAATCAGACTTCATCAAGTCATACTTGCAAAGAGCAACCTTGTACTTCAATTTGAAGCCAACAAGTTTGATGCTAAGAAGCAAGTTGCATTGCAGTGTTACCTAGTTCAGTTGGTGCTCCTATTTACACTCTCCTAAGTGATCTACTTCCTCCAGCTCTACCAAGTAAAAAATCATTTCAAAAGCTCTACATGATCAGACGATCACTTTGAACCGAATGTCTCTGTAATTTACAGAAAGATTTCATTTTCATAAACATGATCAGACAACTACTGAGTCAACTGCACAGTATGATGCAGCCTTGAGGAAGCTTGTTATTCATTGTGCATTGCACACTGTGAAAGAAGCCTTACATAATTGTTTTGTATGTGGGCTCCTTCACAAGCCATACAATGCTGTCTATTAGCAGAGACTAAATGACTTATACGAAATCATGAGGAGGATGAAGTCAGTTTATAATCGTTAAGAAGACTGACACAATCAATGCAATGAGACCACATCCAGCAGACCTAACCGACAATCTCAAAGGTGCTACCATTGTGGGCGTGCAAATCAAACTGTAAATTTAAAGAGGCCCAATGTCACAACTGTGGTAAGACTAAATGCATTGCCCCTGCCTGTCACTCTAAGGCTTCCCATACCAAAGTCCCACAAACTAAGTCCACTCATATTTGTATTTTAAGGAAACAAAAACTCAAATCAAGACTTGCCATTTACAAGATGACACACAAATATCTGCTGATGAAAATGCCAATAGCAGTGAAGATAAATTTGGGCTCCATAAAATGGACACTCGTTCTGCTGACCCTTTCATTATCTTTACTAATGGACAGAAACTTGACATGGAAGTTGATACAGTGGCAGCCTTCTCCGTCATATCAGACGCTACCAAACAAGCTATGTTTAGAAACAAAACTCTTCACTCATCTAATCTGGTACTCAAAACATACACAGATGAATGTACGAAGGTAGAGGGCACACTCAATGTGACAATGAAGTATGGCAACCAAACAAAGAAACTGATGCTAATGGTTGTAAAAGGGAAGTCTCCTAGGCAGAAATTGGTTGAAACACATTCAACTTGACTGGCACAACATTTTCACTATAACTGAAGTCACTTAACTCACTTTTACAACAACATGAGACACTGCATGTTTTGGAAAGATTCAACTATTCACAGCTTCTCTGCACATAAAGCCATGTGCTGCTCCACAGTTTTTCAAACCATGACCAGTTCCCTTTGCAAACAAAGATTATTATTATTATTATTATTGTGTAGGAATCAATGACAGATTATAACGCACAAATGTTATGCATATAAGTATCTAAGTTAATACAAAAATCATTAAGTGTGCATGGGAGAATTGACTACAGGTGGAGGTAAACTATTCCATAATTTAATTACAGAAGGAAAAAAATGAAAATTTATAAGAATCAATTTTTGTAGAGAGATGAATATAGTATCCTCCTCGAAGTTAACATTGTTTAGGTACAAAGTGGCTGGCAGGAATGTCTATAAGGTAATTTAATTATCTTGAACATCATAATACATTTACTTCCCTTTCTCCTTTGCTGTAGATTAGGTAAACTGAACATTCTAGAAACACTGGAAAGTTTAAAATAATTATTGTAACAAAAACTTGCAGCAGTTCTTTGGATACTTTCTAGTAAGTTAATATTTAGGTGGGTGTGGGGGTCCCAGATGGTAGAGCCATGTTCAAGTATTGGGCGCACCATGATCTTATAGATGTTACATTTGACATGTGTAGGACAGTTAGAAATATTGTGACGTAAAAATGCATTAACTTGCCTTGCCTTATTGGTTACTTTCAGAATATGTTCATTTCATGATAGCTTTTCAATTATAACTCCCAGATATTTAGCATGTGTTACTTGTTGTATGACTGCATCACTGATGGAGTACTGGTATGTGATAGGATTCCTTTTATTTGATTATAACAATGTTTCCTGGGATGACATGAATGAGTTCTTCACCCAATACGACTTTGTCTTAGCACTAAACTCCAGCAACACCGAATTTATTTGGCTATTCCTTAAGACAGCAATTAACAGTGCGTTAAATCTCTTTGTACCAAAATTACCTGTTAAAGAATCTAATCAACCCAGATGGTTTAACTCAGCTATTCGTCATAAAATTAAGTGTCTCCGTACCTCCAAAAGACAACTTACAAGACACCCTACTACCAGGAAAAGACTCAAAGTAACTAATTTACAAAACGAGCTACAACAGATGATAATAGAAGCCAAGGCCAATTATGAGACCAATCTTGCACTTAGTTATGCTCACACAAACAGTAACAAAATCTTTCAGTATATTTCTAGCATCAAGGGTCGAGAAAACTTTCCAGCCAACATGAGTTACAATGATGACTGTGTATCCTCAGACTCAGATAAAGCTCAATTATTCAACAACTACTTTTATTCTATATTCTCCACATCTGATGATGTACCAACAAATGAAACAGATTATCAGCCCAGATCTCCCATTGTACAAGACATTAATTTCTCTAATTCTGATGTCCTTGAACTGCTCACAACCCTGGATGTCAGTAAAGCATGTGGTATTGACAGCTTCAGTCCAAAAATTTTTAAATATTGTGCCCTACCATTACTTCAAGTGATTTGCCATCTTTTTCGTACAAGTTTATCATTCAGCACCATACCCCAGGACTGGCGCACCCACTGTGTGATTCCCATATATAAATCTGGAGATAAGACTTCTGTTTCCAACTACAGACCCATTTCACTGTTATGTATTCTCTCCAAGGTAATGGAAAGATTAGTGTACAACAATATTATTGATCATGTACAGAAACTCTCCACTAAATGCCAATTTGGTTTTCTTCCCAAAAGATCTACATTACAACAATTGTTGGTATTTGCTAAAAACGTTTTAGAGCCTAAATGTGAAGTTGATGTTGTTTATATGGATTTTCGAAAAGCATTCGATACAGTTTCTCACGATCGTCTTTTACAAAAACTATGGGCTGTTGGAATAACTGGAACAGTTTGGAAGTGGTTCCAAGCGTATCTGAAGCAACGATACCAATGCGTCAAGGTTGGGGACTCATTTTCAGATCTATGTAATGTTTTATCAGGAGTTCCTCAGGGAAGTGTCCTTGGACCCTTACTGTTCGTCATTTTCATCAATGATTTACCCGAACATATTCAATTCGCAATTCCCTTTATCTTTGCAGATGACACCAAGTGTCTATGTAAGATTAGATCTTCTGATGACACTGAGAAATTACAAACAGATATCAACAATGCCTTTATCTGGAGTATTACATCAGAACAATTTTTTAATTATTCCAAATTCGTTCATCTTCGCTTCTGGGCCAAAGACTCATTAGACCATTCAATTTATAGCATTAATGGACAGCCAATCCCTCGTTTATCACACCACAAAGATCTTGGGGTAATATTCACATGTGACTTCAACTGGACAGCCCACTATTCATCTATTTCTGCAAAAGCTTATAAAATTTTAGGCCTTATCAGGAGAACTTTTAAAACCAATTGTATGGAAGCCAAGAAAAACTTGTACATCTCATTAGTAAGATCCCAACTAATCTACTGCTCACAAATGTGGAGACCTGTCATGCTACAATCGGTCCCCCCAAAATCGGTCCCCCCGGACCAGTTACAGCAACTATACTTGGTCCCCCAGGACTACTTGCAGCACTGCAACTTGTCCCCCCCAGACAACGTACTCCGCCACAGTTGGTCCCCCTCTGCCATAAGTGGTCCCCCACTATAAACTCAATCGTAGATATTTGAGAACGCCTATAGAGCTAGGCACACAGTGCCCCACTGTGCCGTGGCCAACCTAGCTTCTTTTATGACCTTCCAGCTTCCACTGTGGCCTTACTAGTATGCGTACGTGTTATACAAGATCGAGATACTCTAATAGAGCAGTCAGTCAATACTCTATTAGAACAGTCATCTAACATTTACAGTTGTATTGGTACATTTAGCCTGCTAAGCATATCTTGCAAATAAAATGCATGCGATCTTGTGTATACCATTCTTTAGGTTATAATAATTATAGTTAAACTGCTCGTGATTGTCACTTTAATGTCCCTATGCAACTCTTGATCAGCATAAAAAGCAGTATGATTTAAACCACTCTACATCAAAATTTTTAGTCCTGTAAAAAGCTTTAGCTTCTGGGGGCGCTGTAGCTAGCTAGTACATACAGTTAAGCTAGCAATGTAGCTTTATTTTGACAAGATAAATTACATATAAACAAAACTTTAGCTGATACCATGCATTATTAGTAGAAAACTGTTAGTGTTCACAGTATTGAAGTCGATTGGCACAATCCACTGGCAGAGCAAGAGGCTACTAGAGGTTTATCGGCTGTGATGCCTGAGCATATAATGTACCCACATACATAAACAGCTACGATGTTATCTAAATGATGATGAAAAGTATAATGGCTTAATACATGTCACCTCTTGATGTCACATAAACACAATTATAAGAGGTTCTTGGAGAGGCAATCCTATGTTGTTGACATGACCCATGAAATTAGGAGCTGGATTTCCCTATAAGTACAGTAACACTTTCACTGATATCATGCACTATACTATACAGTCCACGATGAGCTGATATTGTAGTCATAAAGTCACCAGGAAGGTCAGTACCATCTGAATCAATATGTGGCAGTTGTAAACTGGGACTGCAAATTAACAATATAGTAATTTCATCTCCTATATTGAGCTCTTTACAGCTACCAACAATATCACCCTGTAGATAGTTTTGATACAAACAAATCACCCTGTAGAGAGTTCAGCAAGATAAAAGTCACCCTGCAGAGAGATCAGGTCACCCTATAGAGAGGTCAGCTAGAAGAAGTCACCTTGTAGAGAGTTCAGCTACAAAGAACAGAGAGTTCAGCTAGAAACAAGTGACCCTATAGACAGATCAGCTAGAAACAAGTCATCCTGTAGAGAATTCAGCTACAAACAAATCATCCTGTAGAGATTTTAGCTACAAACAGATCGTCCTGTAGATAGTTCAGCTATAGATACAAGTCACCCTGTAGTAGCAGAAGTCACCTTGTAGAGACCAGCTACAAAGAAACCATCCTGTAGAGAGTTCAGCTACAAACAAATCACCCTGTAGAGAGTTCATCTATGAACAGATCACCTGTAGATAGTTCAGCTATACAAGTCACCCTTTAGATAGATCAGCTAGAAGAAGTCACCGTCTAGAGAGATCAGCTAGAAGCAAGTCACCTTGTAGAGAGTTCAGCTACAAAGAAACCATCCTGTAGAGAGTTCAGCAAGATAAAAGTCACTGTATACAGAGAGATCAGGTCACCCTATAGAGAGATCAGCTTGTAGAGAGTTCAGCTACAAAGAACACACTCTGTAGAGAGTTCAGCTAGAAACATGTTACTCTATAGAGAGATCAGCTAGAAACAAGTCGTCATCCTGTAGAGATTTCAGTTACAAACAGATCATCCTGTAGATAGTTCAGCTAGATACAAGTCACATTGTAGAGAGATCAGCTAGAGGAAGTCATCTTGTAGAGAGATAAGCTAAAACAAGTCACCTTGTAGAGAGTTCAGCTCCAAAGAACCCACTCTGTAGAAAGTTCATGGTACAAACAAGTTACCCTATATAGAGATTAGCTAGAAAGAAGCCTGTAGAAAGTTCGGCTACAATCAAATTACCTTGCTGAGAGTTCAGTTACAAACAAACCACTTTGTAGAGAGATGAACTAGAAACAAGTCACCTTGTAGAGAGGTCAGCTACAAAGAAACCATCCTGTAGTTCAGCTACATTTCAAGTCACCCAGTAGAGAGATCAGGTGCAAAGAGATTATCCTGTGGGGAATAATTGACATTTAATAAATATATGTATATAATTTGTATAATTACTATATAATAGAATCAAAAATAGTTGAAGTATTAAAAATCGTCTTTAAGTTCTTTTCTTCTTCCTGTGGTAAATATAAAAAAAAAACAAATGGGTTAAAAAAACCCAAAGCCAGCTATAGGCCGGCTTTGCAATATACAAATACAAAAAGAAGTGATATCTAATCAAAAACAGCCAAGCTGTAAAAAAAAGTGCGTCCCCCAAAAAGGCCATGGTGAAAAAAGATGTGAAATCCAAGGTGGCGGCCAAGAAATGGCTGTGATGGTAGGTTAATGGCAAAAATTTTAATTACGACAATTCAGGTGAATTTGGTGCCAAATCCTAGTGGAGGAGGCAACGCAAATTCACCTGAATCGTCGTAATTAAAATTTTTGCCATTAACCTACCATCACAGCCATTTCTTGGCCGCCACCTTGGATTTCACATCTTTTTTCACCATGGCCTTTTTGGGGGCCGCACTTTTTTTTACAGCTTGGCTGTTTTTGATTAGATATTTATTACATGTCAATTAATTCTCACAGGATAATTTGCAGCTGATCTCTATACTTGGTGACTTGAAATGTATAGTTGAACTCTCTACAGGGTGATTTGCTTGTACGTAGATGAACTCTTTACAGGATTCTCTCTACAGGGTGACTTGACTCTACCTGAACAGGGGCGTACCGAGGGGGGTTTCCAGGGGTTTCACGAAACCCCTTTGAATTTTACACACTACTTGAAATATTAAGAAATTGAAACTTCAGGTTACCAGAATCTGGAATCTGTCATGGAGCAGGACACATTTTAAACTTCTATCTCAGTTAAATAATAGTTTGTAAGATGATAGCAACACTTATGGCATTGTTCTGAATTATGATTTTGGTGAAAAGATCGAGATACTCTAATAGAGCAGTCAGGTAATATAAACAACTCTAATATAACAGTCACTTAGCTGTATATAGTGGAAACCCCTTTTCAAAATTCCTGCGTACGCCCCTGCTGAACTCTACAGGGTTATCTGTTTGTAGTTGAACTCTTTACAGGGTGATTTGTTTGCAGTTGAACTTTCTACAAGGTAACTTCTTCTAGCTGATCTGTCTACAGGGTGACGTGTTTCTAGCTGGTCTATCTACAAGGCGATTTGTTTGTAGCTGAATACTCTACAGGGTGATTTGTTTGCAGCTGAACTCTCTATATGATGATTTCTTTGTAGCTGAACTCTCTATAGGGTGATCTATTCATAGCTGAACTCTACAGAGTAATCTGTTTGTAGCTGAAATTTCTACAAGGTACAGTATCTTCTTCTAGCTGATCTCTCTACAGCGTGAATTGTTTATATCTGAACTCTCTACAGGGTGATCTGTTCGTAGCTGACCTCTCTACAGGGTGATTTGTTTGCAGCTGAACTCTCTATATGATGATTTCTTTGTAGCTGAACTCTCTACAGGATGAATTGCTTGTAGCTGAACTCTCTATAGGGTGATCTATTCATAGCTGAACTCTACAGAGTAATCTGTTTGTAGCTGAAATTTCTACAAGGTACAGTATCTTCTTCTAGCTGATCTCTCTACAGCGTGAATTGTTTATATCTGAACTCTCTACAGGGTGATCTGTTCGTAGCTGACCTCTCTGCAGGGTGATTTGTTTGCAGCTGAACTCTCTACATGATGGTTTCTTTGTAGCTGGATTTTCTACAAGGTAACTTCTTCTAGCTGATCTGTCTACAGGGTGGTTTGTTTGTAGCTGAACTCTCTACAGAATGATTTGTTTGCAGCTGAACTCTCTACATGGTGGTTTCTTTGTAGCTGAACTCTCTACAAGGTGACTTCTTCTAGCTGAACTCTCTACAGGGTGATATTTTCTTAGCTGAACTCTCTACAGGGTGATTTGTCTGCAGCTGAACTCTCTACATTTGTAGCTGAACTCTCTACAAGGTGACTTCTTCTAGCTGATCTCTCTACTGGATGACTTGTTTCTAGCTGAATTGTCTATAAGATTAACTGTTTGTAGCTGAACTTCATACAGAATAACTTGCAATGTAATATAATTCTTTAATGGAGTAAGTTATAAACGTAGCCGAATGCTCTATTAGAGTGACTGTTCTATTAGAGTATCTCGATCTCGCATTTGCTACACGTAGTTGGGTTTCGAATCATAACTCAGTGGTTTGTAATCCGATTCTTCTGTACTACTGCAAGGTCTTTCTATGATGATTATTCCAGGTACACACCGATTTTCAGCTCATTGCTCTTAGCGGTTTGCCTGGTAGGCGTGAAAACTAAAACTTTTTTATTCGTAAAAATCGATTGCGTAATTGTGACACAGGTTGGGTTTTGTGTCATATCTCCATGGTCTTTATCTCGATTCTTTTCAAACCACACAAAGGCACTCCTACGATGGTTACTCAATCTACATAGCACTTTTTAGCTCATTCCTTCAAGGAGTTTACCCTGTAGGCGTGACAGACCTTCGACCTTATTTTACGCGAATAATCGATCATAACTCCGTGAATGTTCATCGGATTCCTACTAAAGTTGGTACTGAGATCCGCCTTAATGAGCCCTTCAAGTGTGCCAAATTTCAGCCGGATTGAAGTACGCATTCGTGTTTTATGGCGGATTTTGCGAAGTGTGCGAAATGAAGAAGTAGAAGAAGAAAAAAAAAACGAAGAAAATTAAAACGAAACTTTGTTCGCTCGTATCTCGGAAAGGGCTGGAGCGATTTTCTTCAAATTTGGTATGTAGACTCCTCTAATTGGCCGGCACTTATCTATCAAATTTGGTTCCAATCGGATTAGGGATCACAGAGCTACATAGGTGTGAAAATTACGTTTTCTTTCTTCCTGTTAATATACTCACGGTGTGGCGCGCCGGCTTCTTGGGCCGCACGACACATTATCGTGTGTCTTGATTATATTATCTGTATTACCGCGCGTAAATCTCGAACTGCTCCTGCATTGTAGTTATGATGACGATTCTTTTATCCGTTTCTGTAAGAGAAATTTCCTAGGGTATGTAGCTAATGAGTTAGTAAAGTAGCTCGTAAGTTGCCGGCTATACTCTGGAAGGTGCGATAGCAGTACGAGTACTGGCTGGCTGTGTAGCGCAGTAACACCCTCGGTTATTGTATTCCCACCAAGATTCTGAGTGAATCCATCAACTAATACCCTTGGCTATCAGTGTTGGAAGTAACGCGTTACGTAATATTATTACTTTTGTGGTAACAAAGTAATATAACGAAATACGCTATAAAAACAGGTAATATAACGCAAGTTACTTTACTTACAAATGTAACGCGTTACCTAAGTAATATAGTTACTGTAACGAGTCTAATATTACGTAATATTATTACTACAAGGAACGAAGTTACTAATCTCGTTAGTTATCCTCTGAGTAACGCCTAGCCACAACGAAGTAACGAGGCCTACTGAATGAAGCTTATTACCAGCTTCTTACTTATAACCAAGATTTGCATATTGTCCAACAACGCAATCATGTCACGTGATAACGTGGTAGTTTCACAAGTAACAACTTAAGGCTGTGGACACAAAGTAATATAATATGTAATATTATTACAGTTACCGTACTTTATTTTATGGGTAATATGTAACTGTAACTAAATAGTTCAGTTGCAAGTAATATGTAATATGTAACTAGTTACTTTTACAAAGTAACTTGCCCAACACTGGAGTTAATGTACATTACATTTTTCATTGGGACGTGATTTAGAAGATTTAAACTGCATAGCTGATGGTTTCACCATTATCCGTGGTGAGCTTTTAATAGAGTATGGTGTGGCTTGTTGCCAGAGGACTTATGTCCGCAAGAAAGCTAAAAAAAACTGTTTATATATAAGCTATTAGAAATAAAAAAACAAAATCATAGGAACTTTTGTTCTCATGCTCAATCATTCCTCCAGCATGTAATGTGCTCACAAGTCACAATCATAGTCTTCGTTGTCTACAAGAAGTGGATTTTTCACAGAACACCTTCACCAAAAATGATGTTTTCATTCAAATCCTTGGGCTTACGCTCATGAACATTGTTTTCCTACCAGTAACAGTTTAGAGTCTTCATTTGATCTGCAAACTGCTGTGCAGTACTTTACAGATACTTACAGTGATGTTAAGTTGGACTATCATGGTCTTCCCGACTGTATTCTCCAGCATTTACTAACTTCATTTAACACTCCTTTTGACAAGACTCCAATTACACCTAGCTTGGTTCGCCAGACTCTCAATCAATGTTCTTTGGAGTCATCTCCTAGCTGGTTTCGACAGGGTAACTTATGCTCATTTGCAACATCTGCCATCGTTTCATCACTTTCTGGCTACTCTGTTAATACAGGCCGGTATATCATATTCGCCAGTACATAAGTGAGATTCTACTGACATCCCTGGGATTTTCCATCCTATTGCTTTGACTTAAACCGTTTCACAAGATTTTAGCTGCTTTCCAGAATGCTTTTTGCTATCAAACTCAGTTGTTGACACATCCTTACAGAAAGAATTTATTTATAATTTTCCAGATATATTTGAACATATCTTCAGTATTTTAGAAGCAGCGTTTTCCTCCAAGTCCCCTCTGATGATAACATTCAGCAATGCTTTTGGATCAGTGCCACACAGTTATATCTTTGACATGCTAAGGGCTGTACAGATTCTAGTCTCTGTTGTCACTGCTTATGTGCAATCTCTGTATTCACAGTAGCGAGCTGTGGTTAAATGTTAAGTATGGACCACATATATACTGTGAAGTCTTTCACGGTGACACCATGTCACCTATAATTTTTATCCTAGCTTTTAATCCATTACTTTGCTTGGCAGAAGTACTGAATCATGGTCATGGGTTTTGTTTCCAATTGATAGTTCCTAATTCTCACAATTATCCTCCTGTTAATGCTTAGTATTACTTACATTTATATTAAGTGGCTGGAGCCAAATGATGAACAGCCTGGAGGTACCGTGCTAAGGTGTTGGTGATAGTTCCTGTATTGTGCTTTACAGTGATACACTTGATTCCACCATAACAGAAATTGTTGGCCTCTCAGATATGGAATGGGTTCCATGTTATCAACGATCTGCTCCATTAGTGCCTATTTCATCTTAGCCAAAGCCAGTGAAACCCCGTTGGAAGAAAAGGCCTTTTATGTTGATTCTCAAGAACATTCAGTGAAGGACTATATATGCAGATGATGCCACAATGATTCCTACCTCAGAAGAGATCCATAGTAAAGTTTTGTCTGAAATTGATTCAAAAGCAAGAGAAATTGGTTTGTTGCTTAAACCATCTAAATGTGTTTCAGCATTTTATAATGGTTCAAAGTATTTTTCACATGGTATCTCCCTCCTGGGAGGTGCAACTAAGTCAATTGTAGAGGGTTCAACAAAGTTTTTAGGGAAGCTGATTGATGTAGCAGTGCATTCCACTAAATTTGTGGCTGGTAAGGCAATGGTTGATAGATTCACTACCCTTCTCAGGAACGGATCTAGGATTTATAAAAGGGGGGGGGCTAACTCAAGGTACTAATCTCTTGGGTAGTTTCCCAGCATGCTGGAACTAGGGGGGTCTGGGGCATGCGCCCCCCCCCCCCCCAGGAAAATTTTGAAAAATAGATGCTAAAATACTGCAATTTGGAGACATTTCCACATAAAATTCATAATATTTTCTGCCTGTAGATATTTTATATACTGCCTTTAGATTATAGGTATGACTCTCTGAAGCATTTTGCTAATGGAAAAGTTTGGGTAGGTACAGACAACCAAGTACATGATGCACCCTTCTCACAATTGCACAACATTGAATAGGTGCATGTTAGAATAATAATAATGTTGAAAGTGGAAAATTTTGAAATTTGAACAATACAAGATTGAATCTGAGAATGGAAATTGTGTACCTGAATGAAGTATTGCCATACATATTAACTACACAAGTAGATGAATGAAGCCCTTTAAACAGACCAATGCACTTCATTGTATGTATAGGTGCAGGCAGATTTGGAAAAATTCCATAACAGAACCAACTACATGTTTCCAGTGAATGTTCTATTAGAGTAGTTAGCTGACTGCTCTATTAGAGTATCTTGATCTTGTACACCTCCAATGCTGATCTGGGTCCTTGTTGCATAAGCTTTAGCATAAATCCACTAATAATGCCTTGGAAAGATGTTTATAAGGTGGTTTTATGAGTATTTGTATTATTATTAGTGATCATATAATTATGCTAAGACAAAATTTCATTATAATCCTCAGCATATTGATCAAGTAAGCCTAAAAGTGAAGGGGGGGAGGGGTTTAGCCACCAAATCCCCCCCTGGATCCGCCCCTGCTCCTGGACAAAGTTGATAAAATGTGTTTATGACCAGAATACAAAGTGCGGATTAATTAGGATTACATTCTTTCTATTTTTCATTTTCATCTTGCAGCAAATTGTGTTGGTCCATCTGCTATCACTATTTGGCAACCAAATACCTTAAACAGTGGCTCAATTTACCTTGAAGTGCTTCCAGAGTCATCCTGTATTATCCTGGAGCGTGCTCTCAAAGTGTTTCCTTAACTGTTAAACATTGCAAGCTAATCGTTTTGGCCAATATTATGTTGCACAATCTTCTGATCCATTGCTTCAAGAATTAGTGACGTTGGTTCTGGTTTGCTTCAGATTAATAATAGTCATCATGAAATTCTTACCTAGACCAGGAAGCAATTAGTTGCCACTAGAATTTGTATCTTGCTAGTAAGAAAGTTGCTATTGATAAGGAAACAGCTCAGTGTACTCATAAGCTTGAATTCCTGAGTGTGCAGTGTAAATTAAAGGATGCTGCTTCTCTTGAAACTTCAAGCCATTTGTGGAACAGACCTTTACTTGGTTTTCATCCTGGCCAACTATCAATATTACATGCCTCCTCTGATACTCTCCCAACTCCTATGAATTTACATCAATGGCAAAATCAAGCTAGTTCTGTTTGTCGCCTTTGCAAATCCTCTCGACCTACAATTGCACATATTTTGAATGGCTGTTCTGTGGCACTTCAACAAGGCAAATACACCTACCAGCATGATGACATTCTGATGTGTTTGTTGTCAGATATTTGGTTACACTGTGGAGATGCTGTAGTTTATGCTGATATCGATGGTTGCAGGACTACTATTTCCCCTTTGGCTACTATCTCACCATCTATAGTAACCACATCTTATCGTCCTGACATTGTTATTTAAAATGAGCAACTTCAGCTAATTATAACATGCCCATCCAACACCACTAAAACCTACAAGCCACTAGTGAGTGTAAATCTAGCAAACCTGAATATCAATTATTAATTTCAGAGCTGGATTGGTTAGGGTACAGTACTCTATATTTAACAATTGAAATTGGCTGCTTGGGCCACTTTCTTTCTACCTTAATCAGAGCTCTGCAAGCTACAATTGAACAGTCTGTGGCAACTTATAAATCCAGCTGCTCAGAAAGCTATCTCTTTATTGCAACACATATTGTTAGCACATGATTTTCCTGAATGAAGCACTTCATTGTAATTTAGTTAGTCATTCTTAATGTTTATGTGTTCATCTTGTATGTTATATATAATTTTTGCCATGTGTATTATGCATGTATAGTCACATGTGTCTGAGGTATTTGTAATTGTGTGCTTTGAACATCTTTATGATGGTTTCCTCTCTCTCTTTCATCTCTCTCTTTCATCTGAATGCTCACTCCAACTACCAATTACTAGGGACCTGCTGATTATGCTGGCATAATAATGAGCATAATAGGTGACTGAAAGTATTGAGCATAATGCTAGCATAATAGGTAGAACACTTGTACTAGTTGTACATTACCACAGAGTATATCGATTTATTCTGTGACATGCATTTTTACAAGCAAGGATTTAGAGTCTGTGCTTCAGCAACTTCCTGTTTTCCCATAAAATGCAAATTTACTAGAGAAAAACATGGGAACTGAGGTATAAATATTGAGCATAATAGGTAAATATTGTGCATTGATAATTTAAGCATAATAGGCAAAATTTTGAGCAGTGCAGCATAGCATAATATGTAAAATAATGAGCATAATATCAGTCGGTCCCTATCAACTACTGACTCGAAAGTGAAGCTGTTATTGTGCTTTGCTTTCAGCTATGGTCAGCCTGTTTTTACACAGCACTACAAATGAAGAACAGAAGGAGAAGCGCCTCTGCAATCAATCCAGCCACCACAAAAAATACAGACGATTCGCATGCTTCAACTATCAACTACTGACTCAAAAGTGAGGTGGTCTTTATGCTTTTTGCTTTCACATATTTTCAACATGTTACACAATGCTACAAACAAAGATGCCTCTGCGTTTTACCAAGGAAAATAAGACAATTCCCGTTTACAAACAAAGGGAAGCCATGCATCACACTACTGCGAATCGACATCTTGGACAGTCAGCAAAAAGAAATGGGACACAAAGGAGAAAAAAGGTAAGTCCATTATGCATGCAGTGTACGTGCTTCAATATGCCAAAAGCCACGTCTTTGGTCGAAGTGACGTCAAACAGTGAAAAGATTAAGCTTGTAGCTGAGTTATGCTTGCCAGGCAGTTAGTCAGTAGAAAATTTCATTGAATAGTTTCTTCTAAATTTTGCAGGTGATATAGTGCAGGCAGTCATGTGCATAAAAAACTTAGATGAAAAACCTAAGGAAGTGAAAACAAGTGTACTGAGCTGGGGCTCGAACCTAGGCCTCTGTACTCATAATCCATGCTTGTACCATTGTACCACCAGTGCTGCAGCTACCCACCTCCCTTAGTTTGTACCTTATAAACGTCCAACTGAAGTGACTTGTATATATAACAAGAGTGAAGAAACCAAAGTTGAACCCAACCCTAATTCTAACGGTAATAACTACTATTTGCATGCCCTAAAGTACAAAACCCAAGGCAAACTACTGGTTGCATGCCCTAAAGTCAAATACTCGGAGCATACTACTAGACGTGTGCCCTAAAGTGGAATGCTTGGGGCATATTGGATGCGTACTGACCCTAGCTCGTCTTGATACAACTGGTGTGTTTGATAGTCCAGTTAAATGATGGACCAGTGTTGGTATAATAGCCTTTCACATTCATAACCGGTGCCAGTGCTATATCCACTTACTTTTAAATTTCGTTCTATTACATTGCAAGTTATTCTGTAGGGAGTTCAGCTGCAAACATTTACTCTTATAGACAGTTCAACTGGAAGCAAGTCACCCTATGGAGAGTTAAGCTACAAATAATCCTAAGGCTGCAGCACATGTTGCTGTAGACCTTCAGTGCTGGTCACTGTAAAGTATTATAATAATAAATATATCACTGTAGAGATTCAGAACATTACAAGTCACACTGAAGAGAGTTCAGCTATAAACAGGTCATGCACCCTGTAGAGAGTTCAGCTACAATTAAGTCACTCTCTAGAGAATTCAGCTACACACAAGTCACTGTGGAGAGAGTTCAGCTAAAAACAAATTACCCTGTAGAGAGGTCAGCTACAAACAAAACACTTTGTAGAGAGTTCAGCTACAAACAAATCAACCTGTAAAGTGATCAGCAACAAACAAATCAATTTGTAGAGAGATCAGCTAGAAACAAATCAACCTGCAGAGAGATCAGCTACAAACAAATCAACTTGTACAGCGATCAGCTAGAAACATATCACCCTGAAGAGAGGTCAGCTACAAAAAATCACCCTGTAGAGAGATCAGCTACAAAAAATCACCCTGTAGAGAGTTCAGCTACAAACAAATCACCTTGTAGAGAGATCAGCTACAAACAAATCACCCTGTGGAGAGATCAGCTAGAAACTAGACACAATGTAAGGAGTTCAGCTACAAGAAAATCACCCTTTAGAGAGTTCAGCTACAAACAAATCAACCTGCAGAGAAATCAGCTACAAAAAAAACACCTCGTAGAGAGTTCAGTTACAAACAAATTACCCTGTAGAGAGATCAGCTAGAAGAATTCACCTTGTAGAGAGTTCAGCTACAAAGAAACCATTTTGTAAAGAGAAACAAATCACCTGTACAGAATTCAGCTACAAACAAATCATCCTGTAGAGAGATCAGCTAGAAGAAGTTAATTGTAGATAGTTCAGCTACAAACAATTCACCCTGTACAGAGATCAGTTAGAAGAAGTTTCCTTGTAGAGAGTTCAGCTACAAACAAATCGCCCTGTAGAAAGATCAGCTAGAAGAAGTCACCTTGTAGAGATTTCAGCTACAAAGAAACCACCATGTAGAGAGTTCAGCTGCAAACAAATCACCCTGTAGAAAATTCAGCTACAAACAAATCGCCCTGTAGAAAGATCAGCTAGAAGAAGTTACCTTGTAGAGAGTTCAGCTACAAAGAAACCATTCTGTAAAGAGCTCAGCTGCAAACAAATCACCTGTACAGAATTCAGCTACAAACAAATCACCCTGTAGAGAGATCAGCTAGAAGAAGTTACCTTGAGATAGTTCAGCTACTAACAATTCACCCTATAGAGAGATCAGCTAGAAGAAGTCACCTTGTAGAGTGTTAAGTTACAAAGAAACCACCATGCAGAGTCGAGAGTTCTGTAATAAATATATAAATTATATATATAATTTGTACATTTACTGATAAATTCAGAAATATTTAAAGTGTTTAACATCTGCTTCATCTTTTCTTCTTCCTATGGTAAAAAAAAGATAGGTTCCCAAAGCTGGCCATGCTGTAGGTCAGCTTTGGGGTATACAAATACAAAAAGAAGTGAAATCTAATCAAAAACAGCTAAGCTGTAAAAAAAAATACGGCCCTCAAAAAGGCTATGGTGACAAAAGATGTGAAATCCAAGGTGGCGGCCAAGAAATGGCTGTGATGGTAGGTTAATGGTAAAAATTTTAATAACGACAATTCAGGTAAATTTGGTGCCAAGCCAAGCAGCACCAAAATTCACCTGAATTGTCGTTATTAAATTTTTTACCATTAACCTACCATCACAGCCATTTCTTTTTTTTCACCATAGCCTTTTTGAGGGCTGCACTCCTTTTTTACAGCTTGGCTGTTTTGGATTAGATCAAGACACGCGATAGTGTGTCGTGCGGCCCAAGAAGCCGGCGCGCCACACCGTGAGTATATTAACAGGAAGAAAGAAAACGCAATTTTCACACCTATGTAGCTCTGTGATCCCTAATCCAATTGGAACCAAATTTGCTAGAGAAGTGCCGGCCAGTTAGGGGAGTCTACATACCAAATGTGAAGAAAATCGCTCCAGCCATTTCCGAGATAGGAGCGAACAAAATGTCGTTTTAATTTCTTCGTTTTTTTTTCTTCTACTTCTTCATTTCGCAC
Organism: Dysidea avara; assembly: GCF_963678975.1. Taxonomy (NCBI): domain Eukaryota; kingdom Metazoa; phylum Porifera; class Demospongiae; order Dictyoceratida; family Dysideidae; genus Dysidea; species Dysidea avara. The sequence goes on from NC_089276.1 coordinate 18,529,148, forward strand.
ACTTCGCAAAATCCACCATAAAACACGAATGCATGCTCCAATAGAGCTGAAATTTGGCACACTTGAAGGGCTCATTAAGGCGGATCTCAGTACCAACTTTGGTAGGAATCCGATGAACATTCACGGAGTTATGACCGATTATTTGCGTAAAATAAGATCGAAGGTCTGTCACGCCCACAGGGTAAACCCCTTGGCGGAATGAGTTGAAAATTGCTATGTGGATGGAGTAACCATCGTAGTCTCGCGCAGCCAGACCACTATTTCTCCCCACGGCGCTTATCGTAGTCTGGCTGCGCGAGACTATAACCATCGTAGGAGTGCCTTTTTGTGGTTTGAAAAGAATCGAGATAAAGACCATGGAGATATGACACAAAACCCAACTTGTGTCACAATTACGCGATCGATTTTTATGAATTGATATACACAAATTCAGTTTCTTCCCAGCTACTGTCAGATTGTGGAATAGTTCACCTGACTCAGTTGTTAATTTGGATTCCCTTGAAGCATTCCGTAGATCTGCTACTGATTTCTTAAACAATTTATAATTTATAATTCTTTTTATACTTAATTAACTACTTAACTTAACTACATACTATATTGCACGTATACTCTTTCAGAGTCCTGCAATTATTATAATAATAATAATAATAATTATTAGTTTTCACGCCTACCAGGTAAACCGCTTAGAGCAATGAGCTGAAAATCAGTATGTAACTGGAATAATCATCATAGAAAGTCCTTGCAGTAGTACAGATAAATCAGATTACAAACCACTGAGTTATGATTTGAAAGGCAACTATACGTGTAGCAAATGTGAGATCGAGATACTCTAATAGAACAGTCACCCTAATAGAATATTCAGCTACGTTTATAACTTACTCCATTATAGAATTATATTACATTGCAAGTTATTCTGTAGGGAATTCAGCTACAACCAGTTAATCTGATAGACAATTCAGCTACAGACAAGTCATCCTGTAGAGAGTTCACCTAGAAACAAATCACCCTGTAAAGAGATCAGCTAGAAGAAGTCACCTCGTAGAGAGTTCAGTTACAAGGAACCTATGCACCATGTACAGAGTTCAGCTGCAACAAAATCACGCTGTAGAGAGATCAGCTAGAAGAAGTCACCTTGTTGAGAGTTCAGCTACAAAGAAACCATCATGTAGAGAGTTCATCTGCAAAATAAATCACCCTGGAGAGAGTTCAGCTACGAAAAGATCACCCTGTAGAGAGTTCAGCTAGGAGAATTCACCCTATAGAGAGTTCAGCTGCAAATAAATCAACCTGTAGAGAATTCAGCTACAAACAATTTACCCTGTAGAGAGATCAGCTAGAAGAAGTCACCTTGTAGAGTGTTCAGTTATAAAGAAACCACCGTGTAGAGTGTTCTGTAATAAATATATGTATTATATAGATATATATATATAATGTGTACATTTACTGATAAAACCAGAAATATTTAAAGTATTTAACATCTGCTTCATCTTTTCTTCTTCCTGTGGTAAAGAAAAAAGATAGGTTAAAAAATTCCCAAAAGCCGGCGTATACAAATACAAAAAGAAGTGAAATCTAATCAAAAACAGCTAAGCTGTAAAAAAGGTGCAGCCCCCAAAAAAACCATGGTGAAAAAAGATGTGAAATCCAAGGTGGTGGCCAAGAAATGGCTGTGATGGTAGGTTAATGTAAAAATTTTAATAACGACAATTCAGGTGAATTTTGTAAGACCAAGTGGCACAAAAATTCACCTGAATTGTCATTATTAAAATTTTTACCATTAACCTACCATCACAGCCATTTCTTGGCTGCCACCTTGGGTTTCACATCTTTTTTCACCATGGCCTTTTTGGGGGCTGCACCTTTTTTTACAGCTTAGCTGTTTTTGATTAGATCAAGACACACGATAGTGTGTCGTGCGGCCCAAGAAGTCGGCGCGCCACACCGTGAGTATATTAACATCAAGACACACGATAGTGTGTCGTGCGGCCCAAGAAGTCGGCGCGCCACACCGTGAGTATATTAACAGGAAGAAAGAAAACGCAATTTTCACACCTATGTAGCTCTGTGATCCCTTATCCGATTGGAACCAAATTTTCTGGAGACGTGTCGCCCAGTTAGGGGAGTCTACATACCCAATTTGAAGACAATCGCTCCAGCCATTTCTGAGATACGAGCGAACAAAATTTCGTTTTAATTTCTTCGTTTTTTTCTTCTTCATCTTCATTTCGCACACTTCGCAAAATTCGCCATAAAACACGAATGCGTGCTCGGATTGGGCTGAAATTTGGCACACTTAAAGGGCTCATTAAGACGGATCTCCGTACCAACTTTAGTAGGAATCTGATGAACATTCACGGAGTTATTACCGATTATTTGCGTAAAATAAGGTCGAAGGTCTGTCACGCCTACAGGGTAAACCCCTTGGAGGAATCAGTTGAAAATTGATATGTAGATGGAGCAACCACCGTAGGAGTGCCTTTTTGTGGTTTGAAAGGAATCGGGATAAAGACCATGGAGATATGACACGAAACCCAACCTGTGTCAAAATTACGCAATCGATTTTTATGAATAAAAATACTATTAGTTTTCGTATCTACCAGGCAAACCGCTTAGAGCAACGAGCTCAAAATCAGTATGTAGCTGGCATAATCATCATAGAAAGTCCTTGCAATAGTACAGAAGAATCGGATTACAAATCACTGAGTTATGATTCGAAAGACAACTACGTGCAGCAAATGCGAGATCGAGATACTCTAATAGAACAGTCACCCTAATAAAGCATTCAGCTACATTTATAATTTACTCAGTTATATTACATTTTAAGTTATTCTGTAGGGAATTCAGCTACAAACAAGTCACCCTGTAGTCAGATCAGCTAGAAGAAGGTACCTAATAGAGAGTTCAGCTACAAAGAAGCCATCATGTAGAGAGTCAGCTCAAATAAATCACCCTGTAGAGAATTCAGCTACAAACAAATTGCCCTGTAGAGAGATCAGCTATAGAAGAAGTTACCTTGTAGAGAGTTCAGCTACAAAGAAACAATCATGCAAAGAGTTTAGCTGCAAACAAATCACCCAGTAAAAAGTTCCGCTATGACCAGATCACACTGTAGAGAGTTCAGTTAGAAACAAGTCATCCTGTAGAGAGATCAGCTAGAAGAAGTTACCTTGTAGAGAGTTCAGTTACAAAGAAACAATCATGCAAAGAGTTTAGCTGCAAACAAATCACCCAGTAGAAAGTTCCGCCTATGAACAGATCACACTGTAGAGAGTTCAGTTAGAAACAAGTCATCCTGTAGATAGATCAGCTAGAAGAAGTCACTTTGTAGAGAGTTCAACTACAAAGAAACCACCATGTAAAATAGTTCAGCTGCAAACAAATCACCTGTAGAGAATTCAGCTACAAACAAATCACCCTGTACGAAAGATCAGCTAGAAGAAGTTACCTTGTAGAGAGTTCAGCTACAAACAAATCACCCTGTAGAGAGTTCAAATATAAACAAGTCACCATGTAGAGAGTTCAGCTAGAAGTTACATTGTAGAGAGTTCAGCTACAAAGAAACTACCATGTAGAGAGTTCAGCTGCAAACAAATCGCCCTGTAGAGAATTCAGCTACAAACAAATTAACCTGTGGAAAGATTAGCTAGAAGAAGTTACCTTGTAGAGAGTTCAGCTACAAACGAATCACCCTGTAAAGAGATCAGCTAGAAACAAGTCATCCTGTAGAGAGTTCAGCTAGAAGAAGTTACATTGTAAAGAGTTCAGCTACAAAGAAACTACCATGTAGAGAGTTCAGTTGCAAACAAATCGCCCTGTAGAGAATTCAGCTACAAACAAATTACCCTGTAGAAAGATCAGCTAGAAGAAGTTACCTTGTAGAGAGTTCAGCTACAAACAAATCACCCTGTAGAGAGTTCAGCTACAAACAAGTCACCATGTAGAGAGTTCACTTAGAGAGTTCAGCTACAAAGAAACTACTATGTAGAGAGTTCAGCTGCAAACAAATCGCCCTGTAGAGAATTCAGCTAAAAACAAATTACCCTGTAGAAAGATTAGCTAGAAGAAGTTACCTTGTAGAGAGTTCAGCTACAAACAAATCACCCTGTAGAGAGTTCAGCTAGAAACAAGTCACCCTGTAGAGAGATCAGCTAGAAACAAGCCACCCGTAGAGAGTTCAGCTAGAAGAAGTTACACTGTAGAGAGTTCGGCTACAAAGAAACTACCATGTACAGAGTTCAGCAAAAAAAATCGCTCTGTAGAGAATTCAGCTACAAACAAATCACCCTGCCGAAAGATCAACTAGAAGAAGGTACCTTGTAGAGAGTTCAGCTACAAACAAGTCATCCTGTAGAGAGTTCAGCTAGAAGAAGTTACATTGTAGAGAGTTCAGCTACAAAGAAACTACTATGTAGAGAGTTCAGCTGCAAATAAATCGCCTTGTAGAGAATTCAGATACAAACAAATTACCCTGTAGAAAGATCAGCTAGAAGAAGTTACCTTGTAGAGAGTTCAGCTACAAACAAATCACTCTGTAGAGAATTGAACTACAAACAAATCACCCTGTAGAAAGATCAGCTAGAAGAAGTTACCTTGTAGAGAGTTCAGCTACAAACAAATCACCCTGTAGAGAGTTCAACTACAAACAAGTCACCCTGTAGAGAGATCAGTTAGAAACAAGCCACCCTTAGAGAGTTCAGTTAGAAGAAGTTACATTATAGAGAGTTCAGCAGTTTAGCTGCAAACAAATCGCCCTGTAGAGAATTCAGGTACAAACAAATCACCCTGTAGAGAGTTCAGCTAAAAACAAGTCACCCTGTAGAGAGATCAGCTAGAAACAAGTCACCCGTAGAGAATTCAGCTAGAAGAAGTTACATTGTAGAGAGTTCAGCAGTTTAGCTGCAAACAAATCGCCCTGTAGAGAATTCAGGTACAAACAAATCACCCTGTAGAGAGTTCAGCTAAAAACAAGTCACCCTGTAGAGAGATCAGCTAGAAACAAGTCACCCGTAGAGAATTCAGCTAGAAGAAGTTACATTGTAGAGAGTTCAGCAGTTTAGCTGCAAACAAATCGCCCTGTAGCGAATTCAGCTACAAACAAATCACCCTGTGGAAAGATCAGCTAGAAGAAGTTACCTTGTAGAGAATTCAGCTACAAATAAATCACCCTGTAGAGAGTTCAGCTACAAACAAGTCATCCGGTAGAGAGATCAGCTAGAAGGATCACCTTGCAGAGAGGTCAGCTACAAAGAAATCACCCTGCTTCATCTTTTCTTCTTCCTGTAGTAAAGAAAAAAATGACAGGTTAAAAAGCCCTAAAGCCGACCATAGGCCAGCTTTGGAGTATACAAATACAAAAAGAAGTGAAATCTAATCCAAAACAGCCAAGCTGTAAAAAAAGAGTGCGGCCCTGAGAAAGGCTATGGTGAAAAAAAATGTGAAATCCAAGGTGGCGGCCAAGAAATGGCTGTGATGGTAGGTTAATGGTAAAAATTTTAATAACGACAATTCAGTGAATTTGGTGCCGCTTGGTCTTGGCACAAAATTCACCTGAGTTGTCGTTATTAAAATTTTTACCATTAACCTACCATCACAGCCATTTCTTGGCCGTCACCTTGGATTTCACATCTTTTTTCACCATAGCCTTTCTCAGGGCCGCACTCTTTTTTTACAGCTTGGCTGTTTTGGATTAGATTATATTTACATGATAATCTGCTCACTTCATCACAGGCTAAACTCTTCCAGACAAACCAGTATAGTATACTGCATTTAAAAACTTATTGTAGCTATGTAGCTACGTATATTAGGCTTTTATTGTAGCTGTGTGGATTTACTTTATATCTGCTACTAGCTATATACCTAATAAATAATAGACATGATAGCTAAACTAATCATAGGTTATTCTAAGAGGATCATGCCAGCTCCCTGCAAAATTTTTGAAAAATCTTGGTGGAAAAAGTTGCACTTCATTGCTACACTTGTGAGTATTCATCCCAAACAAAATGGCATGAATACTTACATATGAAATGGGTGCCATACCTTTTAATTAGCAATCTTTTAAATTGCTCACACTCTCGCTTTACATGCTTATAGCATAAATTTTAGGCCTTTAAATTGCCACAGCTTGGTCTGGAACTTAATACTGCCATACAGCAAATTTCATGCTGTGCCCCACTGTATGTCAGGTCTACAGTTACCATAGAGTATAGAAAGTCTGAATAATAAGTAGGCTACATGATTTGAGCATAATTATATAACTATAGCAGAAAAATATCACAGTATCTGATTTTTTAAACTTTTCCTGGGGAAGCTTTTCTCCGGGTCATCCGGGTCTGGATCACGTGAAAAACGAAATTGTTCGTTTGACGACGTGGAATTTATAAACGCTATCGCGTAGCTCTTTCGTGAGCCTCGCCCACTTATCGCATTAACAACATATGCTCAGCCACGCCTATTTGTTAGTAAGTGCAGTATGTAGCACGAAACTGAGGGTATCTATGGTGAGGGGTAGCTATTGTCACTGTGTGAGTAGGTGAAGACCTTTTTTTTTTTTTTTTGGTTACTCAACACGAATCGAACGCTCAAAATGTAGACTCGTTCGCTCGCCCGAGACTAGCCGAAACACGTCTCGGCTTTAATTAATCCGGGTCAAATCCGGGTCAGTGGGTCATCCCGGTCAGCAGTAGTGACCCGGTTTCAACGTTGTCCCAGAACCCCTAGAATGCTCATGTTTCACACTGACATTGTAGAGTGTGCACACTGCGCAGCAACTCTTCTCTCAGGCACCACAGCGCATATCAAATAACAACTACAATGGCCAGATCAACTCAATTTTCCTTCCTCCAGTTCTGTCCTGCAGTGGTAAAGAAACTACAGTATTTGGTGAAGGTAGATATTTTTGTTGGGAACCATGCCAGGGCCGGAGCCCACGGTCCGGCCGGTCCGGCATTGGCCGGACCACTTTTCATCTTTATAAATTAAAACTTGATGAATTACATTTGACTGTGGTTTTGAGTTGAACTGCACGTGCAAGCCGGTAGTTAACCGCCGCGGTCCGCGTATTAACATGGCAACAGCTAATTTTCCTAGTGCTCCGCATCAACCAGCAAGACTAAGTTTCCCAAAGCGATCTTTTGGGAAGAAAGCTGTAGCCTTACGCGCGTTTCAAGCGTCATGGTTTAGCATGTGGAAGTGGATACACTATGACGAAACGAATGATAGAGCATACTGTTTCTATTGTGTGAAGGGATTCAAAGAGGGCAAGCTGAAGGCACCTAACGCTGATCCAGCATTTGTAAGTACATACAAAGATTATAGAGTCTCTGACTAAAGTGGCCTCCATTCTACTAGCTATAGCTAGTTGTTACGTAGCTATAGTTACTGTACGTACGTTTGACAATTTTTATTGTACGTGAAAATAAATGCATAATGTGATTTATGTAGGTATCAAAAGGATTTTGCAATTGGAAGGATGGGACATTGAGTTTCAGAAAGCATGAACTAAGTGCATGCCACAAGGAAGCCATCGAGGTTATGGTTACTTTGCCAGCAACTGTGAAAGATATTGGAGAACTATCATCACAAAGCCATGCTAATCAAAAGGCAAAAAATCGACAGTTATTTCTTCAAATCTTGTCAAGCCTTAAATTCTTAGCCCGCCAAGGCTTGCCCCTTAGAGGTGATAAGGATGAGAAAGATGGAAATTTTATGCAAGTCCTTAAGCTGAAATCAGAAAACAACCCAGCTATAGCTGATTGGTTAGAGCGAACACATCCAAAGCACACAAGTCATCAAATTCAGGATGAAGTCCTTGGGATAATGGCAGAACATGTCATCACGAAGATCTCTTCTAGTATTCACGATGCCCCTTTTATTTCAATAATGAGTGATGAAACAACCGATATAACAAATAAAGAACAGTTGACAATTGTCATCCGTTGGGTAACAGATGATTTCGAAGTTCATGAGGAGTTTGTTGGGCTATATGTTGTACCATCAATCGATTCAAATACCATCTTTGCCAAAATAATCATTGTTCTTGAACTATTAAATTTGTCAGTGACTAAAATACGTGGCCAATGCTATGATGGAGCTAGCTCAATGTGTGGAATCAGAAATGGTGTAGCTAAACAAATAATGGATCTAGAGCCTAGGGCTCTTTATACTCACTGCTATGGCCATTCTCTTAATTTGGCCGCTAGTGATGTAGTAAAACAGTCCAAAATTTTACAAGATGCACTGGATACTACCAGAGAAATAACAAAACTCATAAAGTACTCCCCACGAAGAGATAACATTTTTCAAGGCATACAGGACATGATGTCAGCTACAGAGAACTTACCTGGAATCCGGGTGCTCTGTCCGACTAGATGGACTGTGCGAGCAGATTCCCTTGCAAGTGTAACTAAGAATTACACAGTATTACAAAGCACTTGGGAAGAGGCTCTCGAAGCTACCAAAGACAGTGAAACCAAAGCCCGTATTCAAGGAGTAGCATCACAAATGCTTACTTTCAAGTTTCTTTTTGGCACTATGTTAGCTGAAATGGTTTTAAAACACACTGATAACCTTAGTCGCACTTTGCAACACAAGGCCATGTCTGCAGCTGCTGGCCAGAAAGTAGCTCAAATGACTGTGCAAACATTGCAATCAATACGAAATGATGAATCTTTTCACTTGTTTTGGGAAAAAGTATCTTTGTTTGCAAACTCCTTGGAAGTGGATGACCCACAATTACCTCGTCGCCGCAAACGACCTAATCGATATGAAGAAGGAACTTCAACAGGTGACTTTCCAAGCAATCCAAAGGAGGTCTTTCGCCCGCAGTATTTTGAGGCTATTGATTTGGTCACTGCATGCATCAAAGATCGATTTGATCAACCAGGCTACAAAGTATACCACCAAGCAGAGGAGCTAATTTTAAAAGCTAGCAGGAAGGAACCATTTAATTCAGAATTAGAATTTGTCATCAAATTTTACAAAGATGACTTTGAACAATGTCTGTTGGAGGCACAACTTTCTACCTTTGGACTGGACTTTAAGTATGATGGCAAATCTAATATCAGCATCCTTGATGTAAAGGAGTACTTTCAGTCTCTTTCCACAAGTCAAAGGGCTTTGTTGTCAGAAGTCAGTCGTTTGTTACAAATAATATTAGTAATGCCTGCAACCAATGCCACATCAGAACGTTCCTTCAGTGCTTTAAGGAGGGTAAAAAGCTACCTTAGAAATTCCATGGGGCAAGCAAGGCTCAACTCCCTTATGGTGCTCCATGTACATAAAGAGTTAACAGATGAATTAAATCTTAAAAATGTGGCAAATCAATAATTGTTAATCGACATGAGTCTAGACTCACTTTATATGGACAGTTTAATTAATAATAAAGTTATATTATGACTGACATGTACGGTGATGTACCTGTATCATATACATGTATCCACAAAATTAAATATGTATCAATTTAATTAACAGTACTGCTGGAAAAGTTTTCCTTGTAACTTGACTGCCATTGTATATGCATAGAAGTGGCTAATACACAGTTTCATCATCATTCTGTAAAAGAAACAATACAGGTTACTGGTACTGTTCAAATAATAGCATGTAGCCATGCATAACAAGATAAAATTGAGCTAACATCTACTGTACATGTAACACAAAATTCTCAGGATCTATGTAGCTATAATGTCAATAAAGAGTTTTTTATGTTAAAATAGCCATCATAGAGTATCTAGTTTTTAAAATTTTCCTGGGGGGGCATGCCCCCAGACCCCCCTAGAAGGCTCAATGCTTCGCATTTCGTAGTGTGCTTCGCACACTGTGGTGAGACAGAGTATGCCCCCACCCTTAGCAAAATCTCTACCACTAGATGAAGATGGCCTGACCACTCAAAATCTCTGGGCTCCGGCTCTGCATAATGTATCTAGCTGGCAAATAATACCAAAGCTGTTCCTGAAGCTTACTTCACTAGTCTAATGCTACTGCATGAATGATATAAATGCTAGAAATAAAATTAACTTATTATACCTCCTTATCTTGTTCTCTTTTAACTAACCTGTACTACCTGTACACAACGCCTTGTACTCCATCCTGACTCTTGAGTTAGTATATGGCTTAATTCAGCCACCAATTACAAATTTTCACCTCCAATTGACTTAACAATTTAATTTTCATCTATCACTTTAGGTCGTAAACAAAAAATCCATGCTGTTACCCACAACTCAGCATTCGGATGTGAACAAATAGACCAGATCTCCTCCTTAATTGTGTTCAAACCTCTTCCCCACCTAAAATTTGGATCACATGATGTATGCATTTGTGGTAGAATGAACTGAACTGTATGTAGTTATAATTTAGTTGATCATATTGTAATCATTAATTGGTGTTGCATATGTAATGTTTATAATTGAGTTGCGTGATTGTAACTTTAATTGGAACGTCTTGTACATGTGTTGACTGTTGAATGAATCATTGATCACATTGTCTAATGTCACATGGTGACAGGAGTGGGATCTCAAGTATGATACTTCAGCTACAGCCTCTGTCCCATTTGTCTAATGTCACAACATTAAATAGAAACACTGAAACTATTTGGATCCCTTGATGTATTTATTGGACTTATCTGCTGATTTACAATGAAATATCACGTTTCCAAAGTGTGCAGTACTTGTCTCTTTGTAATAGTGAGTGGGTGCTACTCTTCTAGGGAAATTTGGGTGGCCATGTGCCCACTTCACTAAATAGCTTATAGACTGAACTTCGAGAACATGTACATTTCAATATTTTGGTGCAGTAACATCATAAACGTGTTGAGATGGATGCTGTACTATTCTTGACTAATGGCCACTATGGTATGTAGGATAAAACCAAGACAACAGTGTATCTGTATTACTATGGTTATTGATATGTCAAAGGTGTCTTCTAAATTGAATTTGAATCATTTCTGTAAAAGAAGTAGCGCTGTAGCTGTAGCCACGTTTTCTGCTAAGCCTGACTGACCACATCAGGCAGGCAGGCAAGCAGGCAGGCAGTAGAAAATTCCATTGAATAGTTTTTTTTGTTGTTTTTTTTAATCTTGTGACTTTATTGGGAGCCTTTAGGATCACACTGAAGGCACTTTAATTTTGGGCTTGGTTATACCTAACCAATACTGTCAAGGAGCCAGGATGGAGTTGTGAAGCTGGTTTTTAGGTGAATTTTTTTGGCCAGGAAAACCCAAATCTCCATGATCCCTCATATAAAGTAGCTACTACCATACTGTATGATAACTTGACTCCCTTATGAGACAGTCACCTGCACGTTTATCACTTAATTTATACATAGCTGCATGCAGCCTGCAACAAACCACATGCATCAATAGTTAGCTTTAGAAGGTAGCTATCCGGCTGGGCTTGCATGGAGTAAACAACAGATCATTTGATACAGTGTATTAACTGTAATTTATGCACAAACCACTCCAGAGTGATCAATGCCCGCATAATGTAGTTCAAGGATCCTTCTACCAGGAGGGGGGACGGAGGTAATACCATCATGATGATCATGACGAAAGTATACATGAGGGTAGGTTGGCTAGCTATGTGAATCCTCGGACGTGACCATGCACAAATCTGATCAACATGAAAATTAAATTCATGGCAAGAAATGGGCTTTGTAAACAGCCACCCGCATTCCTCATTGTTGTGATATACTGGGGATTTCAGCTCCGTTTGAAAACAGGCGTTTTGCGTGATGATGTAATCACGTTGTTTTGAACCGGTTGACGTCATCACGCAAACAGTGACCGCTATAATTCAGTTTCAAACGGAACTGAAATTCCCGGTACAATATCACAGTCATGCATCATTTCTACTACATCCGCACAATTCACATCATGCAGGTGGCGGGCGAAGCCGATTAAAATACTTCACTATTGGCATAAAACCGCTTGGTATCTGTGGTTGTGCCAGCTACATCTTGGATACGTCTAGAACTTGACGATTGTTCCTATAGATATTATCTATGATAGTACGTCGAAGTGACGTCTAGATCTGATAACGCCCAGCCTCCGGCACCGATTATTGATACGATTCCCAGCAGCCGGCTATCGTTTACCGATACTCAGCACTATAAACATACCAAAGGTAGCTATCATTTATCTGTTCAGTACCTGTAACGTCACGGCGGTTTGTTAAAACCACTTGATTGTAACGTAAATAGGCGATTACACTGGATCTTCAGTAAAGCAGTAGTGTAATCCACAGTGTTGTATTGATTGATTGTATTGATTGATTGTATTAAGTCAACACAAGAAAATTTTGAGGGGGGGGTTTTAGCTATTATTGTATTAAATGCTATCCCACTAGAGACATGTGAGATTGTACTGGGCAGTCAGCTTAGCTGGTAAGTGCCCAGGAAAAAAAACAACAGAATTACAAAGCATGCATACAATCATGGTACTTAAGGATAGTTGTAAATTGTTAAAATGTGTCATAATTAGTTGTGTTAAGGATAGATGTAGGTAGGTTGTTCCATTCCTTAATTGTTCTTGAAAAAAATGATTGTAAATGGGATGTGGTGAATATAGCAGTCACAGTATTCAGAGTAGTGTAGCAAACTATGAAGTTGTGTAATATTATTTAGTGGAGAATAGCCATTCTTAGGAGGTGTCGACCTTTTTTTTTTTTTTTTTTTTTGGTCTTTACCTAAAATCTAGCTGTGCTTTTGATCAGAAACCAGTCACCAAAAATCCTGGAGCCGCCTTGTGTACTAGTAAGATAGCACAATTTCAAGTTGATTTTATTTTCAGCAAGCCTAGTATAGGGCTGGCCTTAGAGACTATGTACACATATACTTGTTGTGCAAAGAATATCCTACAGTATGCATGGACTGCATTGTGACATTTGATACTAATAAGTACTATAGTCAACTATGTGTATGCATAGTGCTGTTTCTGAAGTGTATTCTTTATCACCAGCTAGTTCCACTATTATGTATGGTTGTGTTAAATCATTCTGTTTTGTTGTGTTCTGTGAGTGCTACCCCACTAGGGACATTGCTTATAATTATACTCTGTTGTACTATGATGATCATCTTCAATCTTTGCAGTCTTGCTACCCATAGGCATCTGGTGAGAAACGCTTGGTTGTACCTGAAAAAAAAACTGCTGTCACCAATTAATGCCTCTGGCGTTAGTTATTCTTTTCTTTCACACAACTGGAATTCACTTTTTGCCTCGTACTGGTCAACAATCATAATTATGTTTCTTTACTGTAGTATTGTAGCATCACCACATCTCAAGAAGAAGTGTTTCATTGCCACAATATTATGAGATGGCATGCGCCATAGTATGTGATGTTATAAGTAATGTTACAAGGCTTTGCAATTCTACTATTACATACGTGGAACCAGATCCTGGGAATTAGACTGGAGTCTTGTCATAACTTGGAGCAGTCAGCTAACCATGGCCACTTAGCCTGCATGCACTGAGTAGCCTGACCAGGTACATTCCAGCTGCTCTTAGATTTTTAGTGGAGTCCTTCCAACAAGTCTCCAACTCAGCATCACTGGTTCAAACAGAACACTCATAAAAGTATCCATCGTGTTAGCTGTAATCAATTGTCATCATTTTTCTGTAGACCCAGAAAATTAGTACGTGCAATTGAACTTACATGTGTATAGAATCCTCCATCTCCACGGTAGTGAGCTGAAGTTTCATGATTTGCTGACTTGTGGTCATTAGGATGACTTTGTCTGAAAGCTAATGACAGTAAATAAATTCCTAATTTGTATAGCTATGAAGTGCAATGAATAATAATATCATTCGTAGCTACTAATATGTATATTCCAGGAGTTACTCTATAGATGGAAATTTCAAGGGACAAATTCCCTCAAAAATTTCCATCTATAGAATAACTACTGGAATATATTAGTAGCTACGAATGATATTATAATTCATTGCACTTCATACCAGGATGTAGCTATACACATTAGAAATTTATTTACTGTCATTAGCTTTCAAAAATTTTCGAGGGACAAATTTTGTATCTTTCGTGATGTTGACGGTTTCATGAAAATACTACTGTAGGTTATAGTATACACGTAGTGCCATTGATTGTTCCTGGCATTTTGTGAATGAAAAAATGCAAAAATTGTTATTTTGTACATTCCTATAAATATATACTCTGTCAAAATTTTTCTAGCTATAGAGTATAATGCTAATTGCTTGATTATATGAAGAGACAGACAGAATCATAGACAGGTTCCTACTCTACCTCTGGTCCTGATTTTCAAACCTCCATAAACTCCATTCAAGGTAGTTTTATGCTATAGGGTGTAGTTTTATTTTATTGTCAAATCATTTTTACTTCCATACCCACAGACCTGTGCTGTGTACATTAAGTATAACAACTTAACAGTTGTATTATACATATATAATTGCGATGCCTCAAATTATGGCCAGTCTTGTATAAATGCCTGGTTTCATTTACTGGGATAGAAAACATCATGACCACAATAAATGCCTGATTCAAGTATTCATAACTTTGTAGACACCACTTAACACCAACTGAAGCCTGCAATGTGACTAACAGAAGCCATTTATTAACCTTAGATCAGCCTTGTTTTCTCATATAGAAGTCACATTCAAATAAATAATTGCCTGTCTCAATTAGTTTCCAGCACATTGGGGAATAGACACCTGGTCTCAAATAGGCCTGAGCTATTAATGGAGTCGTTAAAGTTTAGAACCATTTGAGGGATCAAGTAACCATGTGAGTGGTTTGTGTGAGTCCACATGCATGCAGATAAGTGCGTATCATGCAACTGTTTTCCAATCATTTTAGGCCTTAACTACACTTGTTTATGTAGTCAACACACTGTCCAAATTAATGCCCAGCCTCAAATAAAGGCTCTATTTGTTTACAGGCCGGGTAAAAAAATGCTGGGAAGTATTTTAAAGCCTGTGCCTTTTTGTGAGGAAATATGCTACTTAAGAGAAATTCCCACACTACAATTCAGCTAGTTACAACTATTAATGATTTAGGCTATATGTCTATAAATCCATAGTGTTCTGTAGCTATATATGCATGTTTCTTTATAGTGAAATTTTAGGCAAATTCCACATTGCTGAAGTTGCTGTTATGGATGGTATCAACTTACAGCTCCATATGTATTTAGTAGCGCTTACCACGTAATATGCATTATCAAAGGTGCTAAATCATGCAAAGAAGTTAAATGTCTGATCAAATGTGTGGGAAGTTGTTGTGAAATGTGTTTGACTTGCGTATAAAGTTTGAATGGCATAATATGTGTGAAGTGTATGTGAAAAGTGTGGGAAGTTTACATTACCAAACATATTAGCAAGAGTTTCCCAATATATTTATTTACAGAACACATTGATCAGGAAAGATTATACTAGGATGTATTATGTAAACATGGTAGACAAGTTGGCTAAGCTATTGTCAATTTATGATGTACCATTGATGATAAAGGAAATGCATCAAGTGTCATAAGTGTCATTCCATAAGGGACTTGTGACAAGGCTAAAAGCCTGTAAATAAAATATGGAAAATTCACAAGTTAGAAAGGAAGAGCATTGCATCATTGGTTTTTTTTGCCACTTTTTATTTAAAGATCTCAATTTGCTGTGATTCTGTGTACTATGAAACCATCTTGACTCATTTGTATCAGGAAAACTGTGGTGGGGGGAAATTTGACAGTTAGTGGAATTAAACCTTATAACAACTGTCTGTATGTAGAGTGTACTGCCATTATTTTTTTCGTACACAAATTGTGTAGCTATCTGTTTGATCCCGCATAGTTTCTTCCTACCAGATGTTTTATATAACACTTTTATATGGTACTAAAGAAATTCTGCTGTTTTTAAAGTTACTTGTTCTCTGTCCTGCACATCCTTGTGGCACTTATGAGCTTCTGTGTATATTCACTATGCTGTTGTTACATCATTTTGAGGTAATAGGTTATGACAAATTAAGGTAGTCAGATTTATGTCATGTGTATACTGGTGACAACATAGTAGTGTGATGGCAGAAATGCATGGGTAATCTGATATTTTATTTGTTGCTAAGCAGAAAGTTACTGTAGGCTGTGCAAATCAGGTCAGGTACCTGGGTCAACTGGGTTAACTGGGTCTGAATCATTTGGATCTGGACTGGTTTATAGGATATCTGCTGGATCAGATCATGTGTACATGAGCTGAACATGAAAGAACAGCTTAAAAAGAAAAGTAGATTTTTCTTAGCATTTCAGCCAACCAGATTATTGGTGACACCAAAGGTGTCAAGAGCAGACATGTGCAGGTTGACCCCATTACTAGTTTGGGGAAGAGTAATAGCAGACCATGCCTTTTCCATAGGAGATGCATGGTTCAACATGCACATACTAAAGTCTAGTCCTGCTGTCTTTTGTGTTAATGGCATACATGGAACCTCACCCATTTATCAATAGGTATACTGCAGTCTGTAGAACGCATGAATCCATGTCTATTGTTGTCTGCAGGCTTTTGTGGTGCCATGCCCACTAATCGATTGCTATTGTATAAGGTATATATAGTTTCACCTTTCCCATAATCAAAACGGAATTATAAGGTTGGTTTGAGTCTTGAATATAATAACCTGTTTATAATGGCCATAGACACTAAAATTCTGCTGACCACCCTATGCTCTCCACCATAATATATATATATATATATATATATAAGTTAAAACTTTCTGGCACAAAAGCAACCAGGTTCCACTGTATAACAGTGAGAGATAGATCAGTATGTGACTTGTTATCAACGATCTATTCATTCTAACCTCTATAAACAAATTGCCAAATATTTCTGGGAATCCAAGTTGTCTCAAATCGAAGATGTATACGAAACAACATTCTTGGAATTCCTAGAGTGCTCTGGAATGTGATTTATGGGAAGTAATCCATTGTTAATGGTACTAGCATTGCTACCTACTCTTAGACTACATGCAGTAACAAATGGGTACCTACCCTACATCTAGGAAGTGATTAACTAAAGCTCTATACTATTGTAATCAAACTAAACTATTCATTTGAAACATCAATGCCATTCATGTAAGTATGCAGCATGTACATGTATGGTGATGAGTTTCAAAGTAGCTAAACAAACCTTATGTTATCCAGCTAGTAGATTTAAATTGGTGAACTGCTGCTCTGACACCATCTTTTCGACTGGTACAGTGATAGCATTTGTCTATCCACAGTCTTGTTTGCTAGATTTGTCAATCCTTCCTTCTACAGCTACTTTTATTTGTGCTCATTATTAGACTATACCAAACCATGAGCTCATGAACACCAGATAAACCATACACACTGGTACTGTTTCTGTTACTGTGGTAATACATGTGTGACATTTATATATCAGGTTGTTGTATTCTTAAAACAATGAATTCGCCTCTAAAATAGCACAGGGTTTATAGCATCTATTTCAACTAAACATTCATGATGATGAGGTGCATCCATATAGCTGATTTAACTGCTTTAATCATGGAAGATGTTTTGCCTATAAGAAACCATAGTCATTCCTTCCGGTATGGCTTGCTTGATTGCCTATTAAATTAAACAGATGGTGCAGTTTCTGAGAAATGTATCTAGTGTCATTTTTATATCAGATGGCTATGCAATAATTCTTACATAATTGTTAATTCTATCATATTATTGTTTCTGTGACACCATTGGTAAGGTTTAATATACATCGTTACAAAGGAATGTGCTATTCCAAGAATACTATGCTAGATTAACTACTGTGAATTTAATGACATCCTTTTAATACCACCCTAATAATCTCTTAGCATCAAAGATTTTGCCGAAATGAAGCCATCTGAACCTTATTGATCTCTTCACTAGAGCTGGGAGATAATTTAGATAATTATCTAGATACCTAAATCACCTATCTTAAATGTGAAAACAAATTTGCTTGTTAGTGTCACCGTACCCTCACTCACCAGGGACCTGTGAGAGCCTGATAGTCTTCATAATCAAACCATAAAATCTAGTTAGATGGGAAGTGTTCTGACTTAAGAAAGCACTACTTGGCTTATGTCAACAAATATGTAAACTGTGTTTACAAACAATCCTATGATATCACATCATTATTGAGATAAATAGTTATAGGTTATCACACAACTCTACTCTTCACATGTAATCAATTGAGGTGCGCAGATACAACTCTGTGTGTGTGTGTGTGTGCGTGTGTGTGCATGTGTGTGGTGTTTGCTGAGAGCAGTGTGAATTCATTTAACACCAAAATACCAAGTACTAAGTTACTTTTAGAAATCTCATCTTACAATCCATTCTCATTAAGTGGTGATCTCTAATGCTAATTCGAAACTATACAATAATAAGCATAATATCAAATGTAATAGACAGTACCAATTTAATAAATGGATAGGTGGATACATGATGGTGTCACTTTATCTACCAGCTATGTTCTATAATTGGTACTCTTCATAGTTAACTGCCATGCGTAGACAATGTCTTCAACAAAAATTTACTAAATTTTATTTATAAACATGGTATCTGTCCTATACAGTTCCCAAAGTGTTTTGTTCCCTTACTGACAGAAATTGTTATCAATGTATTAATGGCTTTCTCACAATTACCTGGTGGGATAGCACTTATCAATAGAACGGTTCCTCTTAAAGTAATCATGTAGGTTTTCCCAAACTGCACTATTAACTTCCAGTTAACCCTCCTACTATTGAGTACATATTTGTGGTCTTTAGGAATAGAATCATGTTTTGAAGCTGCTATAGGAACAAACAATGTATAGTTTACATTGAGAATATATGCTCAATAGATTGTAAATTTTCTAACGAATCTCTTCCATATGCTATGCAATTATTTTGCTTGTATGAATGAAGTTTGTTGTTCTTAAAACCAGGATAAGCTAATAGTGTCACATTTAAAACAAGAGACACACAATTAATTCTAACAGTAAAGTGTTTAGTATGAATATCAGTCGCTTCCTTCCACAGCTGTGCTTGACTGATCTACCCAAACATTCATTTTAATGTTTTGTGTGTAAAGACTTAAACCCTTACATGTGAACAAGGCTCAACAAGCCATGACTGTTTGTTTCCATGGTACATAGCACTGATGCAGTGAAGTGAATCATTGTCACGTATTTATAGTTCAAATAGTTTGAATATATAAGATGACAATATTAGATCAATCAAAGTTGTATTCTTCTTTCTTCATTCTGCCATTTGGTATTTAGCTCATAAACAGTTATGGTGGTACCTATTGTGTTATTTTGTTTACAGATTTTGTCTTTATAGATACGATGGAATTATCATCCTTGGCAGATAGTACAAGTGAGAGTGTGAAATCTCCCACCTCAAAGGATTATGATAGTAGTGATGGTTTGCCAAAGTACAGCACTCTTCAGTCTGAGTGCACCACTCTTCAGTCTGAGAGTTCAAATGATTTACCATTTCATGACGTTGAACTTAAACCAGTAGTGAATAACATTGATCACGAATCAAATGGCATTGATCATAAATCAAATGGCATTGATCATAAATCAAATGGAATTGATCATAAATCAAATGGATTAGATCATGAACCAAATGAGATCTTTCACCAGAAGGATGAGAAAAAGTTTGCTCAGCAAAATATCTGCTTTAGAAACTTCTTTAGAACTAAACTTTTTGGTGGCGATAGCAAAGGGGCTAAAAGAAAGAAGAGGATCCGGTGTATCATGAAGTCGATTAACAGTGTTGAAACTAACATGCCTGAGTACCCAGCTGATGATGGCTCATCCTGTTGTAGGATCAACCGCAATGTGAAGGAATATACTCTGCTTATCATAGGCATACTAATGGTTGCTGCAGCTTGTTTATCCCCAGCACCACTCCACTATACAGCACCCATACCTCCACACCCAGAAGATTATGGTCATTTTAGTGACTCTATCAAAAATTGTCATCTTCACCTTGTAAGTTAGTCTAGTACATGTTTAGTATGTATGAACAAATGTTGAAACTGGATCAGTACTTCGGATGACCCACCGACCAGTATAGTACTCTGGGTCAAACCCATAGATGTGACTCTGTTTAATTAAAAGGAATGCACTACGTTTGTGATAATTGTCTGTATTTTCTGCATTTATTGCAGTGGCTCTTCTTGTACTGTTCTTCATTTGTAATGCTGTGTAACAGGCTGAACATTGTCGTAGCTGAGAACATAATGGCCACTTGGCACTTTTCAGTAATTCATTGTTATGGTGTGACGTCATTCTTTCTTTTGATGCAGTATGTGCAGGTTTACCAGTCTTATTTATGCAGACTATTGCAAAAAAATTTAAGAATTTTCAGTTTAATTAGAAATTGGTGCTGCTGTGTGTGCTGGTTTATCACTATATCATCAGATCAACACATGACTGTTTATTAATATAATTTTAATTCTGCATGTGTAACATATTAATCTCACTCATGTGTAGGATTGATAATGATTCAAATGCGTTTTACATGCTATTGTTCAGCAAGCTAATCATGCTTTACCACATTATAATATTTTGGCATTAATTGTTTGTTTATATGGACTATCTCCCATACAAGTGCTTCTGCCCGAAAATCTGTAAAGAAATTAATATAATTATTCTAATAGGACAGTCACTTAGACAATTAAGTGGTGGTGACCTTTTGGACACTGTTGTGCTTTATTGACCTCACCCATCTCAAATAAGCTTATAATGTTAAATTTGAAGTCCACACAACCTCTAACTTTCAGTAGAACCTGAGACTAGTACTGATCTTCCAAAGGTTGAGTCGTTTATCGGACGGTAGTAAAACCTCCTGAAGACAGAGTCTGAACTCCAGTCTGCTGCCTTAAGGATATCATTTGTGGTGATACCAGCACCTACAGCAGCTGAGGTTGAGGTGCCCCAAACTGAGTGGCATGGCCTGAGAAAATACTCACATCGATGCCAGCAAGCCTAAGCACTTCTGGCAACCATCGGGCTATGTTTTCTGAGGATACGGGTTTGTGAGGCTTGACTAGGGCAACGAGTAAGTTGCTATTATTGTGTGGGGTCCAAGTGTAGAGGTTGCAGCCTCATACTGTTTGAGGGTCTCTACTGGACAGAGCTCAGAGTTATGTGGGAAGGAAGGAAAAAGAATTCTTTCAGTAGTTTTCCTTGCCTTGATTGCTTCGCCAGCGCTGCTGGGAGAAACACCACACCTTCGGGGCTAAACTGTTGATGGTCTACCTGCAAAGAGGCCAAACCTGCAGAGTGAGATGGCCTGGTTAATGCCAATAGCATTGTCAGCTTGAAGGTGATGGGCTTGAGTGACAGAGATGCAGAGGGTCCTAAGTTCTCCAAGTAATGTAAGACTGTCTGCACATTCCAGACAGCTGTATAACGTGGCAAGGGTGGTCTGGCATTGAAAGCTCACTTGAGCACCCAGCATATCATGGGGTGCTTGCCTATCGTAACTCCATCTACCTGGTTGTGAGCAGAAGAGATGACAGACCTGAAGGCATTTAGAGAACTCAACTGGTAGCCCTGCCTGCCAGAAAATTTGCTACATCAGGGGCGGGTCCTGAAACAGGATTGCGACCCCTTTCAGCACACCACATGGCCCATTTTTGAAATTGTGAGTTGCAGGAGTGGGCTGAGTTGGCCCTCCATGACTGTAACAGGAGTTTAGTAGCTTCTTCTGAAAGGCAGCTACTTGAGAATCTTTCCCAGAGACAGGCCACACAGTTAATTGAGGGGCCATCTCCATCCGGGACCCTGACGGCCTCTGGATTAGGTCTGGGACTGGGGAAACCAGCCTGGGAAGGTCCCACAACATCTCCAGAAGCACTGGGTACCAGGTTTGACCCCTCCACACTGGCACTATTGGCACTAACTGAGCCTGTTGGTGACGTACCTGGCTCAGTACTCTGCTGATTAAGCACCATGGTGGGTTGGCAAACCCCCTCAGAGGGCCCCAGTCTTGCTGGAATGCATTTGCTGCCTTTGCCAGAGGGTCTGGTCTCAGCTGAAGAAGCAAGGTATCTGGTACGTCAGTCTGGAGGCAAATAGGTCCATGTCCAGGGGCCTGAAAGCTTCCTTGATGGCTTGAAATATGCATGGGCAGAGCATCCAATCTGACCTGTCCCGGACTGTCCGGGATTCTATGTCTGCTATGGTGTTGGACATGCCTGGAATGTGTTGGGCTCACAGGGCAATGTCCCTGTCTAGAGCCCACATCCATAACTTCTTCACCAGTCCTGCCAACTGGCACGACACTGTGCCTCCATTTTGTTGATGTATGCCACTGCTGTGGCATTGTCCAGTTGAAGGGAGTATTGAGATCCTGAGGCATGCTCCAGGAAGGTCTTCACTGCAAGTGTGGATGCTAACAGCTTCAGGGAGTTGATGTGCATAGCTTGTTCCTGTACAGACCAGGCTCCCCTGTGCATGTCTCTGTACAGGTTGCTCCCCAACCCAGCTGTGAGGCATCGGAGCTGATGGTCACATGCTCTGGTTTCGGTTTGAGAGGTTTCTCATTCCATTATAGATGTTCTCTCCACCAGGACAGTTCTTCTAGAGAAGCGTGTGAGAGCATTAGGTGGGCCTCGTAGTTCTGATTGCTGTCTGCTAAGGCTGCTTGTAGGTCTCTCTGTAAGCAGTGGTAGAACAGTGGAGCTGGGGGGATAGCTTGGGTTGCTGCACTGAGCTTTCCCAGAAAATGAGACAAGAGGCGGGCTGACAAAGTAGTCATGTTGGATATTCTGACTGCCTCTGCCCAGATCTGCTTCACCTTGTCTCCTGAGAGAGAAACCAGCAGTGTTGTTGTTCACCATAATACCTAGGAATTCTAGTTCTTGAGTCGGCGTCATTACCAATTTCTCTTGATGATAAAGCCCAGGCACTGGAGGATGCAAGTTAAATACTTTTAAGTGCTGTCCTGCTTGCACTGCAGACTCTGATATAATTAAGATGTCATCGACATAAATGACAATTCTGGTCCCCCTTGACCTGAGCAAGGCCACTACTGCCTTCATTATCTTGGTGAAGGCCCACGGGGCACATGTTAGCCCAAAAGGAAGGCAGGTGAACTGGTAGTTTACTCCCTCTATTGTGAACCGGAAGTAGCATTGATAATTTGAATTCATGCACTGGTACTGTAAAGTAGGCATCCTTCAGGTCCACATTTATCAGCCAATCTCCATGCCTCAGCAGGTCTTGAAGAGTGGTTAATCCTTCCATTTTGAAGTTAGGGGTCTCTTACCTATTGATTGGGGACTTTGAGATTGATTACTGGACTCATTTACCCATTCTTTCCCAGAAATAGGACAGAGTAGAACTCTGTCTGAGGGAAGTAGTGACTGTCTACTACAGTTATGGCCCCTTTCTCCAATAGGGAGAAAACTTCCTCCCTTATTTGAGCTAGTTGCTCTGATAGGAAGGAAGGCACTCTTGGCTTCCTCTCCTGTACTGGCTACCTACAAAGGGAGTTTGAATTTGACTGCTTGTAGTACCCAGCTGTCATTTGTCAACACCTTCCAGGTGTTGACAAAGTGGGCCAATCTGCCTGCCACCCTCAGAGAATGCTCTGTCTGAGGTGGCTAAATGAACCCACATACCCTTTGCCTTGGCCAACATAGGATTGACAATCACAATCAACTTGGCAACATTACAACATTCCATGTACAATACAAGGAACAGTTTCTAGTCATTTCTTCGGGAGAGCTCTCTTCCTCAAAGAATGAGTCTTCTTGAAGTTGGCTGGTCGAGAGTACGGTGGCTGCTTCCATGGCTTTGGTCCTCTGCCCCCTCTTCCCTGACTCAGTGAGAGGGTCTGCCGAAAAACCTGGGTTGGCTTAGACTTCACTTTCCTAATTAACTGTAGCTACTGTAGGTAGTCTGCTGCAATTTGGACCAAAGAGTCGAGGGGCTGCACTGGCCCAATTTCTCTCCTGAGCTGAGGTGAAAGGTACCAATTCTCTATTATACTCCTCCAGGATCTTGGATCTCCTCATCAGAGAGGTCTTGTTAGCTGCATTGGCTAGGAGACTGATTGCCGTCACAATGGCGTAACCTATTTTGATCCATTGATACATTTAGCTCCAGGTCATTCACTGCTTCTTGAAGCTGATTGAGTGGAGTGATGGCCTCCAGGATCAGTCCTTGTAGGGTGAACAGGGAACAGTCAGTTGACTTTATTTACTCAAGCACTCTGAAGCCATCATAGCATCGAGAAAGGAGCTCTTGTCAGCTCGTTCTGGGATAGAGTGTAGTGGCTACGCAACTCGCTTCTCTCAGCACCGATCATCTTACGGGTGAAGGCCTCAATTAGAAATGTAATAGTCCACACGGTCACTGGGACAACATTAATTGGTCTAATTCCTGCCTCTGGATCATCGTCATCTAGCAAAGGGTCCTGGTTGTCCATTTCCTTGGCCCACGAGGAGCTCTGGGCCAGTGTTTTTGGGTCACCAGGCTACTGTTGTTGCTAGTGAGTAGCTGGTTAGGGGGCAGGACAGAATCATCTGCCATTTCATCTGCGGCCTCTGTGTTGAGCTGAAACGAGCTCGCACGTTTCAGCCCGTTGATGTCTTAGCATATCAACGTCATTCCATCTATCAACAACTTCAGCTGTGACATGATTTCACTATTGGTAGCTTCCATCAAAGACGCAACCAAAACAATTCGTGAGCTTGAAAAAAGTCAAAATATGACCATGCGGTTGGGTATTTATAGGGCAGTTTCTACGCATACATAAGCCATTTCCAGTGTGCATTACATAGAACTGAACTACCAACAAGCTGTAGGAATTAGGCCAAACACCATTGATATGTGAGACTGAGCCTTCTGAAATAAAATTGATATTTTTTGGACAGAAGGTCACTGCAGCCACACAATATACCAAATCTTTTCATATTTTGTTCATGGAGTTTTAGTTATAGTCCATAATAGCAGTACAACAAGTGATTGAGTTCTATTGCTAATTGTATCTGAAAACACATGGTAGCAAAAATTTGTTGTGTCTGCTCTATTTAGAATACCATCCCAGAACAATGTGTAGCAAATCGACTGGAGAATATACAGCACATTTCATAGAATCAGGATCATATAGTACAAGAATTATTTGTTCTAATATAGTGTGTGCATAAAAATAATTTTTAAAAATTAGCACGTTTTTCATACCAACATAGAAGTATGCATATCAACCAGCCTTTGCTCAACTCCAGTATGCATTGTTTAATAATATGTGGTGATGCCTTTATTGTTGTTGTTGTTGTTTACAGGAATCTTGTGACAATCATACCAGTGAAGCCTGTGATATAGATGGGAGATTTAGTCAGCTATCACCTTTAATGATGGAAGATCCAATCACAACTGAGTCTAATTTAACCAGTATATTTAATATAACATCTCGTAATCAAGTATGTTTAGATAGTGTAATGGATTTCTTCTGCAATGCATCATATCGACCCTGTGACATTGAATCAGTGTTCTTGCCATCAGAAGAAGAATGTGAAGGACTAAAAGATGTGTGTACAGATGAGTGGAATGCTATTCTAAGTGTGTCTCCAGTTTTGGCTGACTGTGTTTTGTATGCTCCAAGGAATTTAACTTGCCCAGATCAATTTGGGATATTTTGTGGTGATGTCTGTCTTCCACTCTGCCATGAATTTTCACAAAATACTGCAGCACTGACTACCCTTGTTATTGCTTCATTTGGCATCACTTCATTCTTTATGATTATCTCCGGCATCGTTGTGTTTGTAGTAGCTGCTTTCAAACATAAAAGCATGTAAGTGATACATAAAATTCTTTTACAAAAATGATTTTTGTTAAAATGCAGGTTCCACTTTC
The DNA here is from genome assembly GCF_963678975.1 of Dysidea avara. Taxonomy (NCBI): domain Eukaryota; kingdom Metazoa; phylum Porifera; class Demospongiae; order Dictyoceratida; family Dysideidae; genus Dysidea; species Dysidea avara. The sequence continues at coordinate 18,554,967 of NC_089276.1, forward strand.
CAAATGTGATAATTCTATACATTACTGGGATTTCTATAGTTTATTGTAAGTGCAGCAATATAATGTAGCTTGTTTCTGTGTACTGACTGTGTATTGTTTGTAGCAACAACACAGCTCATTCCAATACTGGGAGGCAAGGATACTACAGATTATCTATTTTGCTCACACCGAAGTATCATAGTATCTTTTGTTGAATCAACAGCATTCTGTAAAATATATGGTAAAGTTATAGAGTGTGTTAGTTGTGCTGTAAGTTACTTTATACATTGTTTATTTGTTTACAGGATTTGCTATTCAAGCAGCGTTGATGGGATTTGTTGTGGTCTGGTTGCTGTTTATTTTCCATTTGTTTTTAAAAGTAGTTTTTCCGATGCCAAGCCAAAATTTGTTCAAAAACCATGGTACAAAGCTCTATGTAGCAGAAGTATTGTTGGGATTGGTCACCAGCTTAATAACACCTATTGTCACCATTACTACAGATGACTTCTTCATAGCCAGGTTTCCTCCAACCCAGTGCTTCTCTGATGCTTCAATACAGTTTCATGGTGTTATCCTACCAGCAATGTTGATCACTATTGTGGGAATATCATTGATATTAATCACTGTCTTAGCTGTCCATAGGGTAAGTTGTTGCATCAAGACACACCATAGTGAGTCATGTCAACCAATAAAGCTGATGTGCCACACTGAGTATAACAACAGGAGAAAAGGAAATGTGACTTTAAGGTCACAGCTAGCAAAAAGGGGTTACGTAGCACTTGGTTGAGTCAATAAAATGTACCACTGCTGCCACTATAGTCATGTAGGGAATATTATCCCTGGATAACACAACCTAGCTCTCACATTAGTATTTTATTCAATAAAAATCTTTGGGTATCATTTTCTTGTTGCAACCTCTATAATAGGTGTCATACAATATGATAGTACTTTATACAATAGGGATTATTATATTATGGAGGTTTGCATTTCTCACAAAATATTGACCAGAAACCAGCCTCACAATATCTTCATTGCACCTTGACAGTATTGGAGTCAAGGCCAAAAGTGTCTTCAGAGTGACCAAAAATGCTTTCAATAAGCAACTGTCTTTTTTTTTCATTGTAGAAATCACTCCAACCCAATAGGCTTACTACATGGTGACTTATTTAAGGCAATCTTCCTTGTTTTATTACTTTTATGCCTGTGATCCCTATGAAATTCTGGTACTTGTTTATTTAATAATTATGACGTGTGAACTAGAGCATACTACATCAAAAGAAAGACTTAACGTTTACATCTCAACATGTGATCCAACTATCAACTACTGACAAAGTGAAGTGGCCAATGCACTATGTTTTCAGCTATATTCAGCTTGTTTACACAGTGTCATTATGAGAGGCCTTTGCAATCAATCCAGTCATTACAGAAAATACGGACAAGTTCCATTACAACAGTAGACTACTAGGGAAGCCATTGCTTGCTACTGCAAATTGAGGGTTCAACTACAAACAAGTCACCATGTAGAGACTCTAGAGTTCAACTGTGAACAATTTACCCTGCAGAGACTTCAGCCGTGTAAAAATCACCCTGGAAAGACAAGTAAAGCTATTACAAAAGAAGTGATATCTATCAAAAAAAAACAGCCAAGCTGTGAAATAAAGGTACAGCTCCCAAAAAAGCCAGGAAGAATAAAGATAGTGAAATCACAAGTGGCTGCCAAAATATGGCTGTAATAATTTTAATGTTACAATCAATTTTAATAATGACACAAACCACATCATAAAATTGATGTGGCGTGTTATTATCATAGTATGGTAGTACTGTATATTAGGGATTGTGGGGGTTTGCACTTTAGAATATTGACCAGAAATCAACCTCACAATACCTTCATGCTGCAGTGACAGTATTGGTTAGGTATTATCAGGCCTTTGGTATATACAACCTCAAAAAGGCTTACAATAGTTTGCTATGAATTATTTAATCAGTGGAATTTTCTAATGCTTGACCGACCAACCAACCAACCGACTGACATACTTACTAATGTCTTCAGACAGCTGTAACTCAATAATGGCTAAGGCTCCATTCTTGATCTTTTCACTGCTAGATGTCACTTCAGTCTGACAGGTGCCTTTTGGCATACTGCAGTATGTATAATACATACATCATGGACTTTATGGGAATACTGCAGTATATACGATGTACTTACTGTACCTTGTCCAATTTTGTGCTCTTTGCTGACAGTGGAAGGTTCATGGTAGCATGTGATGGCTTCCCTACGTTTGTAGTGGGAATGGTCCATATTTTCCATACTGACTGGAGACACTCCTCGTACTGTTTTTGTTTGCTTGTTTGTTTGTAACACTGTAATGGGCTGAACATAATTGAAAACAAAAGCGCAATGGCCACTAGCCTATCACAACATCTACAATGGATGCATCATTTACCTTTGTGTTGCGTTTCTTTCTCTGCTACCTTGTATCTGGTGATTTGCTGGTAGCATGTACAACTAACTATCATGTTTATACAGAAACTGTCCTTAATAAGTGTCTATAGAGGTGTTTTTTATATTGTTCTTCATTTGCAACAGGCAAAATGTAGCTGAAAACAAATCAAAATCGCCACTTCTGTTTCAGAGTATGTAATAATTGGTACAGATGTAAAATTTTGTTTTGTTTTATTGGCACCATTTTATCCTTTTATGAGTACATACAGATTCACCAGTCATAATCATGTTATGTTTTACAGAAAAGCACTTAAGTAATCCAAAGCATGGTGGCTGCACATATGTATGTCATTACGTTAGTATACTTGTACTTGGTTGTATGTGACCTGAGCCTAATAATAATTTGGACCTAACAGACAAAAATAGGAGACTTTAAGACAACTACACTTAGCTAAATATTGTTCACGTGTGTTGTATATCTCCTCTAGTCCTCCGTTTGTGGCAAAACTGTCTCACCCCATCTGTGTTGTATTTTTGTACACTATATTATATCTTTCCAGTCATGTTATTTAACTTAATTTTTGCATTCTTTAGACAACTGGATTATTCAAAAAAACAAAGAAAAGAAGTTTTAAGCAGTTTATTCCTGAGATTAAACTAATGATGATTTCAGTATACCTGACAGTAATTTTAGCATTTACATGGATTGTGTTCACAGTTGGCTCTCATAACCAAGGCATTTTTAGTTCGATCCTAGACTATGCGACGTGTGTAAGAGAGCATGGGGACAGTAGTAAATGTGACCATTATAGGGATGATTATCAAAGAATGTCCATGCCACTTGCTGTTTTAACTATTATGTCTAATGTACTTGTGATGTTTCTGAATATCATGGTCTTACTGTTCATAGTACAGATCAAGGATGTCAAGGTACTTACTAAAAGAGTCACCCAGAGCTTCATCAATTCAAAAGATAACTTGTAAAACTCATGCACTGCACTTTTGTGTTATCCCTTGACCAAACACACATAATACATAGTTCATTGTATGTTCACTGTCAGTATATCTTATTTTTAAAAGTGTCTTTTTATGAATGTTAATTAATGTTAATTGCTTGCAATAAACCATCCTAGGCTTGGTGGTTCATTTCTCATCCACGTGATGTGCTCTAATGTTCACTGAATCCTGTGTCATTCAATCCTCTGATTACAGTAGGGTTTGGTAGGTGCATGAAGTTCTGTCATCATGCTTGTGCCTTTTAAAAAGCTTTAGGTACATCCCACACAATGCAGTACATCAACACTATTTATTCCATGAAGTTCATCATTCTTGACTTGGGTAATAATGGCAAGTTATAGATTTTTAATCTAGAATGGAGAACTGACTCCTAAATAGGACTCCACGCTATCACATCCTTGCTATATATCAGGAATGGAGATAGATTTTTAAACCACTATGTATACAACATTTGCTGGCATAAATGCTTTTGTTGACTCAAATATATATCTGTGGCTCTAAAATTTACTGGCGCAAGTGCCCTTGACAACTATTGCTTGCACCAAACTGTACAACTCTAATGCTGACTCATACTGGCTTGAAGAAAGATGACACATAATGGTTGACTCTTGCTGCTATACACAACTTTGTTAGAATACCCCACTACTATTATAGAACTTGCTGGCAACTGCAATAATTTCACAACTTCAGTTTCAGCATTACACTTAAAATATATGCTACCATGAACACACAACAAATGTTAGGTATTGCGTGCACCTTCCAACTGGCATGCGAGGCAAATAGCATTCTAGTTAATGCTCTTCTCTGTGCATTTATAGGGTAACACATGCACATCCATTCCTCATCCACTTGATGCATCCTGATATTCAACAAATACTGCACCACTCAAAATGGCTACATTCAATCGCTATATTTATATTAATTAACAAAGGCATTTACACTTGCATGGAAACAGGTGGAAGGAGTCTTAGTAGTGGCATAATATACTTCTATCAATCCAGTATTGTATATGTATATATAGGTGTAATTCATGTAAAAAACAAGAAGGCATATCACAGTGTAGATATATACATGCAGGCCAGGTCCTCAGGGTTGCTTATTTGGAGGGGGGGTGCATGGGGGCTGCAGCTGTTAGTACTTACATAGCCTCCCTTGGGTTACCTATCCATCACTAGTATAAATATTGTTCTGAACTCTGATGATGCAGCACTAGCTCTACTATTGCAGCACTATTTGTAGCCCAGCAAAGAAGGTCAAACCAGCTTCCCTTAAACAAGTGCTGACTTGTAGCAGCTTGTTGATTTCCCCAACATCCCCACCTCTTAAACTTTTTAAATTTTAGGCTAGTTTAGACGATTCATTTTATTGGCTGACTAGTACTACCCCCTGGGCCAGAATGAGTTGATTATGTAACAGAAGTTTTGCTCAATGTATATCATGCAGGAGTTGCCATTCTGTGTTGCATTTCAATCTGGAGCAGAGGTGGGTCTAGGATTTCCCAAGGTGGGGGGTTATAAGCTATAGGGGAATCTATAGTGGGGCTAGAAAACATGGCGACTGGTTGATACAACTAGCACTGCAATGTGAGTAGCACATAGCATGAGGAACATGCTTTATCTAGGGCATCAAATAATATTGACTGAACCTTGTTGAATAAGCTAAGTGAAATCATTATAAGGGCACAGCATAAAGAGTCTATTGGGAGTTGGTCTTCATTCTTTATAGTTTAAAGAATTTTAATGATAGATGTTCTATTAGAGTGGTTCACTGTATTCAATGTTTAGCAGCTCCTTTTTTACCTCTTGTTGTTCCTAGAAGAAATTAGCTCTGCTTAGCTTTAGATGCAACTGCACCTGTACTGTAGCTTCCACTTTCTAGCCAGCACATAGAGAAACTTTGGAGGGGATTGTGAATAAGTAGTCAGTAACACATGAATCCCATTAACATAATGAAGTCACTGTACCTTGAACCTGAGCAAGAGGAGGGTCTGCACTGAAGGTTTCACAGAGGACACACTTTTACTATTCAAAAGGCTGCTGTCTTTCTTCCACTGAAGTAGCAATGTGCTTTAAACACATACTAAAGCCAATAGCTGTACTGTTGGCTTTAATTGAGAGGTTGTAGCTGTTGCTATGGTACACAATATCATAGCAACAGCTACAACCTCTCAATTAAACCTTTTACCTGCGGTTAAGTAGAAACATAAGGATTCTAGCAGATATGCTGAATAGTAAAAGCAAAAGTGAGACCAAACTAGCAGATAATCAGTATCCTGAATACTAGCTTAGTACTGCATAGTGTGCATGAGAAATAACATATGACGATAACGATTACATAAGAAAGCAATGGTGCTTGATTAAAACTGTACAAAAATACTATACACCACTATATGAAAATTTTACAAATATATTGCACTTATATCCTTGTGTGTTAAATTTGTGTAGTCTTAGGTTCAAATTCCTTGGAAGATGTAAAACGTCTTGTCAATGTACGAATTGTTCTGTTTACTTCACAGAACTGCAACACAAACAGTACATTGGTCAAGTTCACTAAACCTGTCATGATTAAACCGTCATGATTAATGATAAAGCATTCAGTACAGGAAAAGATACACTTCTTACATCATCCAAATACTAATCACACTCTGGTTTGTCTCCATACTTTACACAACTGGAGTAGTCATCTATAACTGTGAACAACCTGTTTCTGTTCAGTACTTGAACACTGGAGTCAGACCAGAATATAAATTGAGTAATAGTGAAGTAGAAAAATACTATAAGCAACTTTACTTCTGGTGTACTTAATTTTAGAAATGACAGTTTGTTTTTTCCTCCTGTTTTGAAGATTCCTTTCCTCTAAAGGAGAAAAAGCAACAAACTTGTAAGTGCACAGTGATGTAACTGTATACAGTGGAGGATTATATAAGTGACAAAATACTAGTTATCAAAACACTAAAATAATTTCAAGATTGGAGTATTTGTCAGCAGGCACGTGTTCTGTTATAACAGGATTATGCTCACCTCGTAACAAAACAAATGATCTCCTTCATTCATTTTTCCCTTCTAGATAGCTTTGTGATCTTGAGTACTTTACACCGTTTGATAAGTGACATGTGTGTGTGTGTTGTGTATGTATGTTGTGCATGTGTGTGTTGTGTACATGTGTATGTGTTGTGTTGTGTGTGTGTGTGTGTGCATATGCATGTAGCTGTGCTGAAGTTTAATACAAGCTTCATTTAGTGTTTAATTCTCACACAATGGTTGCTTTTACTGTTAAATGGATTTGCTCATGTGGTTGCATACAGAAAAACACAGGTAGATGGACACATAGATAGATAGGTACATACATGTTTTATGAAATACAGTAAAGCAAGTGTGCACCCACAGCTAGTAGCTTAAAAAGCAGACAAACATAACTCTTAACAACTTGCTAACAGGACATATACCAGAAAGATACTGATGGTGTTGCATACTCTATTTTCCACAGGAAATTAATGTTTACAACTTCAACAAATGTTTTACTTGTGAGAATTAAACTGGAAGTTATAGTATCACAAATCTGCAAAAAAAAAACACAATAGTGAATCTGGGATATTTTAGTGCTGTGATAAAAAAGGCTGCTATGGTGTCTTACATTACATACTGACGATGACTTCACAAAATTTTCCACACATGATAACTCTTGACCATGCCAGTAACCCTTGACCATGACCTTGATCATCCCTTGGTATTGATGCAAACAACAACAAAATCAAGATCACTCCTGTGGCCATCACAATAATTGTAGGGAGTATACATTGGCATCAGCACACACTGTGTTGGAGGAAAGTTGACAATGTTGTACTTGGATATTCCCACAATTATAAATGGGACAAGGAGTCCGACAAAGACTTGTGCTGTAAAGCCTTAATAAATAAAAAAAGACTATAATAATTATCTCAGCAGCATGTATTTTGCCACAATGAGGGTGATGGTCCAGATTACGTGCACGAATTGGAAACAACAACAAATGGATAATAGATGCCAAAACCCAGAGAAAATCAAGACTCCTCCTTGGTTGGTAAAACCTGAGAATAGATAAATTAATAATAACATGATCAACATCTCATTGCTTTCCAGCACATCAAAGGTACTTGAGCGATTAGTGTATAATAAAATAGTAAATCATCTGGTAACTCAAATTAATTCCTGCCAGTTTGGCTTTATAAAAGGAGCTTCCACCTTACAACAGCTTTTAACATTCTTTGACTTCTTGACCAACAGCTCAACGCAAATTGATCAAGACACACGGTAGTGTGTCGTGCGGCCCAAGAAGCCGGCGCGCCACACCGTGAGTATATTGACAGGAAGAACGAAAACGTCATTTTCACACCTTTGTATCTCGGTGATCACTTATGTGATTGGAACCAAATTTGCTACACAATTGTCCGCCAGCCAGGGGAGTCTACATTCCAAATTTGAAGGAAATCGCTCCAGCCATTTCCGAGATACGAGCTGCCAAAGTTTCGTTTTTTTTTCTTCGTTTTTTTTTCTTCTTCTTCGTCTTTTCGCACACTTGCAAAAATTGCTATAACAAGCAAACGCGTACTCCGAACGCCTTGAAATTTGGCACACAGAAAGGGAGTCCAACGGCGAATCCTAGCATCAACTTTGGTACAAATCCGATGAATGGTTCAGGAGTTATGACCGATTATTCGCGTAAAACAAGATCGATTTGTTGTCACGCCTACAGGGTAAACCGCCTCATGGAATGAGTTGAAAATTGCTATGTAGATGGAGTAACCATCGTAGGAGTGCCTTTTGGTGGTTTGAAAGGAATCGAGATAAAGACCACGGAGATATGACACAAAACCCAATCTGTGTCACAATTACGCGATCGATTTTTAGGAATAAAAAAGTATTAGTTTTCACGCCTAGAGTAACTCACCTAAAATCGGACGGGCTCCAAAATCGGACGTAATTACTCGAGCTACAACAGGGATTTTTGAACAACTCATATGTCTTTAGATAGTTCAAGGCTGTGGGACTTTGGGCACCAAGTATCAGCTTTCTCGACTTCTTTGTCTGGTGGCAGCAGCCCTGCAAAGTCATTTCCGATTAATACGTATAATCGGAAAAAACAGTCGATTCACGGACACTCACCGTCTACATATCAGACTTGGATTCAATCAACAGTTTTCTACCTTAAAGTAGTAGAGTAACTCATCTACTTTCTAAATATCCCTGGTTTATTAAATCAAATCCTTTTAATCACGAATTACAAATCAAATAAAATGAGACGTCACTGGAGTAATAATCGCACTATAAATTTAAGTATACGGAAGTAAACGGTGTTTGTAAAAGTATACGGTGAACATTTCCCGTATACGTATCTCAGACAACGTATACTTAATCAAGTTTCCGTATACTTAAATTTATGGTGCGATTATTACTCCAGTGACGTCTCATTTTATTTGATTTGTAATTCGTGATTAAAAGGATTTGATTTAATAAACCAGGGATATTTAGAAAGAAGATGAGTTACTCTACTACTTTAAGGTAGAAAACTGTTGATTGAATGCAAGTCTGATATGTAGACGGTGAGTGTCCGTGAATCGACTGTTTTTTCCGATTATACGTATTAATCGGAAATGACTTTGCAGGGCTGCTGACACCAGACAAAGAAGTCGAGAAAGCTGATACTTGGTGCCCAAAGTCCCACAGCCTTGAACTATCTAAAGACATATGAGTTGTTCAAAAATTCCTGTTGTAGCTCGAGTAATTGCGTCCGATTTTGGAGCCCTTCCGATATTAGGTGAGTTCCTCTACTAGGCAAACCGCTACGAGCAATGAGCTGAAAATCGGTGTATAGCTGGAATAATCTTCATAGAAAGTCCTTGCAGTAGTACAGAAGAATCGAATTACAAACCACTGAGTTATGATTCGAAAGCCAACTCCGTGTAGCAAATGCGAGATCGAGATACTCTAATAGAACAGTCACCCTAATAGAGCATTCGGCTAATTTATTTACTCCATTATAGAATTTTATTACATCACAAGTTATTCTGTAGGGAGTTCAGCTGCAAACAGTTAATCTTATAGACAGTTCAGCAAGAAGACAGTCACCATGTGGAGAGTTAAGCAAATATATCGCTATAGAGATTCAGAACATTACAAATCACACTGAAGAAAGTTCAGCTATAAACAAGTCATGCACCCTGTAGAGAATTCAGCTACAATTAAGTCACTCTCTAGAGAATTCAACTACACAGAATTCAGCTACACACAAGTCACTGTGGAGAGAGTTCAGCTACAAACAAATTACCCTTTAGAGTGATCAGCTACAAACAAAACACTTTGCAGAGTGTTCAGCTACAACAAATCAACCTTTAGAGCGATCAGCAATGAACAAATCAACACAAATCTACCTGTAGAGAGATAAGCTAGAAACAAATCACCCTGTGGAGAGTTCAGCTACAAAAAATCACCCTGTAGAGACATTAGCTAGAAACTAGACACAATGTAAGGAGTTCAGCTACAAGCAATCAACCTGTAGAGAGTTCAGCTAAAACAAATGAACCTGCAGAGAGATCAGCTACAAACAAATCACCTTATAGAGAGTTCAGCTACAAACAAATTACCCTGTAGAGAGATCGGCTACAAACAAATCAACCTGCAGAGAGATCAGCTACACACAAATCAACTTGTAGAGAGATCAGCTATATACAAACAAATCACCCTGTAGAGAGTTCAGCTAAAACAAATCAACCTGCAGAGAGATCAGCTACAAACAAATCACCTTATAGAGAGTTCAGCTACAAACAAATTACCTTGTAGAGAGATCAGCTACAAACAAATCAACCCGCAGAGAGATCAGCTACACACAATTCAACTTGTAGAGAGATCAGCTACAAACAAATCACCCTGTAGAGAGATCAGCCAGAAACTACACACAATGTAAGGAGTTCAGCTACAAGCAAATCACCCTGTAGAGAGTTCAGCTACAAACAAACCAACCTGTAGAGCGATCAGCTAGAAACAAATCACCCTGAAGAGAGGTCAGCTACAAAAAATCACCCTGTAGAGATATCAGCTAGAAACAAATCACCCTGAAGAGAGGTCAGCTACAAAAAATCACCTTGTAGAGAGATCAACTACAAACAAAACACTTTGCAGAGAGTTCAGCTACAAACAAATCAACCTGTAGAGAGATCATCTAGAAACAAATCAACCTACAGAGTGATCAGCTACAAACAAATCAGCTTGTAGAGAGATCAGTTACACACAAATCAACCTGTAGAGAGATAAGCTAGAAACAAATTACCCTGTAGAGAGTTCAGCTAAAACAAATCAATCTGCAGAGAGATCAGCTACATACAAATCACCTTATAGATAGTTCAGCTACAAACAAATTACCTTGTAGAGAGATCGGCTACAAACAAATCACCCTGCAGAGAGATCAGCTACACACAAATTAACTTGTATAGAGATCAGCTACAAACAAATCACCCTGTAGAGAGATCAGCTACAAACTAGACACAAAGTAAGGAGTTCAGCTACAAGCAAATTACCCTGTAGAGAGTTCATCTACAAACAAATCAACCTGTAGAGCAATCAGCTAGAAACAAATCACCCTGAAGACATGTCAGCTACAAAAAATCACCCTGTAGAGAGATCAGCTAGAAACAAATCACCCTGAAGAGAGGTCAGCTACAAAAAAATCACCCTGTAGAGAGATCAGCTAGAAACAAATCACCCTGAAGAGAGGTCAGCTACAAACAAAACACTTTGCAGAGAGTTCAGCTACAAACAAATCAACTTTTAGAGCGATCAGCAACAAACAAATCAACTTGTACAGAGATCAGCTAGAAACAAATCAACCTGCAGAGAGATCAGCTACTAACAAATCAGCTTGTAGAGAGATCAGTTACACACAAGTCAACCTGTAGAGAGATAAGCTAGAAACAAGCTACAAGCAAAACACCCTGTAGAGAGTTCAGCAACAAAGAAACCACCTTGTAGAGAGTTCAGCTGCAAACAAATCACCTTATAGAGAGTTCAGCTACAAACAAATTACCCTGTAGAGAGATCAGCTAGAAACTAGACACAATGTAAGAAGTTCAGCTACAAGTAAATCAGCCTGTAGAGAGTTCAGCTAAAACAAATCAACCTGCAGAGAGATCAGCTACAAACAAATCACCTTATAGACAGTTCAGCTACAAACAAATTACCTTGTAGAGAGATCGGCTACAAATTAATCAACCTGCAGAGAGATCAGCTACACTCAAATCAACTTGTAGAGAGATTAGCTACAAACAAATCACCCTGTAGAGAGATCAGCTAGCTAGACACAATGTAAGGAGTTCAGCTACAAGCAAATCACCCTTTAGTGAGTTCAGCTATAAACAAATCAACCTGCAGTGAGATCACCTACAAAAAAGCACCTTGTACAGAGTTCAGCTACAAACAAATTACCTTGTAGAGAGATCGGCTACAAATTAATCAACCTGCAGAGAGATCAGCTACACACAAATCAACTTGTAGAGAGATCAGCTACAAACAAATCACCCTGTAGAGAGATCAGCTAGAATCTAGACACAATGCAAGGAGTTCAGCTACAAGCAAAATCACCCTTTAGTGAGTTCAGCTACAAACAAATCAACCTGTAGTGAGATCACCCACAAAAATGCACTTGTACAGAGTTCAGTTACAAACAAATTACCCTGTAGAGAGATCAGGTAAAAGAATTCACCTTGTAGAGAGTTCAGCAACAAAGAAACCACCATGTAGAGAGTTCAGCTGCAAACAAATCACCCAGTAGAAAGATCAGCTAGAAGAAGTTACCTTGTAGAGAGTTCAGTTACAAAGAAACCATCATATAGAGAGTTCAACTACAAAGAAATTACCCCGTAGAGAGTTCAGCTAGAAGAAGTCACCTTGTAAAGAGTTTAGCTACAAAGAAACCATCATGTACAGAGTTCAGCTACAAAGAAACCACCATGTAGCGTGTTTAGCTGCAAAAAATCACCTGTAGAGAGTTCAGCTAGAAACAAATCACCCTGTAGAGAGATCAGCTAGAAGAGGTCACCTTGTAGAGAGTTCAGCTACAAAGAAACCACCACATAAAGAGTTCAGCTGCAAATAAATCACTTGTAGAGAGTTCAGCTACAAATAAATTCCCCTGTAGAGGGATCAGCTAGAAGAAGTCACCTTGTAGAGAGTTCAGCTACAAAGAAACCATCATGCAGAGAGTTCAGTTACAAACAAATCACCCTGTAGAGAGATCAGCTAGAAGAAGTTACCTTGTAGATAGTTCAGCTACAACAATTCACCCTGTAGAAAGATCAGCTAGAAGAAGTCACCTTGTAGAGTGTTCAGTTACAAAGAAACCATCATGTAGAGAGTTCAGCTGCAAACAAATCACCCTGTAGAGAGTTCAGCTACAAAGAAACCGCCATGTAGAGAGTTCAGCCTCAAACAAACCACCTTGTAGAGAATTCAACTACAACAAATCACCCTGTAGAGAAGAAGTTACCTTGTAGAGAGTTTAGCTACAAAGAAACCACCATGTAGGGAGTTCGGCTACAAAGAAACCACCATGTAGAGAGTTTAGCTGCAAACAAATCACCTGTAGAGAGTTCAGCTAGAAACAAATCACCCCGTAGAGAGATCAGCTGGACGAAGTCACCTTATAGAGAGTTCAGCTACAAAGAAACCATCATGTAGAGAGTTCAGCTACAAAGAAACCACCATGTAGAGAGTTTAGCTGCAAACAAATCACCTGTAGAGAGTTCAGCTAGAAACAAATCACCCTGTAGAGAGACCAGCTAGAAGAGGTCACTTTGCAGAGAGTTCAGCTACAAAGAAACCATCCTGTATATAGTTCAGCTACATTTCAAGTCACCCAGTGGAGAGATCAGCTGCGAAAAAATATCCTGTGGGGAATAATGGGCATGTAATAAATATATGTATATAATTTGTATAATTACTAATAAAATCAAAAATAATTGAAGCATTAAAAATCTTCTTTAAGTTCTTTTCTTCTTCCTGTGGTAAAGAAAAAAACACATGGGTTAAAAAAGTCTCAAAGCCAGCCATAGGCCGGCTTTGCAGTATACAAATACAAAAAGAAGTGATATCTAATCAAAAACAGCCAAGCTGTAAAAAAAGGTGCGGCCCCCAAAAAGGCCATGGTGAAAAAAGATGTGAAATCCAAGGTGGCGGCCAAGAAATGGCTGTGATGGTAGGTTAATGGTTACATTTTAATAACGACAATTCAGGTGAATTTTGTGCCACTTGGTCTTGGCATCAAATTCACCTGAATTTTCGTTATTAAAATGTAACCATTAACCTACCATCACAGCCATTTCTTGGCCGCCACCTTGGATTTCACATCTTTTTTCACCATGGCCTTTTTGGGGGCCGCACCTTTTTTTACAGCTTGGCTGTTTTTGATTAGATACTATATACCTGGATATACGTAAAGCCTTCGACACTGTTTCACATGGAATCCTACTAAATCACCTCTGGTCTTTTGGCATAACTGGTACCCTGTGGTCGTGGTTTAAATGTTACATCACTGACCGAGTACAACAGGTATCTATCAACAATACCTTATCTGACAGTGTACTACCAATTATATCTGGCGTCCCCCAGGGAAGTATTTTAGGTCCCCTGTTATTTCTAGTTTATATGAACAATATCTCTTCCAGTATAGAAGTTAGTCAAGTATTGAAGTTTGCTGATGACATGAAATGTTTTATGACCATCTCGTGTGATGAGGACCGCATCAAGCTCCAGCAAGATGTTGACTTTATTATTCACCAAACATTCCTTTCTAACCTAACTATCAACTTTACCAAGTGTGTACATGTTCCCTTCAAATCAACGTCCAATATCAGATACCTTATTTCCAGCACAGAAATCAATTGTCAGGAGACTCAAAAAGACCTAGGAGTGATTGTCTCCAGTGACCTGAAGTGGTCAAATCACTACAACTCTATAATATCTAAAGCATATAAATCGTTGGCTCTGATACGACGTACTTTTTGTTCCAATCACTACCCATCAGTCAAGCTACATCTGTATATTACTTTAGTTCGTCTTCATCTTACCTATTGCTCTCAGTTATGGCGACCATACCTAATCAAGGACATCTTATGTTTTGAGCGTATTCAACGTCGAGCAACCAAACACATCTTGAATAATTATAATATCAGCTACAAATCCAGGTTATTAGAACTTCATCTTCTACCATTCATATATATCCTCGAGATTCAGGATGTTTTGTTTGCGATCAAGTCACTTAAGTCACCCACAAGAAACTTTGACATTAATAGGTACATTACATTTACTCAGGGTCACACCAGATCCTCTACACATAATAAACTCAAACATCGTCTCCATAGTACAAACTTAAATAGAAACTCTTATTTCCATCGTCTTCCTCATTTATGGAATGCTCTTCCTGTAATCAATACCAATTTATCAATTGCAACCATCAAGGCTAAACTAAAGAAATTTATGTGGAATCATTTTGTAACTAATTTTGACGATGACAATCACTGTACCTACCATTATCTATGTCCGTGCAGCAAATGTCATGATCTCTCGCCACCATCAAACTTTCAAACACTATAGCTAAGTTATAATTAGTTAAAGTAATTATAATGTATGTATAACTTGTGTTTTAGGCTGCAAGCACCAGTTGCTTGCATACCCTTGGCATACTTGCCATAAAGTAATAATAAATAAAATAATAAATAAAAATCTACCTTAAATAAAATGGCACCCTCGTTGCCATTAAAAATTATACACAATGGAAAACGTTTTCATGGAAGAGCAGTGTTGGGGGTTGTGTAACGCATTATGTAATAATATTTTTTTGTGGTAACTAAGTAATATAACGAAATACGCTATAAAAATATGTAATATAACTCAAGTTACTTTACTTACAAATGTAACGTGTTACCTAAGTAATATAGTTACTGTAACGAGCCTAATATTACATAATATTATTACTACAAGTAACGAAGTTACTAATCCCATTAGTAATCCACTGAGTAATGCCTAGCCACTACTAAGTAATGGAGTCTACTGAATGAAGCTTATTCACCAGCTTCTTGCATATAACCAAGATTTGCACATTGTCCAACAACGCAATCATGTCACATGATAAAGTGGTAGTTTCACATGTGACACCTTAAGGCTGTGGACACAAAGTAATATAATATGTAATATCATTATAGCCTTTATACTTTATTTTTTGGATAATATGTAACTGTAACTAAATATTTCTGTTGCAAGTAATATGTAATATGTACTGTCCCAACACTGTGGAAGAGTTACATCAACCCAGCTCCTGACCATAACCAAAAGGTGAGAAACTATAAACTACACAACACACAACCACTATTGAAGGAAAATCCTTTGAAATTGAATAAATTATAAGTACAAGGCAAAGAGGGAATCACTAGGGATCCTGGAAGGCTAAACCCTATTAATCAAAATATAATAATAAACCACTTACCATATACTTTACAGAAAGCAGATGGCTCTGCAACAGTTGAGAAAAGATCATCATGTGTACAAAACACAGAATGACTAAAGCTGGCACTGTGATAATTATCACTAAAGGAAGAGAAAAGTTATTAGCAAAAATGTTTACATTTCCCAAATGGAAAATATGCTAAATGCGTCTATGAGTGACCAGACCATACTGGACTGAGTCTGTGGTGTACTGGTAGTAGTTTATAGAAAACTTTTCACAAGGCTTATATCAACTCTACTCCGATTAAGAAGACATGTTCAGTCTAGTACTCAAATTCTACAAGATTTCCTGCATTAAAGCGACCTTCTATGGTACGTATATGTTCACACAGAGACATTCATGTGTACTATATATATCATTTATTTAGATAAAACAAGAGATGTGTCTGATAATTAATAATACTAGACTGAAAGAAAAGTTTGTTCATCAGTGGGTGGAAGTTTATGTTTCAGCAATCATAGAATATGGCACTGCTAGTACTAAAAAAGCACTCCGTACTTTGATGAAGGAATTGGTTGTTGATAAGGAAGGTAAATAAGCTAGGTGTTAGGCTGTTATAATATTTTTTCATTACAGATGATGTAGCAATGCAATTAATTGCTTTGAAGGTGTTGGCCACTGCATTGGGTAAAGGTAATTAGTCATTGATTTACTTATACAAGGAGCATAATGTAAGTGTACAGATTTTGCTATTAAAAGTGGTATTGTTATATGCCTGCACATAGTTTATTTGCATACCTTTTGCAGGAAATGGAAAGAGTTGAGAATGCGTGTCTTGGTAATCCAGTCCGCAATCAACCTTGGATTGCCGCTTTTCCTGGGAGATGGTGCAGCACAATATGTTGTTGTATTTGAACAAAAAAGCTACACTAAGGTGTCTTCACTGGAGATGGCCATCTACTTGACATTTTCTCTCTACTACTGGTTAAATTTGGAGTATCCAGATGAAGCCAAATTGATCTTCTCTTTTTTCCAAGACTTTGTCTTAGAGGAACCGGATAAATGTCATACATCAGCAACTTACCTTAGTGTCACCTCTGATATTAAGCGTCGTCTTTCAATATGACTTCAAGTTTTGATGTAACGTATATAGTGTCTAACATTCATTTGTTATTGAGTTGTTGTAACACTGTACTATGCATAATGACAATGTATTTAATTTTAACTGCTTAATTATTATTTAAAATATAGAAAAGATGTGGGTATTTTGACTTTGGATAGGAAGAATGAACTAGCCATTGTGTGCAATAAAACCCAACTAGTTACACTTTAAAATGATTATTTTTCCAGTAAACTTGACCAGATGGCTTAGCGATACTTACCATTTATTGGTAAGGTTGACTATATGACAAGGTACATACAACCAAAGCTATATGATTTAAAGTAACTGCCTCAGCTGGCAGTTAATATATTCTCCAACAATAATGTTAAAATAACCAAAACTGAATTAATTATTTTAATAGACACCTATGCAATTTATTTGACCTAAATGGCTTTGTGGTTTATTTGACTGCTATGTAAAAGTGTAAATGACCACTATTATAGTGGTTAAAATAGCCACCTTGAATACAGGGCATTATTACCCATCAACACAGTCATTTGAATTGCAGGTAAAACAACCCAAAAAATTGGGTCATTTCTACCCATTTGAATTTACAGTGTATATGAGTCATATGCATGCAGAATATGTGTAAGGTTGTGCAATTGCTTTTGCAGTCATCTTAAGGTCAGTACATGTGATTATGTGTAGTCACAAACTCCATTCAAATTTTACATGTAGGATATATACTCAAAATACAGTTTCCATGCAGGTAAAACATTATTCAGTCATTCCAGTGTCTTTCCAAGCTAGCATAATTATTATGCATGATGCTTTCCTCCCATTGTGACTGGCATAATTTAAGCAACATGTTTCTGACTCCCTGGTACACAGGCTTGTTGTAGCATTCTTTGCAGGTCCCTAGTGGGATAGTGACTAATAATAATAATAAATATAATTCCTTTTCAATGTAATGTAAGGATGTACAGTAAGCACATATCATTCCTTGGAAATTATTATTATTATTATTATTATTAACACTTTACAGTGACCAGCACTGAAGGTCTACAACAACATGTGCTGCAGCCTTAGGATTACCTAACCTAGTTTCAAGGACTTAAACTTAATGACTTATACAGTAGCTGGAAAGGTGTAACAGAAAAGGGGCCAAAGTAAGGAAAAAAATCCCTCCAACCCCAGGAATCGAACTGCAGGTCACCCAATGTCTAGTCGGGGCCACACTCAGTCTTCCTCCAGGAGGGATGAATTTTCTTCCTTAATTCTAAGGTATCAAAACACAATGTATGTACAACTCTTGTTCACTAAACTAACTAGCTATACATGGGGCTAATTTTTACAACATGTCTTACACTTGAGTGAATCTAAAATTTGCTTCATTTCTGCAAGTCATAAAATACACATAGTGATCACAATATGTATATTTGCAAATGTGAACAAACCTGTAATGTTATGGCTAGCAAGATGGATCATCAGCACTGTCACTTACAGGATGAGGAATCACTAAGCATTAGATTAACAGACTAAGTACACAAGCTACCAATGTAGGCAATGTACTGATAACTGTACATATACCAATAGAAAACATGGTATCACAGTTGTACACATGGAAGTATTCAGTGGCGGATCTAGATGGGTTTCTGGGGTTTCGACAGAAACCCCCTTTTAAATTTAGCTCAATGGAAGTCTAAATGCATAAACATTGTTGTACTTACAATTTGTCATAGCAAACAACTATATATCACTGTATTTCAGTAGCATGCATGCAGCTGCACTTAACTGACACCATTTATAGCTATTAAACCCTCAGCAACACTTCACTTTTCATCTCCCACTGCATTAAAAACGATCGAGATACTCTAATAGAGCAGTCCAGTAACTAAACTCTAATAGAGCAATCAAAACTACAGCTTGTAGTCACCATCTTTGCCCTATAGTTAGCTATAGTATTGACAGTTTATTGCTAACTAAAAGTAGCTTAAAATCCAATCTCAGAGCTTCTAAAAATTTTAATCTCAAAATTTTCTGAAAAATGTCATCAGATGCCTTAATCAGTTATATCAACTTTCAGAAACCCCCTTTTAATAATCCTAGATCCGCCACTGAGTATTAGTGCACAACAGGTTGTTTACTTAGCTGTACAAGGCAAAGGTTTGCCTGGTACACTAAACACACAGATACAAATATTGTATTAAAATAGTGTTTCATAATTCCGGTATCAATCATTCACAGACATGCCTGAAATGATGGCACACTTGACTACCGCCATCATCTTTAGCAGAGATGGCCAACTAGCTTTTTTCAGCTCTTTTACCATACTTTTGGTCATGTTTCTTTATAATTGCCTTGTGCTTTCATTTTGTAAATATAACTCTACACAATGCAGTCTGATGTCATAGCATGGGCCCCACTTTAGTGTTACATAAGTACTTGAAATCTTGCAAAGACTTTAACACAAGTACCTTTGATTTTTGCTATCAACCTGTTACGTACAAACAAAGAAATCTGAAGATCATCCATTATTGTATTTTTTAATATCCATCCCAAAAACACCTTCACTGTAAAAAAAGATGCGTCCAAGAAACTACAAGTACCCGGAATTAACCCAATGTAAAAACAAACAGCTCAGCTGAAGAGAAAAATAACTGGTAACTTAAAGAGCTGATATCTGGAGTGGCCAAGAATACAACTAACTACAACTACTAAAGTTTTAATCCATGCAAGAACACCTTGGCTGTAAAGAAGGTGCTTATACAATTAACATGAAAGTAAAACTAACTGGTAACTGAAATAACTGATATCTGAGGCCAAAAATGAATGTTCATCCATCCCTCCTGGAGGAAGACTGAGTGTGGCCCCGACTAGACATTGGGTGACCTGCAGTTCGAATCCTGGGGTTGGAGGAATTTTTTTTCCTTACTTTGGCCCCTTCTCTGTTACACCTTTTCAGTCAGTCAGTAAGTCAAGTCATTAGGTCTAAGTTCCTGAAATTAGGTTAGGTAATCCTAAGGCTGCAGCACATGTTGCTGTCAGACCTTCAGTGCTGGTCACTGTAAAGCGCTAATAATAATTAATTCAAAATTAACACCGAACCTTTATCATTCAGCTGTGTTCTAAATTCACTCTTGCTGCATCCTTAAGTAATTTCTTTTAATTCAAAAGAATTGGTTGGTAATTTGGCTGCCTTTTGAATTAAAAGAAATTACTTAAGGATGCAGCAAGAGTGAATTTAGAACACAGCTGAATGATAAAGATTCAATGTTAATTTTGAATTAGTTGTATATAAACATCCATTCTTGGCCGCTTCAGATATCAGCTGTTTCAGTTGCCAGTTAGTTTTACTTTCATGTTAATTGTATAAGCACCTGCTTTACAGCCAAGGTGTTCTTGTATGGATTAAAACTTTAGTAGTTGTAGTTAGTTGTATTCTTGGCCGCTCCAGATATCAGCTCTTTAAGTTACCAGTTGTTTTTCTCTTCAGCTGAGCTGTTTTGTTTTTTTTTTACATTGGGTTAATTTTGGGTACTTGTAGTTTCTTGGACATACCTTTTTTACATTGAAGGTGTTTTTGGTGTGGATATCACTCATTTTTGTCAGTGATAGGCTCTACAAATTGGTGAAAAAGATAATTTTTAGATGATATTTAAAAATGAGCAATGCAGAATATTATCTTGGAGAGTCAAAGATGCACCTGTCATCTTGTCTGACAGTGTTATAAAAGCCATACATACTAATGACTGTTTCATAACATGGTAAATTCAGAAGAATGAATTTACAGTGTAGTATGACTGTTCTATTAGAGTAAATCTATCTTTACTGCATGTGATAATTACTGTATCTCATATCTAATTAAGTGCTTCAGAGACCTTATGCTCAAAACTAAACTTGCAAGTGCCTAATTAGTTCACAGTTGCTATATACACAGCTATAAATACATATATTGTCACTATTATCAAGAGTCCTTAATAAGAGTACAATATGGACTCTTAATTGTTATCATACAGTATTTTATAATCATTTTTTAATACTGTGGTCACAGCTTCAGGATTGGAGCTGCAGAGAAAGGGATAGAGGACTCATGATCAATCATCAAGACTCAGGGAAATGGAATAACTATGGACATGCAATGCCAGTAATAACTCCTCAAGGATGTCACAGTGCAGTATAGATGCAACCAGCTAGTGCGTAAGACCAGAGCCTCAATGATCATCACCTTTTGACTGAAATTAAGCAAATTTTTATACCTGATGAAGCAGTTGAAACTAAAAAGTTGCAGTACTTATACTTTCCTGAGGGAGCATGCCCCCAGACTCCTTTGCCTGTTTAGCAGAATAATAGGATTGAGCCTTACTTACTAGCTACCACTGTCACCTTTATTCTGGTGGCCCGGACTATCAGCATCATAATACAGTAGCTGTATAAAACGCTAGTTAATGCCCCTAGGCAGAGCTATAAGGGTGGCATTTTCCCTTATCATCACAGTAGTTTTTCTCGCAGTTCTTTGCCCGGCCATCAACTGCTGTCAAAACATTAATCTCGTCCCCCAGACCCTTCCTCAAGCATGCTTATCACACAAAAAATAACTTAGTTTAGCAGTACACAAACAATTCTTGACAGCTTATACCATATTCAGGGCTGGGGGAAGCATCAAATTATTGGTGAGGCAAAGCTATCAAAATAATATGATAAATTTTCATGGATAACTTACTGTTACAGTAAAATATTGGTCAGGCTCTTGCCTGGGCTGCCTGAGCACTTTCCCCAGCCCTCTTGCCAATGGTGGTAGCCTCAGTGGTAGCTATAGCTATGCATGTACCAAATTTTCACGTGTTTTACAACAATTTATTACCTTTCAGATCATCCACTGAATTAGTCAACAGCTAAGTTTCCCATTATTTTAGAAAGCTGTTATTGCTGACTGCTGACCAAATTTTAAGTCAATGGTCTTTTCCAATCTGAAGTTAACAATTTAGCAAATTGGATGTGTGTGGAAGACCCCTGTTTACTAATCCAGAATTATAAACCATGCAGACATGTAGGCTCGGTTTATAATATATTGGCTATGTCCAGAATTAACACTGAACCTGATCTGTGTATTGTGTACTAGCTGCTTTAGCTACCACCATGCAATAATCAATCAGTCAATAAAGGCCTAACAGCTCAGTCGTTTGGTCTCACAATCAGCAGAGAACACGATTGACCAAACTGCAACTGAAAAGTCTGGTAGCTAGTGAAAGAGAAAGATCTATTTGAACTTTGAAACTGATTGACAGTTTAAGGCAACCAGTACAGCCAATGGGTGAACAGGATTTAAAGATAACTAATGTTGTACTATAATATTATTGGTGTAGGAAAATGTCAGCAAAAGGATTAAGTATCTGTATGATAGAAACCCTTTTTTACCCACTCATCTGGGTATAAATGTGGTGAAGAGATTATGTAACTGTGAGCTGTTTTAGTCTGCCAAAAATTACTAGTGTGTAAATTTCCATTGTCCATCGAATATCTAGATTCTGTACTTTCTCCTTCCTTAAGCTGTATAGTATAGCCTTACTTAAATAGTCAGGGATTGATTTAGTTCTTAAAGAAATTCTATATATACACATGTACAATGTTGTAAAATCATTATCATCACATAATTTCTTAGTATTTTGTAGGATATTAAGCTATCACAATTTTATTATGTGAGAAAAAAACTTAGCGTGTACAAATTAAATTCACCATGCAAGGTTTTCAAATTCCCACAACTGAATGTGGCTCATGATCAGTCTCTAACAAGATTAACATTAGAAACCATAAATTCTGACAAGAAGTGGCAATTGTGATGTAAATCTTGTATATCGTAGCCTTTTAGGAAACTGACATAAAAAGTTATAGGACAAGCCACAGGTAGTTTCTTTATGTAGCCAGTTGAAGTAACCTACACGCACTATAAGAACCTCTTGCTCCTTGTATACCACCAAACTGTAGCCTCACCATATGTGGGACATTCTACCTAACCAAAGTACCCCTTTTGACTGGAAACCATGTCTGCCAAGAGAACAGTAATAACCAACATACCCCAAATTTCTCATTATTACCATTACAAGTTGCATGTATAGACCATTATGATTCTTTTGTATTGAAGATGTACCACAAAACCAGATAAGTGGGGACAAGTATGTGTAGCATCTTTTTCATTAGGTGGACCCAGGGGGTTTTCAGGGGTTTCAGGAGACCCCTTTGGATTTTACACAACACTTGGAACATGAAGGAAAAGTGGTACTATATATATAGAATTTAGGATTCATCATGAAACACTTTACAAACATTTTATGTTAAGTAATGATGTCTCACACAATAGCAATATCAATTTAGTGCAGTAGTAGTTTTATAACAATGAAAAAGATTTAATATAGCATGCAGTCAGAAAACATCAACTACTCTAACAGTCACTTATCAGCAGTGGACACCCCTTTTCAAAATTCCTGCGTATGGCCCTGCAACAGTGCAACTGAAATTGTTTTGATATTGATGCTCTGTAGTTGGTACTGTAGTGGCTACCAGGTCTAGAGTCGTGACTTGTGTATATGTACATGGTGCATGTATGTACACATGTAAATAAAAATTACAATACTTATGGATATATAAAAGTGGTTGTATATTGTAGTGCTGTATCAATACAAAATTAATAGGCTCACAGACAAACGTGTATAAATGTATACATGCACGCTTACTTTATAATTCAGAACTAAGTGCAGCAGTATATACAGCCTGAGTAGTTTAAGTTACAGTATGTACATATAGATTTGAAGCGTATCTTTCTAGACAGTATGTTTTGCTGTACTTTTACAGTTGCTTATAGTGCTGGTAGCAGTTATTCGTATAAAAAGACAGTACATCTCTAATAATTTAGACTCATGAGTATAAATGGTGTAGATACAGCCATGCATTATATGCCAAAGTAAAAGCAGTATCTGTATGTCAAACTACAGTATCTATAATAAATTGGTGCATGTGTAAGTGTGCATGCATGTACAAGTGATTTACAAAGGATAGGTGTACAAATAGTACAGAAAATTGCCATATTTGGTTTTTGTGTGAGTGCATACATGCAACATGGTTAATAGATTTCAACATGGTATTTATTTATTTATCAAATCCTACAATACATTGAAAGAAGTTAATGCTTAGTGAAACTATGTCCATTGTATGGATACAAGTCAACAAATACAAGTAAACAGATATAACAGTTCCAAAAATGTTATCCCCTTGAGTATACTGTACAAAGGTGCTCGCTTGCATTGTGGGTTAGCATTGTTCATAATAAGTGCAAACAAACCAGGCTAGAAAACAAACTGCATGTGCACTTGGTTTGGTGAAAGAATTTGAGTATTGAGGTACAGTGAATTAATTTTATTATTGAAATGTATGGACATACATTTACATGTACGTATGTGTGCTTCAAATCACAGCAGGAAAGAATATCTAATTGTAGTCTTGTTCAGGTGAGTCAAAGGTAAAGACTCCAGTCAAAAACTTATGATTGTTGGCTTTTACTGCATGGCTTCCTAAGCTGTTTCCTTTGATTACTTTCCTTTGAGCTCATATTATCATCTTACTGCATGGACTGTCTATATGTCCAGGCAGTTATTTCTTTGATATCTACATGGGATATAAGCTCAGTTACTGTAATAACCAGCAATTGTTGTACTTAGTTTGTTATAGAATGTATGATGCAGTTGTGTTGTTGATTTTCAAACATATTCAGCATTTACATATCTACTGTTTATTAGGTATTTACTGTGTGACAATTTCTGGCAAAAGTGGAATGTATACATAGTACTGCTGCTGTTGCTTCCATACACAAACTGTCACTAATGCCATAAACTACAAATCATGCTGTTACCACTCCTTTTATCATCATTACTACACATTACAACTTGCACTGTCTACACTGTGATACCAGATCATGATGATCCTAACATTGCATGTCATCATTGTCATAACCTACATCACTACCTGGTCAATGCCACCAAATACTTCACCTCTAACACTCAACTGTTCTTCTTGCCAGGAATACATCACCTTGACGCAGACATTATCATACAAAACGTACACAATATATCTCTTGTTGGTAGTACAAGAAATGGAACAACAGTCATCCAGTGTAAAACTAATTGCAGCATAGTTCTGGAGAACTGCTCCACTGTGACTATCAATAATTTATCATTTAAGAACACTTCCATTGAAACACATCATTGTCACCATTTGTTTCTACAAAGCATTATTGTAACATACAGAATAATTGTAGCGAATGCATTTGGTAATTCATACATCTCTGATTTTAGCAGTCAACATTTACAAATACTTTACTCTGATGTGGCAATTAAAACAAAAAATCATGCGATAACAGTTCAAAACTACAAACCCCTCAATACAACTTCCTTCAAAGCATTATTACTAACTGAATTCCTACAAGTCAGTTATGCTGTTAACATGAACATTATTGATAGTACTTTTGAAAACTTTCCAATGGAAGGAGAACTACGCTCTCTCTTGATCATTAGAAGTGAAAGTTGTGGAGGTCACATAAACACAATAATTATATCCAACTGTAACTTTCTCCATAGCATCAAAACGTCTCCAAATAGTATGATGGATGAACTCATTGGTAAGCAAGTGGTTCGCATTACATTACCACTATGCGTTCATCGACATACAACAGTACCACAACCTGGTAACACACGTTTACTGTTCAATAACACAACCTTCATTAACAATAACATTAGTATGCAAACTGACCAACAAACACATGCAATAATTCGATGTATTTGGCACATGTTGGTTACTGATGCAGTAAGTAAAGTAACTAAACAAATAGTAATAAAGGATTGTAAGTTTGACAACAATACTGTTACACATGTTCTCTACTTTCAAACGAATAGAGTGATTATGAATATTGTTTATATCATTCATACAAACTTCACATCAAACATACCTTACCACCAAAAGCCACCAAGAACATACATCTTATCACCAGGAATGATACCATATACACCTAAACCAACAAGCAGAGGTTCAATAATAACATCAGACTCACAAGTAACCTTGGCAGGGCCGATCACATTTTGCAACAACAGTATGGTTAAAACCTTGCTTAACACTTCAATTCAACTTCAAGGGTACATAGAATTTTCACAAAACAAAGTAGATTATTTGGTACTCACATCAGTTTATACAACGATTAACTTCATTCAATATGCCACGCTGAATATTACTGGTAACAATGTTGGCAAAACAGTATTTCATAGTGAAGCCCCAAATGATGAGGACATCATTCCTCCATGCTATTTTCAGTTTTATGCCAGCCATAAACAAAATTTCACAATGTCAGTTAACTTGTACAAGATAATGATTGCTAATACAACCTGCAACCAGGTGTTTGCCAAAGTTGCACAAAACATAAATTGCAAAATGTTCCCCAATTCAGTGTTTTATGGACATAATCCACTGCATGTTTACCAACACATCATAAATTTCAAAAATACAAGTAAAAACTACAATTCATCACTGTTTGATACAGGAACACTGTGCTATTGTTCCGAAGAAGATGATCAGTCATGTCAGACTAACACACTTGGTACTATATATCCTGGACAGACAATTACAGCACATTTAAGAATAAATTTAGAATATTCAGATGAATATGAATTTATTGATTTGCTTCCAGTTAACGTTGAAATGCATCATAACTACTTACCACCAACACACTGCAAAGTATCTTTTACAAGTGAAACTTTTGTTCTTGTCAAGAAAAATTGTACTAAACTATTTTACACGATATTGTCAAGTAATGAAGGACACTGTGAATTATATCTGAATGCTAAATATTACAATAAACTTACAATTTTCTTTATCAATTTGCACAAGTGTCCAATAGGATTTTCATTCATTGATGCTACAGGTAAGTGTGAGTGTGAACCATCATTGAAGACAGTGACAGCACAGTGTAACATTAATGATCAGACTGTTCTTCGTCTTGCTAATAGTTGGATATCTGCAGAATCTAACAACAACTCCCATTCTTATTACATATCCCATAGTTGTCCATTCCACTACTGCCTACCTCATTTGTCATCACTTGACTTTTCCACTCCTAACTCACAATGCCAGTTTAACAGGTCTAACCTGCTCTGTGGAGAATGTCAACAAGGTCTCAGTACTGTATTTGGTTCCTCTCATTGTCAACACTGCTCCAATGTATACCTCCTTCTCATCCTACCTATCATGATTGTAGGTATTTTACTCGTCTTACTACTTTTCCTTCTTAACCTCACAGTTACCGAAGGAACTATCAATGCATTTGTCTTGTACGTTAATATCATTAGTATCAATAGTGATGTGTTCTTTGCTAATGCCAAACATGTTCCTACATCTGCTACTTATATATTCATATCACTCGCAAACCTTGACTTGGGTACTAAAGTATGTTTCTACAATGGTATGGATGACTATGCTAAGATGTGGTTACAATTAATATTCCCCATTTACCTCATCTTCATAGCTACATTACTCATCGTAACAAGTCGATACTCTACCACAGTACAGAGGCTCACTGCACGTAGAGCACTACCAGTTCTTGCTACACTCTTCCTATTGTCTTATACTAAGATCTTACGTACTGTATCCAGTGTCTTGTTCTTCTACTCCACAATCACTCACCTACCTAGTAAACTCACTAAATTAGTGTGGTCAGTAGATGCTAATGTACTTCTGTTTGGAGTTAGATTTACTCTGCTGTTCATAGTGTGTCTCATCTTTTTCTTGATACTGTTGCCATTCAATATCATCTTGCTGTTTACAAGAACCCTATCAAGATTCCAGTTAGTCAGCAAATTCAAGCCACTATTGGATGCTTATCAAGGACCATATAAACTGAACTTTTACTACTGGACTGGTCTACAGCTTGTAATAAGAGCTGTGTTCTTTGGTGTAGCAGCCCTAGACAAGAACATCAACCTCATTATTGGAGGCATTCTCCTCAGTGTGATGATAGGACTACATGGATTATTGAGACCATTTAAGAACAGTGTTAAAAATTATCACGAACTTGTGTTCCTTATAAACCTTCAAGTATTGTATATCTTCTCACTGTCCAGCATAGGAGCTACTGCAGTCGACGTAATGATTGCTATGGCTGCACTTCAATTTACCATCATTTTCACAAATAACATGATTTCTTACATGTATGGTGGAGTGATTGGGAAGAAACTCCAAGACTACACTAGTACTGTAACAAAGTCAATGCAAAAGAAAATGAAGATGTCAAAAGTTACAACTGAACAAATTATTCTTCAAAATATTCCTGACAAGACTTATAATTATCAGGAATATCAAGAGCCACTTCTTGGTGAAGATTAACTATCATTCGCAATCACAAGTATAACACACACACACGCACGCACGCACGCACGCACGCACGCACGCACGCACGCACGCACACACACACACAACATGCAGGGTGATATATTATATGTTTAGGAGCCATTGCATTATATGTTTTTGTTGCTGCCAATTTAAGGTTAATGTTATACACAGCTGCACGAGACTATTTCATTACAATGTACAGTATATAATTATAAGAAGACAGCTTTATTTGTACCATATAACAAACCACAATTATTGCTTTGTATATATTTGATGTAAAGTTTTAGTAGTCATGACATGTATGCTGTACATATGAGCTGAACTTATGGGGCAATATCAGCTGTTTGAAAAGGTTATAATTTGAGCACAGTTGTGGAATCTGTGGAATTAATCTTGCTTAGCAATGTAGAGAACCTCGTTCAATTGTGGGAAATCTTAGTTGGTTTGTTTAACCATTGAATTTTGCTAGGCAGAAAGGTATCAGCTTGTATGCAGAAATGTTTAAATTTAAAAGCATTAAAATACTGATTGTGGTTGCCCTGCTGGTATTATATATGCAAAGACTTCTTATTATCATCGCTCATTTACTAGTTACGTTTACTTCTCTGTAAGAACAAAGAACTGTGCTGGGTACCATTGTGAATAATGGACTAAATGGAGCCATCTTTGCTGGTTGTCTGAAGCTCAATAATTGCCAGTATTTGATGTATGCAAACTTTTTCTGAAATATTGTGCTCACTACAACACAGCAATGAAGCTTAGAGCATGGGTACATTTTTAAAGCATATTTTAGCTACTTAATTGTGTGTATGATTTGGATGTACAGGCTACGCCTCTATCCAAAATTTACAACTAAACACGCCTACATCAGTCACTGAATTCCCATGCAAAATTACATGTGGTAGACCACTGTGATATCAAGTTCATAAAATTGTTGAGGAAATTAATACCCATTAAATTTCGTACATTATAATTATTACTATAGTGTCTGTCCAGCAGATTCTTAAATTGATTAGGGGAGTCAATCACTGATTGGGGTAAAGAATTCCAATCGTTAATCACTCTAACTGAAAAGAAAGATGATCTTGATAAGCAATTTGTTAGTGGCTTTAATAATTTCATGTTGTGTCCCCTTGTTGTTGTGATTGTGGGGAATGACAATAAGTTCTCTGTATTTATACTATAGAAATTATTGATCATTTGATACAAAAGTAGTAGATCTCCTCTAAGCCTTCGGTACTGTAAAGATGGTAGTGCAATTGAACATAATAAGACAAATCACGACAGGTGGTAATCATTCTAGTGGCTCTTCGTTGTATAGCTTCTATCTTATGCTTATCCATGATGTACGTAATATGGCCCCCAAATTGCATTGTTATACTCAAGCAGTGGGTGCACTAGGGGTTTGTATAGTTTAAGCATAATATCTGAGTCCTTACATTCAAATACTTTAGAAATGAGACCTAAAATACGGTTAGCCTTATTTGCAGTAAAATCTGTGTGAATGTGGAACTTAAGTTTAGAGTCCATAATTCTCAGATCACATATGTCCTCCAAAAGTTCAAGCATAACACCATATAGTGCATACTTGTGGTTGCAGTTAGCAGCAGGATTACCAATATGTAAGATTTTACACTTAGCGCTATTACAAGACAAAAGCCATTTTTCAGACCATTGTTCAAGAATATCTATAATCATGTTGTAACTGCAAACAGTCCTCAGGAGAGCGAATAATCCAATAAAGCTAAATGTCATCGGCAAACTTTAAAAGGGAACTGGAAACTAGAATTTGCTTTAATAAATAGAAAGCTCTCCCAAGCTTTATTTTATGCACAATACTTCGAGACCTCTTTGGGTGTCTCATCAACATTGAGTCTAATATAGAAATTTTCTGATAGGAAACTAGTTGTTCTGTGGTAGAAGTTGACATTTGTCTAATATTTGGGTGTATAGATTGTTTGCACAGACCTGGTACATTCATTTGTTTTGCACAATGTATAGCACAAATCTGATGTCATTCGGTAGACAAGATAGTGACTGGTAGTTTTTCATCATGCAGTGGTATATACATGTTCTAAGAAATATCTGTTAGAACCGATTTGGAGAAATCTCATTTGTTTTATTGTAGCTGGTCACAATCCATGTGTGAGAAAAAATAGAAAGTTTATGTTGCTCTATTACAATAGATACCATACCCTAGCTCATTGCAAGAGATTAACCATGTGACCAAGAATCAGGGGCGGATCTATGTAGGATTTGGCAAAGGGGTGCACCAGAGGAGTAAGCATATGGAGTAGGGGGTCTGGGAGGGTTCAGTCCCCATTATGTTTTAGGACTGAAAGTTTTGATGTAAAGCAGTTTTATTCACTAATAGTAATAAATAATGCTAATTGGTCTGAATTGATCAAGAGTTGTAGGGGTCAGTGACAGTCAAAAGTAGTTCAGTTATGTCATATAGAATGGTATACAACGGGCCATGTGCATTTCAAGTTCTCTAGCTGACTTAGTGGCTAAATGTGTCCATGGGATGGTGCTGCAGATGCCTGCCAGTATTCACTGTACAGGATTCTTAGTAGTAATGTGGTGACTACCCTATTAGAGTTTTGACTGACCGCTCTGTTTTAAGTGTTTTCCTTTTTTTTGGGGGGGGGGGGGGGGGGGTGGTGGTGGTGGTGGTGGGAGGAGAAGGGGATGCATGTGCACCACTGAGAATGAGGCATTAAGGTTAGTGCAATTGACTAGTATTCTACATACGGTCTTGCTGCATTCCATTATACTCTAATTGGTGCCAGTGACAAGCATTATTTTATAAAACTAAACTATTTTCATCATTTCTGACACTGGTTATTTTGCATGATGCCTTCACTCTCAACTTCTCTTATCCCTTAAACACTTTAATTCTGAGTCCTCGCCTCCCCCAGGTATATGACCTTATAGCTGTAGAGTGCTGAGGTTAAAGCTACTTTCCCTATTTCTATTGATTGGCAGACAATGTCTGCCTCACTAAATCCAACTGCTGGTGTATTTAGCTTCAATACTGTCCACCAAAACGTGCATCCATCCTTGCTTTACAGTATAAAACTACAGTGCTCCCTCAAGTATCCAACAGTAGAAATGACGGCTCTATTAGAGTATTTTTTTGTCTAAGACGTATGTTTTATTAGAGTATTTGAACAGGGTTCTGTATAAACGAACGTCTTTGATTATTTAAACTTTTTGATTATCTGAACATGCCTTGGTCCGGATAATTGAGGGAGCACTGTAAGTTAAGTATGTACATTATACATGATGTGTTACCAGTACAATTCTTGTTATCTCCTCGCGAAATATTATTACATGAACATAAGCTACTAGTCACTAGCAACTATCAAGTTGAATTGTTACCACGTGATGGGCTTAGGCACAGCCCAGTCACAGTTAGCCTCTATTCCAAGATTGTTAACACCACGAATTATCCTAGGAAATTTAAAAATGATAAACACTTCACATGTACAAGTGTGATGTCTTACCTAAACCATCCTCCTTCTCCCCAATAAGTGCCCCCTGTCAGGAAAAGTTTATACAACTAAATTTTAATGATATGGTTACTTACAAGAGTTTCGTCCAATCCAATACTTCGTACCATCACTAGTTACACCATAACCAACCACTGATATCTCATGATCTAATGCCTGTAAGAATACATGGAGCATGTACCACAGCAAGTATAGAGTAGTTTCTAATAGCACTATTAGAGTATGGTTAGCCAAACACATAAAACGATTGCTACATTAGAGTAGTGTACATTCTGTTGGAGTAGTCCTCCTGAATATAGATCATTTACTGTACAGAAGAAGTTTTGGTGAATCATTAGAACTCAGCCCAAGTTTAAACCTGTTCATTATCTCAAAGTACCTGAGATTATCATTTTTATAACTGAAGGTTGAGCTTGAATGTGCCAAAGTTTGGTACGCCAATAGCAATTTAACTAGCTATTTGTTAAAGTGTACCCTCTATATGGTATCAGCAAATCTGTCTGTCCTAACACCATTGTCGAACCTAACCACAATGCCTAGCATACACAAAACCACTTAGAACACCAGGAAATTTATAAATCAAAACAGGCAGATTCTAAGTAGCAACACTTACAGCCTGTACACCACATGAAGCTATGAGGGGCAGCAACTTGGAATATGTACATACACGTACCTTAGCTCCTGTCTTGTCTTGGAATATTCCTGAAGTGTAGGCCTCAAACTCTTTAGTGACAGCAACAGTGCAGGCAATTGGCCCTCTGGTGACCAACTCTGCCATCATTGCCACTTCACCCGAAATATGGCCATGTTCAGTGATGTGAAACTGAATTAGAAAGAAGACAATACTTAACTACACTAGCTACATACAAGATCTACTACATTTTAGCTCACAAGTGTATACACAACTATTATTACCGTGTTGAATTTCTTCACAGCAAAGCAGCCGTCAAAAGGTGCACAGTTACGACAGATATCTTTTGCAGTGCACGCTTCATTCTTTGCAGTGTATATGGAGCAGGTATCATCAGTGATTCCATTGGCTAGGATCCATGAGTATGCTGCAGTGGGGTCACCTCCCTGACACCCATGAGTATTGTTAGCCTACAATGTAATACAGTGTATGGTATGTAGTCTTCAGGATACGTATATTTGTACAAGATTTACAGATACACTATATTCAAACACTTGGAACCAACTGATACTGTTTTCATAAAATACTCTAATACAACAACCACTTTGCTGCTAGTCTTAGCACTTCAAGTCACATAGGCTGCTACATTAGCTGTTATGTATGGTTATAAACAAAGTGTGTTTCAAAATATTCTACCTTTAATCTGGATGCATAATTTAAATTACTGTACTGTATGTCACTTTGCTCAAGATTAAAATGATACGCTCACACTATAAGAAACTTATGGGGACTAAACTCACTATGAAATGACTTATCACTAAGTATGCATACAGACCACTTACATGCCTTTAAAATGGTGTACAGTGGGACCGCAGTTATCTGAACTTCGATATCTGAACAGTAGCGGTGACTGTTCTATTATAGTATTTTGTCAACAGGTGTATGTTGTATATATCACAGTAGTTGAACAAAGCTCTGTATATAAAATGGGCTTCATTTATCGAAACTAAATTCACTTATCTGAGCACTTTTGTGATTAAACTGGCACACAGGTGCTCACATAATGGAGGTCCCACTATACAATTAATTATGTATGGAATAAGTTAGGTCATATAATTTAGACCACAAACAAAATGTCTGCTTACACAAGGTGTATGTTCGTATATAAAGTAGTGAATAACTGGTAGCTGCTTTTACTGCTTAATAACAAATAAGCCACTGCTATTACAATGATAATTCAGCCCAAATACTCCTTTACAGTGCTATATTAAAGCAAAGCAAGCAAGTCACATGCGTACGTGCTACATGCTACACACTACACACACGTACATGCACACACACGTATATGCACACACACGTACATGCACACACACACACACACACACACACACACACACACACACACACACACACACACACACACACACACACACACACACAAACACACACACACACTCACTGTAACACAGTCAACCAACACTTGTGGAGACAAATTGATGTCTGGAAACTTTCCTTTACGCATCAATTTGAACCTATCAGCAAGGGCTGAAGTAGTACCATGTGCCCAGCAAGAACCACAATCTGAAACACATAACAGAAAATAAACATGGTAGCACCAGTAGTGTCTCCAAACATGCACTGTCAGCTACTTTGGAATTTAATACTACAGGAAAGGCAGGATTAGAGTGACTAATATCGTGGGAACACAGCTACTTTTGTAAAATTATTATTGATGCAGTCTCTGCCTTACATTGTGGTATGTGCTGATTTCGGTTCACAGTAGTATAATCCTTTCCATCAATGTTACGTGGATCAAAACTAGTTGGCAGGTCCTCCGGTGAAATGTAAGTATGTGGGAGTGGAGATGTCACATGGGTTGGAATGGGAACCTGAAACGTGATAAATACAAAATCACATACACACATACAGCACACTCACCACACTCTTCTTCACACCAGGGTTGCTGTAGTCAAAGTATGTTCCCTTGGTAACCTCTTTGTTGACCTCATAATCACTATCTGAGGGATATATTGGTACTCCCCAGCTACACTCCCTTTCTATGCCAAGATTGTGCTAAATAGTAGATAAAAAGCATGTACACTTGAAAACCAGCTAGACTAATCCTGAGTAGCTAATTTATAAGTATGTGAAACTGAAACTAACTCCACAATTAGTATTGTGCCACTTGTTTGCTAATGATTTAATGATTTGAAGGGAGACTACATCAGTTCTAAGAACTGCTTTTCAGCAGTGCCCTAAAATATCAGATATCAGTTTATTGACTAGATTTTAGAAAAAAATTGGTAATTAGTAAGAATAGTATAGTAGACCCTCTCATTTAACCATACTCTTGTTTTTATCTGAAATCGGATATGACTGTTCTATTAGAATATTTTGAGTATACAGGTGTATGTTCTATTAGAGTATTTCAGCAGAGCTCTCTGTATATAAATCCAAACAATTTACTTATCTGAACACTTTTACCATTACCTGAATTAGGGCAACCAAGGGTCCACTGTAATTCTGTAAATGAATTGGATTTTACTAAATCACAATTAACCTTCTAGATTCTTTGCAAATTACAGTGTACATTGGCTGATCAAGAACCTTTACTTTTTTTTGTAATAAATTCACCAAATTTCCTCATATGTGGTACAGTGAACCTCCAGATCTAGGGCCACCTCACTATAGTGACCACCACTAGTTGGTGTTGAACATAGCTAAGGTACATGACCTCATTAATAACACCACCTCATTATTGAGGACATTTTGATCCAATAGGTAGCCCTAGGTACAGCATTAACCAAGTAATGTAAAATACAGCCACTACACTAACATATTGCTTCAGGGCTTTGCCTGCACTGGTCGGCTTAGCCAAAATAGCCATCACTATACTTTGCATAATTGGTACAGTCTAAATCATCAATACCTGATTATTGTGCTTTAAAACACTTTCTGTCAAATTTGGCCACCATTCTGAGCAGATCTTGTTGCTTTATAAACTCTATTTACCTTGTGCATCATGATGCGGGCAAATCCATTCTCACCCCAGTAGGTACCCCATGAGTTCCTCACATGCCAGTACTCCACTCCATTCTCAACACCCCAGCCAACTATCTGTACCAGACAACAACAAGTATCAAATGTTATATGCACACATGCACGCTCACACATTACACACGCTATTACATAACACCAGTACGAATACTTACTGACAACTCATGGTTAATAAAAGGAAACAGCTTCTCTTCAGAGAATATTCCACCAGTGTATTTCTCTAGTTTACTGGTAGCATCAATGCCACAACTTAAGGGACCACGGGCATGAATCTCTGCCTTCATTTTGTCAGCATCACGAACAGCTCCATATTCCTTGACTCCATAAGACAAGTGCTTCTTTACTTCTGTGCACTGGACAAGAAGAAACATGTGTCACATAAAATAAACTAGATAAGAAAAGGTTGGAATTTCAAGTTTAATTAGAGATAAAAGGTAATAAAACAAGGGGAAGTTGAAGATACGATATACCAGTGGACATTACTGAGAAAAGGAAGTGGCCATTATGCTTCATCTTGAGCTTGTTAGACCATAGTAGAGCAGCATAGCTGTGCACTTTGTACAGAAAGTATGAAACTTTGCACATACTATCTACCTACCATGAAGTGTATTTTGAGATGTGGAGCCATCGTAGATTTCACCTTTGGTGTCCTCTACAGTTCATGTTATGCTCAAAAAATAGTGACCTTTGTCTGTATATCACTCATACAACACTCAATTTGCTCAAACTAGGTGCCAAATTGAAGATCTTTATCGAAGAAAAAAGTTGATACTTATTGCAAGTTCATAGCTTATTTTATTACAAAATTATGGTATTTTTCCAGCAGCAAATTCACATAAATTCAACCGCCCACACAATTACACCCTTCATCTACTTTCTTTGTTTGCTATTCAATTTTATATATTTTTAGCTAACCATGAGTACTGCAGGTAACCTATACGACCAAAAAGTGGAGAGATATTCAGGGGTGGGGCATAGGGGTATGTACTCTCCCTCTTGAGGTACAGTAGTTGAACAAAGCTCATATACGTATGCTTGTTCTACCAACAGTTTTAACTACAATGGGAGTTCCATAATACTAGCAGGACTTCATTTAAAGGGGGGGAGGGTGCTCACCCCCTTTGACAAACTCCTTAAATTTTTAATCAAAATCTCAGTGAATACATCAACAACACCTGTAATATTGAATTAAATACATGAAATGTGTATTTGCCAGGTACAATAGCCGAGAACTGTACCTGAGAATACAAGCATAAGATTACTTCACATCATTCTCAGATACTTGAGAGGCCATTCTCAGATACCTGAGAATGTACCTGAGAGAGTCTAAAATATCCTGAGTGCATGGCATGTACTTTTAGATGCCATGTGTGTAAACTATGAACAAAAAGATCTTTATACCATCATCCCCTCCTTACTCTCATAAAACCTCATTGTATGTGATTCCCCTTAAGTCATTTCCCAGATGAAGGTCTGGTTGATAGTATTGTTTCTAAAACCTGTATGCTATTTTTTGATTGCTGTAAAATTCTTTTTTGAAGTTGTTAGCCTTATAGGTATATTTGCATGGAACACATTTTGCTATATAGAACCAACAGAATTGTGAAACACAAATTGTCTAGTTGGTTATGCCTTCAGACTCCTCCACACCTTGGATGTGTCTCTAAAGGCAAATATTTAAGGGGATACAAGATGTAGGTAGCTTAGAATCATAATCTCCCTGTCGTCAGTTAACAAAATTAACTATCAATACAGTATGTTCAAGAGTTCATAATTTTATATTACAAACTCTTGGTATGATAGATACATATAAGGTTTTTCAGCAAATGTGACTGGTAGTAGCATGTATAGCCTTTAAGCTAGAGTTGTATGCATCAAATATATATAGAAGCAGATTATAGCCCATAAACAACCCCCAATCTGATATCAAAACAACTACACACGGCCTTTGTTGATTACCTCACAAGAGGAGTGTACATGACCCCTATGCCCCACCCCAGGATATCTACACTTTTTGGCTGTATATGTTACCTGCAGTGCTCATGGTTACCTACAAAATGTGAATGGCAAGCAAAGAATGTGGGTGAAGGGTGTAATTGCGTGGGTTGTTGAATTTTCTGCTGGTAAAAATATCATAACTTTGAAATGGAATAAGCTATGAACTTGCAACAAGTATCCATTTGTTTCTTGGATAAAGATCTTCAATTTGGCACCTAGTTTGAACAAACTGAGTGTTGTATGGGTGATATATAAACAAAGGTCACTATTTTTTAGCATAAAATGAACTGTAGAGGACACCAAAGGTGATTGGCTCCATATCTCCAAATATACTTCATGGTAGGTAGGTACTATGTGCAAAGTTTCATACTTTCTGCACAAAGTGTACAATATTTTGCTATGCCACTCTACTACCAGAGTTACATTGTTACACAGAGCTACATTATACCGCATTGTGAGGCTGGTTTCTGGTCAACAGCTTTAGAGATACAGTAGTACAAACATCTATGATCCCTAATATACAGTACTACTGTAACTGTACTGGTAAGGTACGGTAGAACTTCTATTTTTATTCCGATTTCTGGGACTAAAATTCTTGCAGAAATGTTACTTCCTTTTTGGAAGTAACATAATTCTGCATGGAGAATTCCATACGTATCTATTACATTATTTATTGCCTACAATTCATACTGTCCTACAGAGACTTCAGTGTAACAGACTTACCCCACTTCCGGGTGCACAGGTCTCACACACACCGTGTGGTTTGCACTCACCATTAGTAGCCTGTGGGATGTATACATGTACAGACTTACACTTTTAGCATTTGCAGTTTTGTTACCTCATAATTCTGGCAGGTTTCATCAGGGATACCATGCTTCTTGATGTACTCATATGCACGACCAGGATTACCACCTGTAAAATTAAGTGTATACAAATTGATGAAGTAAATATAACTAGCTACTTCTCAGTGAGCGAAGTTGATCAACGATGTTATAATTGCACACAGATTTCATTCTACAAGTGTCTTATCAAAGATCCCTACAACGTCTCATTTCATCTAGCTATAAGCTTTTAACCATAATTTACTGTGGTCAGACTGATACAATTTTAAGCACTGGTGATTTAATGGAATCATCTACTTAGTTACTAATAAATGTCTAGACTGGCCAATTTGTTCAACATGCTGTGTGGTTATCAACATCTTCTAGGGATCTCTGCAATGAGGTGACATAGAGTTTATAATTCTGTACTCCTTGGGATTCTGTGTGTAGAGTAGGTTGAGCAATCACAATCATATGACAGGTAACCAAGGTAACAATTTGTACATGTTAGAGCAAACATTACATCAGAACTAAATGCTTCATCAGTTGACTTTTCTTACTGTATAGGCACAACAGTGTTATGTGCTGAATGTGCTTTTCATTTATAGTAAGACAACTACACGTTGCTGACTATACTAAGTATATAAAAAAAAACTTGAGCCATCTTGCAAACTTGACAGGATGTGATCTCATGCTGTTGATGATCTATACTATTAATACAATTACAAATTACTAATAGAATTACTAATAGAATTACTGATAGAATTCCCCCACAACAAGTCATTTTTTACAGTAGTACCTCTATAGAGAACACTCTGAAATGAAATCATTAGAATACAGGAGAAACGTATAGGTCCCGACATGTCTAGCTCCATAGAAATTTATCAGAGAAAAAAAATTCAGCACAGATGGGTTTTGGTTCTCCCTACATACACTAGAGTTGTAGATAATCAGATCAGTAATCAGTAGAAGCCAATAATTAACTGTTTTTACCATAATCGGGAAATCGGTTGTATTGGGTTGTGGCCAGCAGATTATTACAGACGTTTGCACAATCTTTGCAACACAAGACCACCAAAAACCAAAAACATGATGCAACCTCTTTGAAAATGTGGCGAATTACCGTAACAATCTCACATTTTCCAGTGACTTCCTGTGTTCCATAGATTCTGCAATCATCTATAGTCTATTCAGCTTCAGCAGCTGCAGTACCACTGGACGGCTGGTGTCAAAGACTCTGGTATTTACTTAGGTGATTTTTATACATGTTTTGTGGCAACCACAAGTGATGGTTCAGGCCCACTTGTCTGACTAGCAATTTTGAGTGTACGATCTCACAGCATTGGCTTTACTAGCTCTACTTTTAGTGGAGTATGCAGAAGTATAACTTGTAGAGACCTACAATCGGGTATTAGTTAACTATTGATAAAACAGGCGGATATGGGTTTTCCCTAAAAAATGGGAATCGGTACAACACTAACATATACACAGCTTACCATCACAAGTTCCTCCACCATGGCAGTTGATCAGGACTTGAGGAGCAAGATTGACTTGAGGGTAGCCATTCTTTCTCATGATGGAGATCCTGTCACCAAGAGCTGATGTGACACCAAATGCCCAACAACCTCCGCAATCTGTGTGATAAACAGTAAACGTTAGACAACCACTACCAAAATTGTAAATAGTTAATTGTAGTTCCAAAAATGACACTAACAAACACACACTAGCACAGCTATCACTCACACTTTGGCACGTGCTGGTTCCTTGTTGCAGTGAGATAGTTCACACCATTCACATCGGCCCAAGTGAAGTTAGCTGGGAGGTCTTCAGGCTTCAAGTACTCGTGAGGTAGAGGTGACAAGATTAAGGGACCATCCTCAAAGGTAGCTAGTAAAAGTGAAATATGTTTTGTACTGCTACAAAAAATAAAACTTGCATGCGTCTCCACCCAGATACCCACACATTCAGAAAATCTCAAATCTCAAAGATTATGGAGTCTATACCATCAATGCTTAATGGTATGCATGCTTGAAAAAAAGAACTTCTATGCAGTCGATGTACATGCAGCAACACACGATGAATGTTTAATAAGGGCTTAGACTGAAACCATAGTAACTCTTTATGAGCAGCGAAAACGTACAGAAGTGGAATATTTTCTCGGTTGAGCATGCCGGCAATGCTACAATAAAGCATTGCATGCTCAACCATAACTTAAGGCTATTTTGGTGCATTTGCAAGCATTTCCAAATGTAATATATGGAGGTCTAAATATATTAACCTGTTAGCTCGTAAAAAGCGAAAATTTTCTCCCTAGATCGCCCTCGGCTACAGTACGCTTATAACGACGTACAACTTACTTTCGGGAGTTCTACACGGCTGATAAGCACTCACTGCTGTAAACAGAGCCACGATCACCAAAGAGGTCACGAATACCGCCATAACTGTTCTGTTTCAAGACGAGGTTCAAGAGGACCAACACTGAATCATGTGATCACAATGTCAATGTGATAGCGTGCATTCTATCTTGTCTAGCGCGTGAAATTTCAGGAAAATACCCGGTATCCGGTACCGTATAGTCTAAATATTTCGAGGGGTAAATATTTCGAGGGGCAAATATTTCGAGGTTGAGCAATGTTGCTAAAAATAAAATTTTAGCGGATTTGCAAACATTCCCAAAATGTATTAGACTATATGGAGGTCTAAATATTTCGCTAGACTATATGGAAGTTTAGACTATATGGAAGTCTTAAAAAAAAAAAAGACTATATGGAGGTCTAAATATTTCAAGGCTAAAATTTTCGCTGATAACCCCCAAAACCGCGAAATCAGCGAAAATTTCCCCCTCGAAATATTTAGGCTATACGGTAATTTGTAATTGTGATTAATTGTAAATGTAAATTTTGGATAAAGGCATAGCCTGTACATCCAAATTGTACAAACAAAAAAAAATCATACATTATATTACTATAGTGTCTGTCCAGCAGATTCTTAAATTGATTAGGGAAGTTGGACTGATTGGGGTAAAGAATTCCAATCATTAATCACTCTAATTGAAAAGAAGGATGATCTTGATAAGCAATTTGTATGTGGCTTAAATAATTTCATGTTGTGTCCTCTTGTTGTGATTGTGGAGAACGACAATAAGTTCT
Source organism: Dysidea avara (assembly GCF_963678975.1). NCBI lineage: Eukaryota > Metazoa > Porifera > Demospongiae > Dictyoceratida > Dysideidae > Dysidea > Dysidea avara. The sequence goes on from NC_089276.1 coordinate 18,596,571, forward strand.
CTGTATTTATGTTATAGAAACTGTTGATAATTTGATACAAAAGTAGTAGATCTCCTCTAAGCCTTCGGTACTGCAAAGATGGTAAATTGAGATAGTGCAACCGATCATATTAAGACAGATCACGACAGGTGGTAATCATTCTCTAGTGGCTCTTCGCTGTATAGCTTCTATCTTATGTCTATATCCATGTTGTAATATGGTCCCCAAATTGCATTATCTCAAGCAGTGGGTGCACTAGGGATTTGTATAGTTTAAGCATAACATTCGAGTCCTTACATTCAAATACTTTAGAAATGAGACCTAAAATACGGTTTGCTTTATTTGTAGTAAAATCTGTGTGAATGTGGAACTTAAGTTTAGAGTCCATAATTCTCAGATCACGTATGTCCTCCAAAAGTTCAAGCACAACATCATGTAGGGTATACTTGTGGTTGCAGTTAGCAGCAGGATTACCAATATGTAAGATTTTATACACTTAGTAACATTAAAGAACAAAAGCCATGTTTTAGACCATTGTTCAAGAACATCTATATCATGCTATAACTGCAAACAGTCCTCAGGAGAGCGAATAATCCAATAAAGCTTAATGTCATCGGCAAACATTAAAAGGGAACTCTGACTGGAAACTAGAGATGGCAATTTATTCACATACAGGGCAAACAATTTACCAGTATTTATTTATTTATTTATTTATTTATTTGTAATGCACAGAACTCAAACATGAGTGTATGTGTGCATATATAATTAGACAAATTGTTTGTAAACTAGAAGAAATAGAGTCTAACTACATAATTGATTTTTCAAGGTGTTAATCTGTCATTGATTCTTGCACAGTAATACTAATACTAATAATAATTTGTTTTCACACTTTTTCTGACTTCTCCAGACTTCTCTCAAACTTCTTACAAGATTTTTCTTCTAGTCTCATCACCCAGACCCTTCTTCAAGCGTGCATCGAAAATCGATAAGCACGCTTCATGCAGTGTTCAAAGGCTATAGTCTCGCATAGCCAGACCGCTTTTTTTTCCTTTTGTGTATGGGTGGGGAAAAAGAGCTGCTACACCAAAGAACACAACTCTTATTACAAGCTATAGACCAGTCCAGTAGTAGAATTTTGGTTTATATGGTCGTTGATAAGCATCAAATAGTGGCTTGAATTTGCCGACTAACTGGAATCTTGATAGGGTTCTTGTAAACAGCAAGATGATATTGAATGGTAGCAGTATTAAGAAGAGGATGAGACACACTATGAACAGCAGAGTAAATCTATTTACTCCAAACAGAGGTACATTAGTATCTACTGACCACACTAATTTAGTGTGCTTAGCTACTAAGTAGGTGAGTGATTGGTGAGTGATCTACAGCTTGTAATAAGAGCTGTGTTCCCACCCATACACAAAAGGAAAAAAAAGCGGTCTGGCTATGCGAAACTATTCAAGGGCGGGGGAGTAATGGATTGATCAAGTAGGAACGTTTGAAGAGTGGGTAGAATATCTATGATTGAAGTATGGAGGCGAAGAACAGCAATCAGCTGCTGAATGAGTGTCAGATTGCATGCCTGGCTGACGGTTGAGAAAGATTTGAATGCAAAGCTGCAGACCCCTGAGTCGCTCTTCATTTACCAGAAACATCAATTAGATGTTAATTCTGGTAGAACTCCTGTGCAAAGAGTGAATGTATTGCTCTTGTTAATTTTTCTGGGCCGCGGTGGAGCTCATTGTGCTGTCCTACTTGCGATACAACTGAATAGCTGTGTCCAGTGTCCTGCTCTTCTACTCCACAATCACTCACCTACCTATACCTAGTAAGCACACTAAATTAGTGTGGTCAGTATATAGATATTGCTAGTGTATCTTTGTTTGGAGTTAGATTTACTCTGCTGTACATAGTGCATCTCATCCTCTTCTTAAAACTGTTACCATTCAATATCATCTTGCTGTTTACAAGAACCCTATCAAGATTCTAGTTAGTTAGCAAATTCAAGCCACTACTGGATGCTTATCAAGGACCATATAAACTAAAATTCTATTACTACAGCTTGTAGTAAGAGCTGTGTTCTTTGCAATCTTTGGTGTAGCAGCTCTATGCAAGAACATCAACCTCATATTTGGTAGTGTTCTCCTCAGTGTGATGATAGGACTAGACGGAATATTGAAACCATTTAAGAACAGCAATAAAAAATTATCATGAACTTGTGTTCTTTATAAATCTTCAAGTGTTGTATAGTATTATTATTAACACTTGAGTGACCAGCACTGAAGGTCTGACAGCAACATGTACTGCAGCATTAGGATTACCTAACCTAATTTCAAGGACTTAGACTTATATAATGACTTATAGTTGATAAGGTGTAACAGAAATATCTTCTCACTGTCCAGCATAGGAGCCACTGCAGTCAATGTAATGATTGCTATGGCTGCACTTCAATTTACCATCATTTCACAAATAACATGATTTCTTACATGTATGGTGGAGTGATTGGGAAGAAACTCCCAAGACTACACTAGTACCATAACAAAGTCAATACAAAAGATGCTGAAAGTTCACAACTGAACAAATTATTCTTCAAAATATTCACAAGATTTATAGCTACTTATCAGGAATATCAAGAGCCACTTCTTGGTGAAGATTAGCCATCATTCACAAGCATAACACACACAATTAACATGCAGGGTAATTACTGATTATAATGTTTTTGTTGCTGTCAATTTAAGGTAATGTTATATATAGCTACACAGCTATATGAGACTCTTTCATTACAATGTACAGTATATATTAAGACAGCTTTATTTGTACCGCATAACCAATTACTGCTTTGTATTTGATGTAAGTTTACATTCAATAGTAGTCATGACGTGTATGCATACATACATATGAGATGAGCTCATGAGGCAATATCAGTTGTTTGAAAAGCTTGCAATTATGAGCATATAGTTGCTACTTATTGTCAGAATCTGTGGGGTCTGAACAATTATATTGTTAATCTTGCCCAGCAATGTAAAGAACCACGTTAAATTGTGGGAAATCTTGAAGTTCATCAATTTAACTATTAAATTATGCAGCTTGATACCTTGTGAAGATGACCAGACTAGGCAGAAAGGTATCAGCTTGTATGCAGAAAAATTTAAATTTAGAAATACATGAAAATGATGATTGTGGTTGCCCATTTATTATATATATTATGTTTACTACTCTGTAAGAAATATGCCAGGCATCATTCCATTCAGGGGTGGATCCAGAAGCTGGAAAGGGGAGGGGCACAAACAGTGTAAGTTGTAGGTGGCCAGATTCTCTAGTTCAGTGCTGCATTTTTGAAGTAGCAAATAATCACCTCTTAGTAGTGTCTCACTGTTGATTTTTGCCATTTTGCATGGCCTTTTCAGATGGTTATGAAGGTTTAAAGGGCTCTGAATGTATTACACCATATGCACCATGCAAGAGTACTCAATTAACATGCTCTATCTAGATAGCATGCCCCCCCGTTGCAAGGGATTGAGCTAATTGTGTGGCCAACAATGGGGGGCAGATCCAGGGAGATGCACCAGAGGAGTAAGCATATGGAGCTGGGGGGGTGCAGTCGCCATTATATTTCAGCACTGAATGCACTATTATGTCAAATTGGTCTGTATTGATCAAGAGTTGTAGGGGTCATAAGTAGTTCAATTATGAGCCAATTGTCATATAGAATGGTGTGTGCATTTTATCTGCAAAATTCCTAGCTGGCTATTAGTGGCTAAATGTGCTGCTGCAGATGCCAGTATTCTTGTATACTCAGCAACTGTGGAGGATTCTTGAGGTGACTGCTGTTTTAAGATTTTTTTTTTTTTTGGGGGGGGGGGGGGGGTGGGGGGTGGGGCATATGTCCCCTTGAATCCACCACTGAGAATGTGGCTTAATGCAATTGACATAATGGTTTTCCCATTTTACTCTAATTGATTGCCTTTTAGCCAGTGCAGATCATCATTCCTGATACTGGTTACTTTGCATGATACCTTCACCTTGCAAACTTTCTACTTCTGAAACACTTTAATTTTATAGCTGTTGAGTGCTGAGGTTAGAGGTACTTTCCCTACTTCTATTGATTGGTAGACTACAGTATATCTGCCTCACTAAATCCAGCTGCTGGTGTATTCACCTTCAATGCTGTCCACCAAAATGTGCATCCATTCTTGCTTTACAGTACATAACTAGCCTACCAACTGTATGTTAAGTATGTACGTTACATCACATGTTCTGGGTATAATTCTTGTTACTTGGCAAAATATTATTAGCTACTAGTCACTAGCAACTATCAATTTGAATTGTTACCACGTGATGGGCTTAGGTACAGCCCAGTCACAATTAGCCTCTATTCCAAGATTGTTAACACCACGAATTATCCTAGGAAAGTTTAAAATGATAAACACTTCACATGTACAAGTGTGATGTCTTACCTAAACCATCCTCCTTCTCCCCAATAAGTGCCCCCTGTCAGGAAAAGTTTATACAACCAAACTTTAATGATATGGTTACTTACAAGAGTTTCGTCCAATCCAATACTTCGTACCATCACTAGTTACACCATAACCAACAACCGATATCTCATGATCTAATGCCTGTAAGAATACATGGAGTATGTACCACAGCAAGTATAGAGTAGTTTCTAATAGCACTACTAGACTATGGTTAGCCAAACAAATAAAAACGATTGCTATGTACATTCTGTTGGAGTAGTTCTCAATATAGATCAATTACTGTATAGAAGAAGTTTTGGTGAATCATTAGAACTCAGCCTAAGTTTAAACCTGTTCATTAACTTGAAGTACCTGAGATTATCATTTTTATAACTGAAGGCTGAGCTTGAATGTGCCAAAGTTTGTTACGCCAAAAGCAATTCAACTAGCTATTTGTCAAAGTGTACCCTCTATATGGTATCCAACAAATCCGTCTGTCCCAACGCCTTTGTCAAACCTAACCACAATGCCTAGCATACACAAAACCACTTAGAACACCAGGAAATTTATAAAATCAAAACAAGCAGATTCTTAAGTAGCAACACTTACAGCCTGTACACCACATGAAGCTATGAGGGGCAGCAACTTGGAATATGTACATACACGTACCTTAGCTCCTGTCTTGTCTTGGAATATTCCTGAAGTGTAGGCCTCAAACTCTTTAGTGACAGCAACAGTGCAGGCAATTGGCCCTCTGGTGACCAACTCTGCCATCATTGCTACTTCACCCGCAACACGGCCATGTTCAGTGATGTGAAACTGAATTAGAAAGAAGACAATACTTAACTACACTAGCTGCATACAACATCTACTACTAAGTGAAGTGTAGACACAACTTTACCGTGTTGTATTCCTTCACAGCAAAGCAGCTACCACCAGGGGCACAGTTACGACAGATATCTTCTGCAGTGCACGCTTCATTCTTTGCAGTGTATATGGAGCAGGTGTCATCCGTGATTCCATTGGCTAGGATCCATGAGTATGCTGCAGTGGGGTCACCTCCCTGACACCCATGAGTATTGTTAGCCTACAGTGTATGGTATGTAGTCTTCAGGATATGTATATTTGTACAAGATTTACAGATACACTATATTCAAACACTTGGAACCAACTGATACTGTTTTCATAAAATACTCTAATACAACAACCACTTTGCTGCTAGTCTTAGCACTTCAAGTCACAGGCTGCTACATTAGCTGTTATGTATAGTTGTAAACAAAGTGTGTTTCAAAATATCCCACCTTTGATTTGGATGTGTAATTTACAGGTACTGTACTGTATGTCACTTTGCTCAAGATTCAAATGATACACTCACACATTAAGAAACTTATAGGGACTAAACTCACTATGATATGACTTATCACTAAGTATGCATGCATGAAAAGTTTGCATGCTTTTAAAAATGGAGTACAGTGGGACTTCAATTATCTCAACAGAACAGTAGTGGTGACTGTTTTATTAGAGTATTTTGTCAAAAGGTGTACTTTCTATTAGAGTAGTTGAACAAAGCTTTGTATACTGTATTTACTTGGTTAAACGCCATGGCTACTATTAGCCTAAGCTCCAAAATTGATGCGGCTACTATTCAAGGGCGGCTACTACTCGAGGGCAGCGCTTATTGTACTTGAGAACTTATTACATGTGGCTACTATTTAATCCAAAGCCCAATTCGAAATACTTTGCCATGTGTTTAGCCAATTGTCTTCTGCACCTACAGTGTGGTTTATGGTAACCTGTGCCATACAGTGTGAATGTATTCAAGGGCGTGCACGAGGATGTGTATTAAAATAATTTACGAAGGTGTAACGATGGGAGATGCTGTCACTTATGAATGTTTATAAAGCTATATGGAATCCTGTCATACGTGAAACTTGATTAATAGCTGTGGTGTTTATTCAAGGGCGGCGTCTATACTCACAACTGAAACATTCATTGTGGCCACTATTCAAATGCGGCGACTATATTGAGGTGCACCATTTAACCAAGTAAATACAGTATATGCAAATGAATGGGTTTCACTAATTCACTTATCTGTGCACTTTAGTGATTAAACTGGCACACAGGTGTTCGGATAATGGAGGTCTCACTGTACAATTAATTGGGCTCCACATGCATATAAGGAATTTAGACCACAAACAAACTGTCATTACAATGCTAATTCAGCCCAAAAACTCCTGTACAGTGCTATATTAAAGCAAAGCAAGCAAGTCACATGTGTACATGCTACACACACACACGCACACACTCACTGTAACACAGTCAACCAACACTTGTGGAGACAAATTGATGTCTGGAAACTTTCCTTTACGCATCAATTTGAACCTATCAGCAAGGGCTGAAGTAGTACCATGTGCCCAGCAAGAACCACAATCTGAAACACATAACAGAAAACAAACACTGTAACATCAGTAAACATGCACTGTCAGCTACTTTGGAATTTAATGCTACAGGAAACCAACAGATTATATGGCAGGATTAGAGTGACTAACATCGAGGGAACACAGCTACTACATTTGTATATTATTGACGCAGTCTCTGCCTTACATTGTGGTATGTGCTGATTTCGGTTCACAGTAGTATAATCCTTTCCATCAACATTACGTGGATCATAACTAGCTGGCAGGTCCTCCGGTGAAATGTAAGTGTGTGGGAGTGGAGATGTCACGTGGGTTGGAATGGGAACCTGAAATGTGATGAATATAAAATCACAAACTACATACAGCACACTTACTGCACTCTTCTTCACACCAGGGTTGTTGTAGTCAAAGTATGTTCCCTTGGTAACCTCTTTGTTGACCTCATAGTCACTATCTGAGGGATATATTGGTACTCCCCAGCTACACTCCCTCTCTATGCCAAGATTGTCCTAGATGCGTAGTAGATTAAAAAAAAAACATGTACACATGAAAACCAGCTAGACAAATCCTGAGTAGCTAATTGTGGTTCTTTGAGCTCACTATCTTAAATATGTGGAGTCCAGAATTAGTAACATGCCTAAAACATCAGAAATTGGTTTATTGACCAGATTTAGTATACTGTTAGCAATACAGTATACCCCCTGATTTAACTGTACTCTTGTTTATCTGAAATTGGAAATGACTGTTCTATTAGAGTATTTTGAGTAAATGTGTGTTCTATTAGAGTATTTCAACATAACTCTGTCTATATATGTATGGGCTTCAGTTATCCAAACAATTCGCTTAACTGAACACTTTTACCATTACCTAAATTAGGACAATTGAGGGTCCACTGTAAATGAATTGCATTTCACAATAAACCTTCTTTAAAAACTACAGTGTATATTATTACTGTTTGCATAATTTTTGCAAATTTCCTTATGTGCATTGCAGTGAACCTCACCTAACAACCAGGTCTAGGAGACCACCTCACTATATAGTGACCACTGGTGTTGAACAATAGCTAAGGACTACATGACCTCATTAATAACACCACGTCATATCGTATAGCCTAAATATTTCAAGGGGCAAATGTTTAGAGGTTGAGCATTGTTGCTAAATAAAATTCTCATGCATTTTTGGACACTCCCAAAATGTATTAGATTATATAGAGGTCTACATATTTCAAGGATAAAATTTTCACTGGTAATCCCCAAAACTGCAAAATCAGTGAAAATTTCCCCCTTAAAATGTTTAGGCTATACGGTAATTGAGAGCATTTTGATCCAATAGGTAGCCCCTGTTACAGCATTAAGCTTACATGGTTACCATGAAGCACTACACTGACTCACGTTTTGGATAAGCCTGCACTGGTTGGCTTAGCCAAAACGACCACTATTACAGTTTGCATAATTGGTACAGTATAAATCATCAATACAAGTTGTATTGTGCTTTAAACACTTTCTGTCAAATTTGGCCACCATTCTCATCTTGTTGCTTTAATTTATCATCATTTACCTTGTGCATCATGATGCGGGCAAATCCATTTTCACCCCAGTAGGTACCCCATGAGTTCCTCACATGCCAGTACTCCACTCCATTCTCAACACCCCAGCCAACTATCTGCACCAGACAACAACAAGTATCAAATGTTATATGCACACATGCACGCTCACACACTACACACACTATTACATAACACTAGTACGAATACTTACTGACAACTCATGGTTAATAAAAGGAAACAGCTTCTCCTCAGAGAATATTCCACCAGTGTATTTCTCTAGTTTACTGGTAGCATCAATGCCACAACTTAAGGGACCACGCGTATGAATCTCTGCCTTCATCTCGTCAGCACCACGAACAGCTCCATATTCCTTGACTCCATAAGACAAGTACTTCTTTACTTGTGTGCACTGGATAAGAAGAAACATGTATCACATAAAATTAACTAGATAAGAAAAGGCTGGAATTTTAAGTTCAATTAGGGATAAATCATAAAAGGTATAGGAAGTCGAAGATATGATATACTAGTGGATATTTCTTTATGCTTCATTTTGAGCTTGTTACACCAGAGTTACATTGTTACACAGAGCTACATTATACCTTGCCAAAGCATCATGAGGCTGTTTCTGGTCAACAGTTTTTGCAATACAGTAGTACAAACATCTATGATCCCTAATATACAGTACTACTGTACTGTATGATAAGGTAGAACCTCTGTTTTATTACCAATTCTGGGACAAAAATTCTTACAGAAATGTTACTTCCTTTTTTTAAATTAAAAAGCTTCTGCATGGAGATTACTGTACGTATCTATATTATAGAGTTATATTGCTACAATTCATACTGTCCTACAGAGACTTCAGTGTACCAGACTTACCCCACTGTTGGGTGCACAGGTCTCACACACACCAAGTGGTTTGCACTCACCATTAGTAGCCTGTGGGATGTATACATGTACAGGCATATACTCTTGGTGTGTGCAGTTTGTTACCTCATAATTTTGGCAGGTTTCATCAGGGATACCATGCTTCTTGATGTACTCATATGCACCACCAGGATTACCACCTGGAAAGTTAAGTGTACACAAATTCATGAAGAAACTAGTTACTTCAAAGTATGCGAAGTTGATCAACAATGTTATAATGGTATACAGATTTCGTTTATGTGTCTTATCAAATATCTGTATGTGATCAGACTGATACGCACTGGTGACATAGTGGAATCGTCCACTTAGTTAGTAACAAATGTCTATACTGGCCAATTTGAAATGAAAACAGGGGTTCTCTGCCAAGGCAATGAGGTGACACACATAACTCTGTACTTCTTGGGATTCTGTGTGTAGAGTAGGTTGAGCAATCATATGACAGGTAACCAAGGTAACAATTTGTACATGTTAGAGCAAACAATTACATCAGAACTAAACGCTTCATTAGTTGACCTTTCTTACTGTATAGGCACAACAGTGTTATGTGCTGAATGTGTTTTTCATTTATAGTAAGACAACTGCACGTTGTTGACCATGCTAAGTAAAAAAAAAAAACTTGGTAAAGAGGCCATAACAAGTCATTTATCATTAAATATGTATTGGTCCCTAGCTCCACCACCGCCAAAATTTTTTTTCTTATTTGCAGCATATGTAATATATGCATATATGGGTTTTGGGTCTCCCTACATATACACTGCTTACCATCACAAGTTCCTCCACCATGGCAGTTGATCAGGACTTGAGGAGCAAGATTGACTTGAGGGTAGCCGTTCTTTCTCATGATGGAGATCCTGTCACCAAGAGCTGATGTGACACCAAATGCCCAACAACCTCCGCAATCTGTGTGATAAACACATACACTACCACTGTCAAAATTGCAGCTTATTTTATAACCATAAGATAACTAAAACTGCAATTGTAACTCCTAAAATAACACCAACAAGCACACACAGACAGTACACAAAGTAAAATATGCTATTACTTACACTTAGGCACATGTTGGTTTCTCGTTGCAGTGAGATAGTTCACACCATTCACATCGGCCCAAGTGAAGTTAGCTGGGAGGTCTTCAGGCTTCAAGTACTCGTGAGGTAGAGGTGACAAGATTAAGGGACCATCCTCAAAGGTAGCTATTAAAAGAGTGAAATATGTTTTGTTAACCGATACCTTGCATGCGTATCCCTTACAGTCCCACCCAAAAGTCTACACATTCAGAAACTCTAAGATCTCACAGGGCTGAAGGCTATGCCAATACCATCAATACTTACATTTAATACCATGTTTGGATAAAATTTAAAAAAAAAAACTTTATTTAGTCATAGATACATTTTTGTAGTATCTATGATCATAGATATTAGATATGATTCAGTCTTTGTACAAACAGCAATATACGATGAATAGTAATAAGGGTTGAGGCTGAAACCATAGTAACTCTAGTATGAGCAGCAAACGGGTTTACTCGGTATAGCCCTACGGTTGAGCAATGCTGTAATAAATTTTGCAAACATTTCCAAATGTACTAATATGGAGGTCTGATATTAAACTGTTAGCCTCGCTGTTAGCTCGAAATCAGCGAAGTATTTCCCCCTCGAAAATATTTTGGCTATGCGTTAATAACAACGTACAACTTACTTTCGGGAGTTCTACACGGTTGATAAGCACTCACTACAGTAAACAGAGCCACGATCACCAAAGAGGTCACGAATACCGCCATAGCTGTTCAAGAGGACCACTACTGAATCATGTGATCACAACGTCATGTGATTACAACGTCATGTGATCACAACGTCATGTGATCACAACGTCATGTGATTGAGTAGACTAGTGTGCATTCTATCTTGTCTAGCGCGTAAAATTTCAAACAATTATTTTTTTCAAGGCGTTAGGTTTATTTTCACACCCTTTATCTGACCATAGATAATCTGACTATAGATTATGATCTGACTTCTCTCAACCTTCTCTTCACTTTTCTTCAGTGTTCAGAGGCGGCCGGGGAAGTGATGGATTGATTTCAGTTTTAAGTAGAATGTTCATTATTGAAGTATGGAGGCGAAGAACAGCGATCATCGGCTGAATGAGTGTGAGATTGCCTGGCTGACGGTTGAGAAAGATTTGAATGCGAAACTGCAGACCCCTGAATCGCTGAAATATGGTAAGCAAGCTCTTCATTTACCAGAAACATCAATTAGATGTTATTGTTGCAGCACTGGTAGAACTCCTGTAGCCAAGAAATGAATGTATTGCTCTTGTTAATTTTTCTGGGGACCTGCATTATGCACAGTGCTACTTGCAACACAAATAGCTAGGGGCAGTAACCAGCGTGTTACTTGCTTATGCTCGATGGTTTTACCTTTTTTTATGTTATTTATTAGCATTACAGTGTTCGGGAAGGAATCCCTCAGAGAAAGCCATCAACCAGTACTGGTCCAAGTTTGAAGGTAAGATGTGTGATTATGATTGTTAATTTTAATGGTAGTATTGATGGGGTAATGGAACATTGGTATCACTAGGCACATTGTTCCAATTAATATGTTTTATTATTGTCACATCCTTATAGGATCAATCTCATTTGACCAGTTCAGCACTATAATGCACAGTGAGAAGCGTACTACAATGGCTGACTTGATGAAAGCCTTCAGGAAGATCGACCTTAATGGAGATGGGTTTATCAGCCATGATGAACTCTACAAGACATTAACTAAAGTATATAATGATTGTTTGTGTGTGTGTGTGTGTGTGTGTGTGTGTGTGTGTGTGTGTGTGTGTGTGTGTGTGTGTGTGTGTGTGTGTGTGTGTGTGTGTGTGTGTGTGTGTGTGTGTGTGTGTGTGTGTGTGTGTGTGTGTGTGTGTGTGTGTGTGTGTGTGTGTGTTACTGGTACTTTCTAGCGAGGAGAGAAGTTGACACACGAAGAAGTACAGGCCATCATTGATGAGGCTGACTATAACAAGGATGGAAAGTTGGATTATGCTGAGGTATATACACTGTGGTAGTCTTAGTAGAGCGAATACACACACATTTGTACGCACTACACGGTACATGTTTCTATATCTCATGAGTTTTATTACATGTATGTATTGCACATACGTTTTACACATGTGTTATATCTGATTGGCCAGTTTTGTCATATTCTGCTCTCCACGGCTACCGAGTGTCAGTCACTAAGCAACAAGAAGGCTAGTAAGACATTAAACAAAACAGTACACACTTCAAGTAGCAAGAAGACAACATCCATCCCCAATACTAATGGAGTATTAACATCATCTCAGATAGACAGATCACTACCTCCACAAGATGACAGGATATCATTATCCAGCAAGACTAGGGTACAGCAACAACTGATGAAGACCTCTCATCAGAGGGACAGCGTGCCTAATGGCTCCGCTGTTAAAAAATATGTGAGTAAAAAGAGTGTTTCTTTTAATGACACCTTCTGTATGACTAATAATAGACATTTTAAAATTGCTAAAGCCCATTGAACATCCTTGGATAAAGAACGTTTTCTTTTTGTATTTTGTAGAACAAATCAGACAGATCCACTGGTGACCACAGCAATGCTGCCACACACAATGGACCAGTCACCAACTCAGTACAAACTGTTCATAATGGAACAAGTTTGGTAAAAGGAGATCAAACTAAAATGGCAGCTAGTGAAGATGTTAAAGTAAAGAACAAAGTGTCCACAGCTGACAGTGAATCAGATAAGGAAGTTGAAGAAGAACTTGATGAAAGCTCCAACCTTGGAGACAGCATATTACAACAACTGCCATTATCATCCACACCAGCTACAGACCATTCTTCTGCTACTAACAATAAACCAGAACAGAAAACATCACAACTTTTTGGGTCAAAACTACCGCCAATTGGAAAGTCAAACCTTCCACCTCTGACACTAAGCTTACCCACAACTGATATTCCCCCAATAACAACTAGTACAGCTATTAACCCAGCTACCAGTAGTACTACTACTATCACTCAGTCTACTACCACTAGTTCCAGTAGTATAGAAGTGTCCTCAACTGTTGCTGATACTAACACTGAGGGTCCTGCTGCTAACAGGACAAGTCTAGTACGTCAGGAAGGTGGTAGTGATGTTACTAAGGTAGTGAAGGATGGTGAAGAAGGGGTGAGTGGACAGGGTGATGATAAGGAGAGTAGTCATGATGGATTGGTGACAGTGACGCCATTAAATCATACTCTGTCCTCTGAACTGTCTGGAACTTTAAGTGATGATAGTGTAGCTGTGACCCCCACTGAGTCTATTGATATAACTGAATCTGGTGTGTACGTGTGTTAGTGTGTGTGCTCACGCGTGCGTGCGCGTGTGTAGTGGTTGTGTGTATATGCATGTATTTGTGGTATAATATAAAGTTCATGGCATATGTAGCTATACTACTTTATTAAGTTCTCATTTCCACACAGACACAGATGATGGTCACAATGATAAAACAGTACAAGAACTACCACAACCAATACAACCCGATCACTTACAACAACAACAAGAAGATAAGAAAACCTCCATAGCAACTACCACTGAGTCTAGTACAGTAGCAACATTAACAACAAGCACAACAACAACAACAGCAGCAACAACAACAGTGAAGCAAGTGGCAGAGACAAACAAAAAGCAGTCCCCAACAAGTGCTGTTTACCAGAAGCCTCCAAAAGTACCTTCAAATTTAGAGGTGAGCTACTGTACGTTACCATAGAAACTACACATTGTTCTGTATCATACCCCTTTGCAGTCATGGTACACTATCAGTGGTAAGGGATGTTTCTACATCAAGAGACTGGAGGGTAGTCACATCAGTGATGAACTAAGTTATCATATAGTCAGTCAACAATATGGACTACACCTACCTCAACCAAGTTGTGTGTTTGTTGAGATACAAGTTGTTCCTCCTGGTAGGTGATGACTGTATGTATTTAGTCAGTGCTCTGTTCAAATATACCTTGACTAGTCAATCTAGATCTGTCAAACAATTGCAAATGTATCTTGACTCTGTTGAAATAAAAATGTGAGCAAAGCGTTCAAGTCCTCCTGTTTTCATACATACTGTAAATTCCCATGGTCAATGTACAGCTACATGATAGTGGACAATAACTGTGTGTATTAATGGAGTACAACTGATGGACCATATGTAAATGATGGTGCTTTCTCTATACACTGTAGGAGATGAATTATTTGATGTTGCTCTATTCTTATTCAAATCTGATTCAACCAATGAAACGGCTACAGACTTTATCACATTCACCGAACATCAAATTGATAAGGTATAAACTCATTCTATAGAGTAACTGTTAATTTTATGATGTACATGTGAAGTAGAACCTATTATGGGTGCCATGGCAAGCTAGTAGGAGCCATGGTACTTCACTAAATTCATAGTGACCGTGTCAAGTATTGTAGGTCTCAAACACACCTGTACTTCCTGACCTCAGCATCTATAAATTTCAGTAGTGAACTATTTGAAAGATTGACCAACTCATTTGTAGAAACTACAAGTATATCCCCTCCATATGTGTTGTCCTCAAAGTTAATGTGTACTGGTTGTTGCTGTTTGTTCTGCTTTACAGAAGTTTGTCTGTAAGTTAGATCTGGAGGCAGGTAACTACACCATGGTGCCATTTACTGGTGGGTGTCGTCTTAAACCATGTGATGATGATGAATCACATGATCCAGTAAGCCTACTAACACCTGACTCATCAAAGCTGACAGAAGAATGTGTGTAAGTAGCTCTGACTGTGTGTGTAGTGTGTGTTTGTATTTGTATGTGTGAGTGAGTGTTTGGTGATTGGTGAGGGCTACCATGATCTGCATACTAGTGGTGTGCGATATATCGAAAAAATATCGATATCGCGATAATATCGTATCGATTTCTATACCACTTAGCAGATTTCGATAATTATCGAAATACCTTGTTAGGTTAGGTAATCCAAAGGCTGCAGCACATGTTGCTGTCAGACCTTCAGTGCTGGTCACTGTAAAGCACTAATAATAATAATAATAATAATCGCAGAAAATTTCGATAAATCAACAGCATTTAGTGTGTGATTGTACAATCACGCTAGAAATGAAGGTTGGTTCTGTACAATCTAGCCACTTTAAAAGCTTGTCTACCAGTTTTCTAGGCTTATTATTAGTTATATGCAATAGTTTTGGAAATTGTATTTGAAGCATATTTATAAATATCGGATGCCCACGCAATTACTCAACCCACACAATTAAAAATAATATTATTGAAAATCGAATCGAAATTTCGATATTTACCCTATTATCATATCGATATCATATCGAAACGAAAATCCTGATATTGCACACCATTACTGCATACAACATATATCTGTATATGCTTAATGAGTGTATGTATACACTACACATCAACAGACAGTATAGACCTTGATGGCTATGTTATGCTTATAATTACCATGCTACTAATCTGCTGTCCATGTAGGAAGGTCTTGATGGAGATATTCCACAGAATAGACCTTGATGACAATGGCTTCATTAGCCGACAAGAATTTGACCTTTTCCAGGTAACACCTGTGTGACATAACATTACCATCTGTGTGACATAACATTACCATCATGTACTGGCAGTATGTGTAATTTATTGTTATCTCTAATAGGAGCACACCAGTGGAGAGGTGTGTGATGATGATGCTTGGCAGGTCATCCAAGGTATGGTTTAGTTTCCGTAGTAACTACTATTCAGTATGGTTTAATTTCAAAGTATTTCCTTACCATTCAACTAGTATACTGTTTTACATAATTATCTCTCTCCCTTGTCAGTTAACTTTGACCAGAACTCAGATGACGAGATTACTGTTAAAGGATTTCTTGACCTCCACTTGATGACTGCACAAGACACATCAGGAGGGAAGGAGGCTGAATTGTTGATCATCCTACAATCAATGGGCTACAATAATCAGTTGATATTGGATGAGGTATATCAGTGTAGTTGTAGTTTTGTACTTACTTTTGTACACTGGAATACGGAGTTGGCATAATATGGACACCTTAGATTCTTTGAATCAACCCAAAGTGTCTTGATTATCTGGTACTATGGGATCTTAACTACAATAAGTTGAAGTGTCATATGATCAGGCTGAACTCATAAGTGATTTTTGCAGTGTACACTTGATAAGGACATCGCTAATATGCTTAGTTAAGGTGTCCCATTTGCCATACTTAAACTGAGTCTAGCTGACCTGGAAAATCAGGACTTGAACACTTTTCATAGGTCCCAGTTTGTCCATATATAAATTTGTCTATTATGCTGGTCTGTATTAGTTTGTGTATTAAAATTATATGTACCACTCTGCGTGGGCAGTTCAAAGGCACCGCCAGTGCCATAATTTGTATATTGCACTGCTGCAGACCGCAGCGAGTGCATTATAACTTATAACGCACTGGTTGCGGTTTTGTAGACCACAACGAGTGTATTATAAGTTATAATGCACCGACCGCAGTGCAATATACAGATATTGCACTGGCTGCGGTTTTGTGCAGCATAGCACAAGTGCCGGTGGCGAAGACCACTACGACACCTCACCTAATAGGTGGAAGGACACTTCACAGATCAATCGAATTCTTTTATAGCCTGACATGTAAAGGTCGATTGTGGGCCATAACGTCACCAATATGTATAATGTTTACAAGCAGCCAATGGCGATCGAAAAAGCCAGCACGGGTGGCCACATCTCTAGTCTACATATATATATATAAACGTACTTATACACCTTACTAGTCTGGTGCCATCTTAGCCCGGATTAAACTGTAGTCCACTTCGACAATGACTCAATAAAAATATATTCTAAATAATACTAACCTTTACGTTCAATTGTGGTAACCAGTTTTGTCATGCCACCAGATTCGAGTTTAGCCAGTGTGAATAGTAAGAATTAGACTAGTATCGTTTAGTAGTTGGGTTTTGTTTACTTAAAACGTCTATTTAGCTACTTTTTTTTCGCTCGAGGGAATCACTATGGCGATTAGTCTGGTGCTTAGTCTATATGGCAATTGAGTGATCACGCTGGCATGTTGAGCACTACATAATGAGAGTCGAACAGCGAATGCACGTTAGTGATATAACCCATAGCGTACTAGCTTTCAATATCTCAGGTGGCTGCAGTACTGCAGGGGGAACGTCATCGCAACGTCCGGCTTGGTTACCCACAATCGATGTTAGAAACCTGGCCATTATAAGTGTTACAGCTGTCTTGTGAGACTCTCCCCACCTATTAGGTGAGTGGTACATAACAGTTATACAACGTGCACTCGTGCTCTGCCTGTATAAACACACGAGCCTGAGGGCCGTTAAGGCTCGTGCGTTTATATCAGGCAGAGCACTCGTGGCCGTTGTATAACTATATAAAATATAGTTATTCTAAATGCAATATTATTATTGTTTTTAGAGCTCTAATTGTTTAATACTAGGCTTGTCCATTCAGTTTGGACGTACATGCAGACACATGTGAAGGAGAGATCATTGTCATGGAGACGCAGCCATTTGCATCACTAATCAACCCGGTCTTGTGCCAACTGGCTACAATGAGGGGCGTGGCTAAACCAGTGAGAGGTGGGGCTGAAGACCAGGTGATGCTCTACACGTACACCTCTCTATATCATGCCACCATCGTTATTGAGAATAAGGTAAGCTTGTGGCAGAGACACTGTGCCATCCAGAATGTGGCCTACTTTATAATATAGTATGTACACATTGTCAAAAACATTTAATAACTCATGGATGGAATTACACACGATCTTGAAATTTGGCTCATTTGTAGCACTGCTTGACCCGCTAAAAGTTTTTCTAAATCATTTCGTTCCAATGCCTGACACAATATTTATGGCCGATCAAAAATTTCACCATACATTTCCTATGAGGAAGTCATAAAAGTGCAGTATCTACTATCCATTATAACCCTTTCCCGAACTTGTAATGAAGCCAAACCACATGTGTCTGTTGTTGACACTTTTGTCATCACTAATCATCTGATTGGCTGAAATGTGAGAAAAAATCCACTTTTCATTTTAGTTGTTTTTCTCAACTTATACATACTAGCACTTACTGTTGTAAATTACCCCTTTAGCCCCAAAGCTTGAGTTCCCCACTTCTTTTACCTCCACATCTGACACCAAAATTTCACTGTAATGGTACAGCACTAAACCTTCATGCTGGCTGACATTGGTTATGAGAGTTCTTTTTTTTTTGTGCTATCTCATCTCATTGTCATCTTTACTCCAGACAGGGAAGAAGGTTTCAGTACAGCTGGACTGTAGTGGTAGTACCAACTTCCTGTACAACAGAGAGTGTTGTGTACAAGTGTTGGAGGTGCAGGCCAACTCCAGTGTGGTGAGTAGAATGATCGTATAATTCAATGCACACACGACCACTGAACGCAACGTGTACATGAGTGAACTAACAACATTAGTGCTAAATCACAAGTGAACAAGCCTTGATATTATTGTAAACTGGATGCCACTCCCACAATGACCAGATCCCATCTAACACAGGGGACAGGGGTAACAGTTAAAAATTGGCTGAGTGATTGGTAATCGCCAAGTTTTATCCCTATCCAATGTGATTCATAGTTTTTTCTTACCTCTTTATCCTAATTTTCTGTGGTAAAGTTATTTCTCCTGAATCCCATATTCCAAGCAATTATGTATGTATAATTAGAATAAATACTAAAACCTTATCCCGTTTACTCTTGAATATGCACTGGTGTAACGGCCTGGTTGGAATTTTCAAATTTGTGAGACACAAGGGAAGCAGGTGACTTGCATGGGAGTGTTCCAAGTGCTATATTGTCACCATTGTGTGACATGTACTTGTATACCTGGTGTTTTGTTCCTTCATCACAGCTTGGCTTTCACCTGATGCCAGAGAACCCCAAGAAAGACTGGAAACCATTGTGTGTAGCAGAACTGATATTGACTAAATGAGAAATTGTGCTATTAATTTATCACTCATAATTGTACATTGCTCAAAAATAATGGAATACATCTGAAAGACATGGATAACATCATTAACAAATTCAAGTGAACCTTCACAGATTTTAAACCTAGCCATTATAGTCTCTCCAGACGTCTTGTACTTCATCTCCCTCAACTTCTGTGAGTAGCAACAATGAAATTCACTTTGCACTGTCTGCAGAAGTGCAGGAAAAAGTTTATATGCCAATCCACTCGTGTGTTTGGTATATTAAGTCACGTATGCTTGTTTCCCATCATGAAAGGTAAACAGATTTTTTATTTTTCAATTATACACTATAACAGATTATAATTAGTATATAAAATCCTAGTTGACAAAATAGAGAAATCTTTTCAACTGGTGCCGCCAATTTTCTCGCCACTTCGTGTCTTTGACAAGAAGCTTTCCACCATCTTAGCATAAGTCTGCTGATCCATCTACAACAGAGAAACAACATTTTACAATGTTTTACCGAAATCTCAAACCACTTACTGGTTTATTGGTGGTTTGTTGTAGAGCCTGGGCCAGTGCTTGCTGACAAATACTGGTGATTCTGTCAGTGGTTATGCCCTGTAGGGGAGACATGGAATTGAAACAGCATCCTTCTTAAATATTTAGGCAATTTCATTCCCAACTGATGTATCATCAAACATTGTTACCCTTGAAAGAGGTAAGTAACCTTTTTACTGGTATGCAGCTGAAGCGTCATACTGAAATGTAGGTACGTGCCACATGTGTTTTGGGACCTGGACTTTTAAACATCCAATGGGGCGGGCTATCAAGGGGGAGCCAACATAGGTAATACACAACTCACATGTTTTGATCCTCCACTTTTACTGCTGCTGGTGCCACCACGACTCCTGTACTCCTTCAGGTACTCGTCATAAGACTGTGTGGAATACATTATGTATGTTTTGATGTACTGGGTAAACATCAATGACAGCTAGCTTAGTTAAAATTCCCTGATGAAAGAGGTAAGCAACTCTGCTGGCCTAAAATTACTTGTTACAAGTGCAGAGTTTTGGGACTTGACTTTTAAACAGCTGATGGGGCTTGGGAATTTTAGTACTTTGACTTTAAACAACAAAACAAACACAAAACTAACTGCTTCCAACTAACAAATAGACCTACACCTCCCTGTGGGCTAAGTAGTAATGTGAGAGATTTTAAAGATATTGATGGTTTGAAGTAGTAACAAAGTCTTAAGTGGAATAATGCAAAGTAACAGTGCTGTTGCTAAAGCATTCAACCACTATTGATAGGAGTCTGTACACTTCAAAGGAAGGAGCCCTTTTAACAACCACCAACAAAGTAAACAAAACCACATTACTCCTTTGTGTAGCACAGCCAACACAACAGCCCACAGACTTACTCCATGTAGAAGCGTCTCTTTCCTAACTCCATATTCTTCTTCCATTGAAGAGTCAGACCCAGAACGGGACCCAGATCTGGAAAGTTGCAATAATTCAATGCACAACTCCATTTTCTGTATGTACCTTCTTCTATCCCTGCCCTTATCACGGTGACTTGTTGGCCAATAGTCTGATTTACTGCGACGGCTACCGCTCTCACGCTCGCGACTCCTGCGTCGTTCCCTGCCCTCACGATGGCCACTGTTTCGTCCCTCATGAGAAGTACGTGATGAAGAATGGTATCCTGAAGCACTCCGAGATGAAGACTCATAGCGGCCTAAAGTAATTGAAATACAACACATGGATTAAGCAATATTCTATGACAAGCTAACACATTTTAAAGTACATGCACCCTTTTGCCAATCCTAACTTGAATGAGATCTCCTTTCTCTATCTCTGTCACCTTCACTTCGTCGCTTCTTTGATTCACTGCTACTGACATCATCCAACTTGTGTTTACTGCTACAGATCATCAGGGAGTCAGGGTACACACGTGTACATACAACAAACACCCCCTGCCTGTCATGTATTCTGACATAACATACATGGGGTAACATACAAAACTATTCAAGACTTTTTCACATGAATTTGTATGTAATGCATTGCTTAAACCGTAACCCCTTCTACAGGGTTAAGTAAACATCTTACACATAAGGAACCACAAAATGGGTAACAGGTAGGTTTGTTACCATGAGCACAAAACACTAAAGCTAAAACCACTTTATGAAACAGAGAAACCAATTTGGAAAAGATTTTGCCACAAAGTTGAAGTCCCTCTTTGAACAAAAGCCCATCTTTTTTTTATGAACACATCAGCATATAGCACAAAAAGTTTCATGTCAATTTCAACACATATGCCAAGACAGTGCAATATGGTACAGTGAGCAGAGAAGGTGGACAGATATGTGACGTGCAAAATATTGTGATGTTTGTGCTGTACAATGTGGAAATACGTGCAACAATTTATAAAAATACAAAAACAAGAAACTGAAAAAATCATGACACAAAATACCAACACAAAAAATAGTGACCCAAATTATTAGAGTCAAATCACTTTAAGACTCATTAGATGAACAGTTAACAGTCCAGACACAATAAAATTAGAACACAGCAAACAACCAACTTTCCTATTTCTCGTATTACCAGTGATAATGTGAGCATTGATGGTGTGCTCCAAATAGAAAAGTTCATTCATAACAGTTCTTATTAATGCCATACATTTCTTGGTCCCTTATCATTCATAAACTTATCTATTAAGTGAAAGGTAAAGTCCTGAAAACAGTTCTCAATAACAGAATGTCCTTGTGTATTAGTCCAAGGAAATTGTATGCTTGAATTGGATTCCATTGAAGTATCAATTTTTTATACTGTAGCTAAGTCCAAAAATTATTTTAAACTGTATTTTTTAAGTCCATAGGAGAAGTCCATTTATTGATAATATACAATATTTTTTTTATCTAAAAGATTACTAAAAAACAACTTCTTCAAAACGCTATGTCCTTTTTTGTGCCGGAGGTTTGCGCATTTGTTTGGAGTATCGATGATGCCCGGCTGACCTGCTTGACTGTGGGTATTGTGGATGATATCCGCCCATCATTTGATTGAGGACTCCACTTCGTTGTTGGTGTGCCATAATCGCCTGAACATGGTACGCTGCTGGGTGCATGAACGGATTCGGTGCTGCATACATGGGATGGGGTGGCATATGGTGGTGATGATGATGATGGTGTGGCATTGTCTGTGACATGTGGTGAGAACTGCCGCCACTGCTGCCACCACCACCACTGCTGCTGTTTACATTTCCCAGACGAGACGCAAACTTGAGTTGTGTGGCACTCATGCCTCCACTGCCAGAGGATCCACTCGGATGTCCATTGCCTTCTTCACTGACACTTTTCCACAATCGACACAATTGTTCACCAACAGATGGCTCTACTTCCTAACAAGAGAAAAAGGTCTACATGTACATTAGAACTGAGGATTGTATCGTGTACAAAACATAAGCCAAACATTAGTGTCTGTTTATCGATGAGAACATGAATGTTATTAGGTGGCTATAGAACAATTTATAGACAAGGATAATTCTTTTACCATATTAGGAAGTTATACTACTACTGTTTATAGATATGCACAATAGGACTTACCTGTCCATCTCTACTAATTTTTACAGGCTTGTTATCATTCCATGGGTTCTTCAAGTCCAGCGTGTGAGAGAATTCCAGCTCTCCACTAAGAGAAGACAACACACAAATAAAGTAAAACATACAGGAAGGCTTGCTGTGTTGCTACTATACAGGTACTTGAGATGGAAGTCATGCAGACAAGTTCTCCTATACTACGTCTCACAGGTGAAGGTGTGGACACCTTAAGCACCTCATCCTTTTACAGCAAGTGAAGAAAAGATAGCATTAACTTTCCCACGTAACACACGGTCTCATAAATACAACTGGAGCAGAACCAGTAAAGATTCTAAGGAACAAACATGTTAACTGGGCATTGGACCTCAGACCATTAACAAAAAGTTAAAAACATGCTTACACACAGGTAGTACAAAACTTTAGCATTGCAGTAGAAGTAATCAGCAAATACAATGGCAAATACCAATTATCTACATGAACAACATGATACCAGTCTCATACCGATGGATCCAGTCAAGTTTGAAAACACCTCCTAGTTGCTCTATGGATAGGCTGGCCGGTAGCACCCATGGGGGATTAGGGATATCTCGCCGAGAATCAGAAGAAAGGCGTGCAAAGCCTGCAATACACACAACATTCAAACATGTTACCAACATAAATTATTATATAACATTATCTAGACTCATCAAACAACAAAATTCTGTACCTTGAAATCTTCCACTCTCTTTGACAGAAAATATTAGAAGCACATTCTTGCATTCCTACTCAAAAGTAATACAATTGTAGAACACTTTGACAACCACATCACAACAACCATCAACACATGCATGGACACAAAAACACATGACGCTCAGTACAGATACAATTACTAGACAACCAAGATATTAGACTATGTAACACAAACACACAAACACACATACAACATACCCTATAAGACTTGTTCAACTTTTTTTCATTGTATGGAGGAGTAGCCCACACACTCTACACAAAAAAAATACAAGCAAAAATTGCAGATTGAAATATAGCATTAAAAAACACAAATAAGTATAAATCAAAATGTCTACATATCGAGACTGTAAAACAGTCTGCAACATTTGGTCAAAAAATTGTTAACTTTATCCATGCATTTTGCAATCTACTAGTACCAACCTTGGCTTTGGCAATATCAACATTGTCATAGTTGTTGCTCTTCATTACAAAGTATCTTGTGTTTACAAAGATCTTATCAACTATCTTGTGAGGTCCTGAGTCTGTGATTAAGTAGCAGTAACAAGTTGTAATGGGCATTAATTAGAAATTACCTGAATCATTACTCTTTTCTTTATCTTTCACTTCACTGACACCTGGAGAACAAATAAAAGGATTAAAAAAAACAACACAAAAGCATATATTAGCAGTGTTTAAAATTCTCACTTGCATGTCGTGCATACATTTGTATTTCTAAAAGAGAAATGTACAACAAATTCTCTTTTCCAGGTGGCAAAAATAATAATAAATGTAAGTTAACTGTTCCAAAATAATGCTACAATATTGACAGTACATGACTAGCTATATCCCCCACACAGAAAATTTATTATTAATTAGTACAGTTTTAGTTTACCGTCATCATTAGAGCTGAACTTTACTGGTGAGATATCCTTCTCTTTTCTCTGAGAGCTTGAAGACCCTGTCATGAATAACATGACAAAAACAAAAATAATTTAATCCTAAGCTCTACATCTAAGACAAAGTCACTACCACAAAGTGATACTACCCAACTCCGTGGGTGCCCTAAACTATAGGTACAGCTTGAAACAAGCACAATGCAGTCATCTGAGTGAAGAGATTTCTATTGAAACAGGGGCAGCTGGGTAAGTTTACATGGAGGAGTCTTGAAAAACTACTCAGGCTATAAATTAATACCATATGTACAACTTGTGCGATTGGGTGTGTATAGATGATGACAATTAGGACTTTTGGCTCCTACAATTGTTCATGTAATTTAAAGCCACTAATGGATTTCAAGTTTTGAACTACTTCACTGCATAGTCAGCCAAGTAGCTACATACAAGCATTTTTATTATTTATTATTTAGACTTGGTAAAATTTCACGTATACATTCTGACAGTCACACATTATAATCATGTTGCTATTTACGGACAATTAGAAGCAAGTTAAATCCTAAATCTAAAGATTTATAAGACTACAAGAGCTGAGTAGCAGGTTCTAACCTACTAATGCTTACATAGCTACAACCAGACACGATTTTAATATAACACAAAACATGATGTTGGTCAACACAAATGCTGAGCATTAATTAGACAAAACACTAAAAAAATACCTTTACTGTCTGATTCTCTTGATCTTGACTCTTTGTCTCCATGAGAACGTCCCTCACTTGAGCGTTTTGATCTTCGACGAGTGTCTTCAGAAGACAACGGTTTCTTACCTTCGTCAAAATTGTCAATATTGTCAGTGTCCCCAGCACTGTCTAATACTTCAAATTGATCATCAATAGTGGCATCTACTCCAGCTTGTAGTTCTAAGATATCTTCATGATCGTCTTCTCCAGGTTTTCCTACTACATCATCTTCATCCTGTCCAATGTCGTCTACCGCCTTCGGCGACTCGATCAAGAAATTTTCCATCTCACCCAGTATGCGGTCGCTGACACTAGTTCTTTGCGGTTCGTTTCCCGCGTCTTTGTGTGCGGAGTCTTGCGAATGTCTTCGCCCGTCCCCGCTGCCCAGTTCGTCGCTGTTTCGACGATAAATCTTGTCATTGGTAGATAGAGAATCGGCCTCGTTCCCAACCATGAATTCTGATTCTTCCGAGTTCAATTTGCCGTCCAATCTACCATCCTTTTCCGCCATTATTCAGTCCACCCTAGTAAAGTATATTTGATCTAATCAACGAAGTAGTAACGCTTTCCACTTTACGAAGATAACATCAACCTGACGGCAGCCATTTTGATTATTACCATATCACATCTGAAGACTCGTTGATACAATATTTCCCAACGATTATTCCGCTCACCAGTTTAAAGAGTTATAATAATCGGTAGTATTGGTCACCAAACTTGTTCCTTTCGAAGACAAAACTTGGAGAAAAATCTAGAAAGACACAGACCAGAGTAATCACGTGCTATAAGGTTGGTTAGTCACATGCAAAGTCGTAGTAATCGTCCGGATAATTTAGTTTGATCTTGACCTGATTCGCACAGCTTGATCGAAGCTTGATCGATTGCTTATAATATTACTGCTGGCATGGCTGCTGAGAAAGTCGTATTGGTGTTTGGAGGGTCTGGAACGATAGGGTCTGGGATAATTAAGGCACTGTTGAAGAGCGGGAAAGGTCTGTCTCGCAACATGGAGATTAATTCACTGACTGTACGTAGTTCCTAGAATTGTTTCGGTGGCGCGCACTTCCGAAAAATTGGCAGCTATGAAGGATAAGTTTGGAAATCTTCCTGAAGACAAGCTTTTAATTGTGGAAGGGAATGTGGGTGAGTACTGGACTTTATCATCCAGCTAGTTTACAACAGTAATTTTAAGCTTACATCTTTTTACAACATGCACACATTTTACAACATGCACACAACACTCAATTATGAGGTACGTGCATTAAACAATTAGATATCCAATACTACGGGGTCACTCATTAAGCGAGCTCATAAGTAGGGGATCAATATATTGATCATCACTTGATTGCTTGGTTTCAGTTAAACTTTATGTATAAACTCAAGTTGCTTGATTGCTTGTTTTTAGCAATGCTTGATTGCTGGATGTAGCTTAACTTCTAATCTTGATTGCATTTTGATCCCGGGACCAAGTGCTACCCCAATTCATATAATAAAATTTAGTTATTTCCCTAGAACAATTGAAGATTGGAATCACTTACCCCATTATTTAGACTAATTTGATTTATATGTAGTTGCATGCATGTACAGCACCTACCAGAGGTAACGTTACACTCGCGAGCAGTTGACACTCGTGTAGTCCATTGTTAAACCGTGGGTTTCTTTGGCATGTGTGCGCTAGCTAACTCACCAAGTGTAGCCACAACACGCGAGCTCCCTCCGGTGGCTGCTCCAGCAACCACATGTCTTCGCATATGATGTGTTCCAGTCGTTCGTTGTGTCAAGTCATGGCCTGGATTTGAGCACTCGCGAGGGATTGTAACGTTATCTCTGGGCGGTACTGTAAGTAGTTAGCTAATCATAATGTATGTGTGTATTTGATTTTTTTTTTCTTGGGGCTGGTCCCCCTGGACGCATCAGTAATATTACTGGCTGTCCAGTACAATAAATAAATAAATCTATAGAAGTGACTACCCCTTGTTGTAGATTTGGTTGTATACAACTATGTACCACATCAATGCCCAGGGAAGCCATTACGCACTAGGTACCACGAATTGACACTTGCGGTGTCAACAAAGATAAATGGGACACACAAGAGGATACAGGTAAGTCTATGATGTGTGCATTGTTCATGCCAAAAGGCACTTGTGTCAGGCTATAAAAGTTTCGTAGCAACTTATTGGAAGCATTTCAGGTTGTACTCATAGCACTTTTGGCCTTAACCAATACTGCCAAGGCACCATGAAAGTATTGTGAGGCTGATTTCTGGTCCTTATTATTTGTGAGAAAGTGCAAACCCTAATATACAGTTGCTACTGTACTGTGCTTTTGGAAAGATACAAGAATCAAACAAATTGTTTATGGGTTTGCTTAGTGTTCACATATTGACTCCAAGTGATAGTTTGTTCACTGAGTTTGGATAAAACTGGATAGCTATTTTGTGACATGTCCATGGACGTAAGCACAGAATAGTGTTACAAGTTTTTGTGATCATCACAAACACAACACACATATATATATATGCATGCACACACACACACATACACACACAAACACGGTACATACATACACAAGGTCCTCCCAAGTAATTACTGGACACCACAGATCCCTAGTTGTCCATTGCTGAAAATTTGATAGAGTAAATTATTGGTTCTCAGATACCATGTACAGTGATAGTAGCTCTTGTAAACTCTATCTTATCCAAAACAGCCAAGCTGTAAAAAAAGTGTGCGGCCCTCAAAAAGCTATGGTGAAAAAAGATGTGAAATCCAAGGTGGCGGCCAAGAAATGGCTGTGATGGTAGGTTAATGGTAAAAAATTTAATAACGACAACTCAGGTGAATTTTGTGCTGCTTTGTCTTGGCACAAAATTCACCTGAATTGTCATTATTAAAATTTTTACCATTAACCTACCATCACAGCCATTTCTTGGCCGCCACCTTGGATTTCACATCTTTTTTCACCATAGCCTTTTTGAGGGCCATACACTTTTTTTACAGCTTGGCTGTTTTGGATAAGACTTCATTTCTTTTTGTATTTGTATACCACAAAGCTGGCCTATGGCCGGCTTTGGGACTTTTTTTAACTTATCTTTTTTTCTTTACCACAGGAAGAAGAAAAGATAAAGTAGATGTACTTTAAATATTTTATCAGTAAATGTACAAATTATATATATAATACATATATTTATTACAGAAATTCCATGGTGGTTTCTTTGTAACTGAACACTCTACAAGGTGACTTCTTCTAGATGCTCTCTGTACAGGGTGATTTGTTTGTAGCTGAATTCTGTACAGGTGATTTGCTTGCAGCTAAGCTCTTTACAGAATGGTTTCTTTGTAGCTGAACTCTCTGCAAGGTAACTTCTTCTAGCTGATGTCTCTACAAGGTCACTAGTTTGTAGCTGAGCTCTCTACAAGGTGACTTCTTCTAGCTGATCTTTCTACAGGGTGATATGTTAGAAGCTGAACTCTCTACATGGTGGTTTCTTTGTAGCTGAACTCTACAAGGTGATTTCTTCTAGCTGAACTATCTCTTTCCATAGTTGCATGAACTCCCTACAAGGTAACTTCTTCTAGCTGATCTCTCTACAGGGTGAATTGTTTGTAGCTGATCTCTCTACAGGGTGACTTGTCTGTAGCTAATCTCTATACAGGTTACTTGTTTCTAGCTGATCTCTTGAATTCTCTTCAGGGTGACTGCTTTATTAGGATGACTGCTCTATTAGAGTATCTCTATCTCGCACTTGCTGCACCAAGTTAGATTTTGTGTTATAACTCCATGGCTTTAAGTCTGATTTCTTCTACACCATTGATGAGCCTTTCTAAGATGATTACTCCATCTGTACAACGATTTTCAAAGCATTACTCCAAGCGGTTTATCTGGTAGGCGTGGCAAGCAGTCGTTTTTTTTATTAGCTAATCTCGATTGTGTAATTGTTACACACTGTTGGTTTTGTCGTTGTATCTTCCTGGTTTTAAGCTCGATTTCTTTCAAGCCACAAAAGGTTTGAGGTTCAATAGTTAACCTATTCACCCACCGATTTTCAGCTTCTTCCCATACGCAGTTTACCCTGTAGGCGTGACAACATATTGGTGTTATATTTCGTGAATAATCACTCATAACTCTTTGCCTGTTTATCATATTCCAGCCAAAGTTGGTACCGAGATGCGCCTTTATATCCCCCTTCTGTGTGCCAAATTTCAAGGAAATCGGATATGGCGTCCGCGTTTTATAGCAGTTTTTGTAAGTGTGCGAAAAGAAGAAAAATAAGAAGGAAAAAAGAAACGAAGAAACTAAGCCAATGTTTGAAGTCGCATATTTCGGGAACGCTTGAAGCGATTTCGCTCAAATTTGGAATGTGGAGTGCTGAAGTTGGAGGGCATGTCCACAGCAAAATTCGTCTTGTTTCATCAAGGCAGTACAGAGCTACGGAGGTGCAAAAATTGCGTTTTCTTTCTTCCTGTCAATATACTCACGGGTGTTGCGCGCCGGCTTCTTGGGCCGCACGACACACTACCGTGTGTCTTGATCACTAAGCCACTTGATACAAACTATGATGGTAGTTAAGAGCAAATTGCAAAAATCAAGAGATTCAGTGCAGTGATTGACAAGAAATACTGTATGGTGTACATCTGTAAATAAATAAGTTTTTTGCTCTTCATAATTAAGACACTGTTGGTTATTGCCAAGGTATCCTAGTTAAATGTTGTATTACTAACAAACAAACAAAGCACTATTTATTTGTGCACAACATCAACTAATTGTATGTACATGCGTAAATTGTTTGACAGCATCGGAAGAGAACGCTGCTAAACTGAGAGATGATATATTAGCCAAGACTGGTAAAATCACTGATGTTGTTTCCTGTATGGGGTCCTGGTGGCAGAAAGGACCATTGCTAGACCAGCCGTTGAGTGAATTCAAGGAAGTGAGTATAGAAATGCATCTTTGAGACAACCAAGTGATTCGTATACACACATGCTATATACTTACTCACAGCAGTACAGACATTCTCAAGCACACGTGCGTGCACACACAATGCACAAATAATTCACTTGTAATGTACAGTAGAGTATTGAAAAGATTGAATAAAGCTCCATCCTACATGTTGTGTACCCATAGGTGTGTGATAGCTTGTTAGGTTGCCACTTCATTGCTGCTAAAACATTTCTGCCCTTGATTGGAGATAATGATGGATCGTCATATACTTTCATTACAGGCAAAGTTCTATGTGTAGTGCATGAGTCTATAGTGTGTGTGTGTGTGTGTGTGTGTGTGTGTGTGTGTGTGTGTGTGTGTGTGTGTGTGTGTGTGTGTGTGTGTGTGTGTGTGTGTGTGTGTGTGTGTGTGTGTGTGTGTGTGTGTGTGTGTGTGTGTGTGTGTGTGTGTGTGTGTGTGTGTGTGTGTGTGTGTGTGTGTGTAGTATATATGCACAGTTACATACCCATGTATATTCACAGGCTCACATCATATTGTGTACTTTAGGTTCTGAAAATTACTTGTATGTTCCTAACATTGGGTTATTGTCGATATTTGCTGCTGGCCTTGTTCGAATGATTCACTTCATAATGCAGGAATGGGAACAGAAGTCAGTCAGAATCAATGCGGTAATGCTAATAACTATGAATATATTATATAAATATATACTGTATTTGTATTTTTTATTTCTTTTTCTTTTGTCTGGTAAAAGAAGTGTGCAATGCTAATTTTAAAATGAGGTGCCCCTGCATGTAGTCCATCTCAGAGCTAAATTTAGGAAATTAATTGTTGCAATATTACATACTGTGGTACAGTACATTGTGCAGTTTTACAGTGTTATTACTAAGTGACTTTTAGTTGTGTAATAATACATATAACGTAATCATTGAATTAGTTATTGTAACTAATTAATTATTTAATTACATTGCTGTGTACTAACTACTAATGAAGCTTAACTCAAACAAACCACTTATAGCATACTATCTGTTTCAACTGTTTTATTGTGTTTTCTGATGAAAATTCTAGACAAAGCCTCAAAGCTGGCCTTCATTTTTGTATGTGTAAGCAAGGGACATGCCCCTCGTTTATTTTGAAGGAATGTGCTATTCCTGGCAGCCTACAACAGCAGCTTCACTGTAAGTTTAACATTTAACACAGGCCTTATTCAGCCTTCATTCCCATGTACTTAGCATAAAATTTTTGTTTGTGCATGGTGGTGAATAAACTTAGAAACATACGCACACGTATAGGCTTGGCTGTGAGGATCCTTTCCGAATGAAAATAAAAACTTAAGTCTTTTGAGTGAAGTTTGTCAGTTCTGAATATATAAGTTCCTCCTGACTATTGTACTGTATATAGGATATCATGGAAATTTGCTCTAAAATAATATTGACCAGAAACCAGCTTCACAATACCTTTCATAGTGCTTTGGCAGTATTGGTTAGGTACGTATAACCAAGCCCAAAAGTGCTAGTATGACCCAAAATGCTTCCAATGGATTGCTAAGAGAATTTTTTTTGTTCAGTGGAATTTTCTAATGCTTACTTACATACTTACTGATACATACAAGCATAACTCAATAATGGCTAAGGCTACAGGCTTGATGTTAGATGTCACTTCAGCCTGACAGTAGCTTGTGGCATACCACAGTACATACAATGCCTGCATGATAGACTTACTTTTGTCCTCCGTTGTGTCCACTGACAGTGCAAGGTGTCGATTTGCAGATGCATGTAATGGCTTCCCTACATTTGTAATGGGAATTGTTTGTAATTTTCATAGTGACTGGATTGATTGTAATGGTTACTGCTTCTTGTGCTGTTTTTTGTTTACAACACTCTGTAATGGACTGAAAATAGCTGAAAATGAAGAGAAATGGCCACTTCTCTTTTTAGTAATTGATAGTTGCCAGCTTTTGTCACCTTCACAGTGAAAGTATCATGAGCGTTTCCGAGCTACATACAAGGAAGTATTTCATCCTGCATTCATCTTGGAACCCTGCCACACAAGAGTCAAATTCTTCTCAAACACTCCTGCAATACTGTATGTCATGCTTCCACATGTTTCACATCCACCTCCTGTCTACAACCAACCCATTGATACATTAAACTACACAGTACTACTGTACTTCACTAGTAATGTTACCAAGTCTGTCAAAACTGGGAATATGGGCATTTTTTATTCCCGGGCTAGATGGAACGCCCTTGCCACCACCCCCAGCACTGGCTGTCAAGTGCTGGACAGCAGGATACCACCAGCGACTATTACAAACAAAGCTATTCTAGGGCATCAGCATTTAGCCTGCCCTCAGAATAGGCCAGATTGATACTGGCAGATGTAGGATGGTATGCAGAAGAACGACGGCCCCTCTAATACATAATGGCTGACCTTAATAGAGAGAAGCAGAGTCTGTATCTCAACCAGTGCAAATGATGACTATAATTCGTTTTCCCACTTGTCAGCCAACATGGAAGTTAGTTTCTTATACACTGTGGTTGTAGTCGGTCCCATACCTCCACAAGCAGAAAAAAACCAGAGGAGAGAAGCAAGCTTTCACAACATCTCTCACTGTCTCATTATAAGCATGTCTCTTCTCTTGCCCATTAGTTACATAGCACAGGGACAATGGAGAACGTGAATAGGAGCTTGCAGATGGGTTAAACACCCTAATGTCAAAATGTACACTGCCTATTTGGACCCCAAAAGTCCCAGGCTACTTCAAGTCATGCATTATCCTCCCGATTAGCAGTATATGGGCATTTCAGTTTTCTCAAAATGCAATAATTAACTCATGATGTTTCATACCATTAAGCTGTAACCCTGCAGTTTTCAGCTCTCATTAAGCTGTCTATTGGCTCTGTAACAGAATGCAGATACTCAATTTTGTCACTGAGATATGAGTTTTCATGTGAAGGGATGTAGTTTTTGTCCACATGTCTGGTTTTTGCTAGCCAAGTGCTGTTTTTCCCATGGTACAACTAACAAATACGGAGATTGTCCTCCATAGCTCATTATGTAACTTTGTACTGTATTGTATTGTATTTATTACTGTGTAGAACCTCCACCAGGGAGTATAAGCACAGGAAATTACAATTATGCACAATAAATTGGACTAGTTAAATAAAATTATATGAAGTTTATCAATCGCTCTAGTGTTGTTCCTGCTGCAGGTGGTAAGTTGTTCCATAACTTTATTGCTGATGGGAAGAAGGAGTGTAGATGACAGTATATTCTTGTTAAGGGTCTCATGTAGCGGTAATGATGGCCTCAAGTTGTGGTACGGAGAGGGATTAATTCATATTGTTTTGTATCTATCAGTTTGTTATGAAATGTTACAAGTTTCATGTTACGTATCTCTTCTTTGCGATAAAGGTGGGAGGTTTAACTTGCTTAACATTTCAGTCACACTTGCTTGAAAGGAGTAGTTGTTTGTAATAAAATGGGCAGCTCAATGCTGTACCATTTCAAACTTATGTATATTTACTTGTGTTTTTGGGCTCCAAGTTGTACAAGCTTAATCCAAAATTGGCCGGACCATGGTAACATAACAATTCTTTTTGACTGTTAAAGTACAAGAACTTAGATTTCTTTTGAGAAAACCAATAGTTGCATTTGCTTTTGCTACCACTTTATCAATGTGATTAGTCCATTTTAAATGTTCATCGATAGTCACTCCAACATATGTTGCATGGGATGACTGTTCAATTAAGTGCTGGCTAATATAACATTTGCTAGCTAATGGGAATGTCTGTTTGATATCTTTAAGTGAACACATTTAGATGGGTTGAAGGACATTAGCCAATGGTTTGACCATTAAGTAAGTGCATTCAAATCTTCCTGTAATGCCAGGCGGTCTTCATTAGTATGAATTGTCCTATACAGTAGTATGTGATCTGCATATAGCCATACTTTGGATTTAACTGTTGAAGGTATATCATTCACATAGCAAATAAACAACAAGGAGGCTAGGATGGTACCTTGTGGAACTCCTGATAACACTTCACTTGAATCACTAGAATTTCCTTTGAGTATTACTGACTGTACATGTGTTCTACCAATAAGAAAGTCTTAGATCCAATTTGGGCACAAACCATAGTTAACTAGCTTGAGGAGTAATCTACAGTGGGAAACCTTGTCGAATGCTTTTGAAAAGTCTAGAAACAGAGCATCAATCTCTTCTTTGTTTAATGATTTTGCAAAGTCTATATGAGCTGAGATTCACAAGATTTACCTTGCTGGAAACCGTGCTGTTCTTTACAGCTAGATAACCTCATGAGTCTTCCAATGTCTTGATATTGATGAATATATGTGACCAGATTTTACAAAACCAATCCAAATCGCACATCAGGCAAAATCAAACTAACACCACCAGTGGATAGCTACACTATCGTACTACTAGTTTTGACCCTCAGTACTACTCAAACTACTCAAGGCTAGTTTTAACAGTAGTAGAAGAGCTGAAATACAGGAAACAAACGGAGAAGTTAATTTAACTATTAGAAATGGTGCCATTATCCTCAAGCACAAAACTCTCATGATTAAGGTGGTGACAAGACCCCTCCTAACACCACAACAAATTTGTGACACCTTACGCAAGAAATGGATGATTATAGGACCGAGAATCCTAACTTGCATAAACTTACTGCAGCTGTTAGCTATCAACTGTCAAAGTGTATTTGCAAAAAGGACAGACTATGAAATTTTATAGAACATGAATACCCAGATATCATAATTAGTAACGAGTCCTGGTTAAATCCTAATATTTATTCTAGTGAAGTGTTCCCATCGGAATATGGGTTTGGAGGAGTGTTCGTAGTCTGCCATCACAAACTAACATCTAACCTTTAATGAGGATAGCGGTAATGAGATAGTTGCTGCACAGTTACAATCACCTAATACATCCAAGTTTGCTTGTGTTTCATTCTCTGGCATTTGGACCAATCTGGAGCAATGTATATGCCCTTAAACCAATCATGTCTCCTAAGATAGGGGGCATGGGAAATGATTGTTTCTGTGTCTTGTTGTATACTGAAAAACAAATAAGCTTAGGTCTAAGTTTGTCTTCAAACTTTTTGCCAAGTCTGATAGCTTTTGTCATATTCACATTCATGTCAAAAACAGTTTTACTAAGGTCGGAGAAGAAGGCTTTATTCTTTGAGATGTCACCAGACTCTGGAAGGTTGTAAACAATAAGATTGTTTCTCCTTCTATCTCTATCAGCAATTTCCTCAACAATGTCATGTGCAGCAGCTGCTGGTGATTCCAGTACTTGATTAGCAGTGCTAGGGGTACGATTTTGTGGGTTCAGAGTTTGAAGTTAGATTTTGCAACTCTGCGACCCTTATTTTGCACGCATAGATCTTGAATTTGCTTTTACAGGACATTGTTTTGAGAAGCTATATCTTCTAGTTTGAATGTAATTTCAGAAATAATACAATTCAGGTTAGTTTGCTCTGCTTGGAAGGACCTGAGTGATGGAATGTCTGCACTTTGCCTTATGAGTTCTAAATGTTCTTGGATTAGCTTCTTATTTAGAGTAACACACTGGTTCAGGGAACAATAGTACACTATATTGTTTGTGCTATTTGTTAAATGCATCAGTTGCTTGTACTGGTCCTTTTTAAGGCCCTCACATGCTGCATGGACCCATGAATAGCACATGTCAAACTGTTTAGCCTCACTCAAAGCCTCTCTATTTGTACTTTTTATTACAATGTCCACATGTGTCTGCATTCTTACTTTGTAAAATGGTAGCTGTAACTTGATCAAAACGAAACGAAAAGCTGCAAGGTGTTAAGCTCAATATACATACATATAGTCATGTAGTGTTCATAATTAGCTATGTTTATGTGGAGTGGTATGTATTGTATATTGTCTGTTATTTTCCATTGTAGATTCACATTAATGTGTTTGTGCAAGATCCACTCAATACTTTGCCATATAGTGATCCAAACTCACCAGCCATTGATCATGAAGTAGCTGGGAGAGGCATTTCTGGGGTTGTGCTGATACCAAACGCTCGTGGAAAGAAGCTACCAATCTACAGTGAAGCAGATTTTGTCAAGCTAGCCAAGACTGGCACTCTTTAACAGTTACACTAATGTGTTGTACATCAGATAATCTTTAGATTTATATGGAGTTTTGTAAAGCTGAACTCTTAAAGTCATGTTTTTCTTTATCATCTATGTAATTTTCCTTTTACCATTGACCTTTAGCCATAGTTTCTGGAACATGTCAAACTACTTTGTAATAGAAGCTGTAAAATATGCATAGCTATACATTTTGTGCATTAAGAAAAGTTTCAATTTCAAGGTTCTCACTTTGCTATACAGGCTTTTAGTGCTAGGGCAGTATAATCATGTTGCTTTCTGGGTCACCTACTGAATGACTTTTGACTGGTATGGTGGGAAGAGATCCTAGAAGACCCAAGTCAGAAAATTGCAACAATTAGAAGCAATTGCGATAGATGATGCCAATATCCAAGAAGCTTCTCTATACATATAGATTTAGCTACTGAGAAATCAATGGATCAATGCAGCTGTGATGATACTGATCATGAGACAACCTTGTCAACATAATCATCTATGCATGAGGAGTTGTCATCAATCAGAATGTTATACAAGACATATACAGTGCTTGGGACCAGGGACAAGCTGACTCGTACAAGGGAGAAAGTGATAATGTATGAACAGAGGTGTGATTTCTGTAGATGTAACATAAGTACAACCACCTTGTATTTGACTCGGAACCTATTAATACCTGATGCTCAAAATTTTGCCCAAAATATTTTCAGGAATTTCCTCAGTGTTCCCAATATTCTGCTACTGTTAACGGCTCTTGAAACATGCATTTTAATCAGTGAATGCTCTATTAGAGTGTTTCACCACATAAGTGAATGTTCGATTCTGTTAGACAAGGAGCTATGTACAATCAAAGAGTTCATGATGAACTCTTGATAGTATCATGCTCTATCACAGTTCGCAATTATGACTGTTGGAGTATCGATCTATTTTCATGGAATTAGCTATAATTAAGTTTGAAATATCCACCTAATGTGCTACCTAGCATTATGCTGCACAGTGGCTCAGTGCAGCCGCCACCACCCCTAGCACTTCAACATCTAGTGCTAGGGGTGGTGGCAAGGGGTGCTGGATACCCTGGGAAAAAAATATATATAAAAAGCCATATGGGGTGTCTATTATCTATGCTGCAGCTATATCAATCGATAAGCGCCGCGCGAAGAGTAGGGTCTGGCCACGCGAGACACGAACGCAACGTCAAGAAACGTCATTGCAGGGGGGATTGTAGATATCAATCGAGCATCAAAGTGGCGAGTACTGACACTTTCAACTACCCTGGGATGGAGAGATGGAAGGTAAGAGTTGCTATTGCCACTGGAGCATCCGCTGGAATAGGATACGAACTATCGAAGAGACTAGTTCAACTCGGAGTA
This sequence comes from Dysidea avara, assembly GCF_963678975.1. Classification (NCBI taxonomy): domain Eukaryota; kingdom Metazoa; phylum Porifera; class Demospongiae; order Dictyoceratida; family Dysideidae; genus Dysidea; species Dysidea avara. The sequence goes on from NC_089276.1 coordinate 18,634,250, forward strand.
GTGTGCTAGAAACATCGCAGCCATTGAGGTGAGGAAAGGGCTAATAGATCTGGTGTACTATTACGAAGCCCACACAGAGCTTATCTCAGGAGCTAAGTACATCAGGAGGCAAGCTGGTAGCCATGAAGTGTGATGTTAGAAAGGAGGAAGACATCTTGTCTGTGATAAGTGCAGTAAAGTCACAGTTTGGAGGAGCAGACATCTGTGTCAACAATGCTGGACTGGCTAATAATGCTCCATTGTTATCCGGTACTACTGAAAAGTGGAGAGAAATGATGGAGGTGAGAGTTAAGTAATGCACAGATTAGGACACTGGGACACTATAATGCTGACCCACGTTCACTGACCTGGGTAGCAATCCGGATATAGTTAAAACCAAGGCATGTGCCAAGAGCTACATTTTGGATGCTCCACTAGCAAATTAAACGGATAGCTGTATGATTTATGATTAACAATCAGTGGGCGTAGCTCAGTGATCTTTGTGTAAAGTATATAGTTATAAGCCATAGTTTGGACCCTATAATTTCAACACACCATCTGCTTGACGTTGCTTCAACCGGACATGTGCCTTTTGGCTTACCGCAGTACGTACAATGCATTCTTCATGGACTGACCAGTGTCCTCCTTTCTGTCCCATTCATCTTTGCTGATAGCGAAAGGTGTCGATTTGGCAGTAGCGAGTGATGGCTTCCCTTCGCAACGGAAGTCGTCTGTATTTTCATAGTGGCTACTTTGATTGCAGAGGTATTTTTTTGAGCAGTTCCTGATTTGTACTGCTGTGTAACAGGTTGAACATAGCTAAAAACGGATACTTCACTTTTCGGACAATAATTGATATAGCTGGGGCGCTCGGTGCCATTTCTTTCTTTTGATGCAGTATGCGTGGGTTCACCAGTCATAATAATTATTGTTTACAAAAAGTTAACTAACAAGTACATAAAAATTTTGGAATTTTCAAATAAGAGTAGGGACCATTGCACATTGATAAAAGTACTAAAACAAGCTGGAGTAATGCATGATATTAAATCATAGTAAGACAATAAGAAGTGTTATATCCCTATTGTGCATTTCTGTTATGGTACCTTGAGCACAGTAGGGATATAACACTTCTTATTGTTTTACTGTGATTGTGCTTGTTTCAGTACTTTTTATCGATATGTGCTATGGTCCCTACTCTAGTTAAAAATTCCAAATTGTACTTGTGTGAAACACAGTCTAGTCTGTGGATCTGACCCAGATTAGATCACATGTGAAATGACTGACAATATGGAATTGTATTAACACATTGTAGTCTTATAAGGGATGTCTTACTGCTCACTTCGGTTTGTGCACCAAATAATAATTGATTAGTGGGCGTGCTCCAACAGGTGGCAAGGAACAAGGATTTTTACATATCTACAGTCTGCAACGTAAAATGGGTGTGGCTCCTTGTTTGCCTAAGACTGTGATGTGTTAATAGATTTCCTAATTAATTAATTAATTTCAAATCTGGGTCAGACCTGGATGTCCTATAAAGCGGCAGATTACCCGACAAAATTTGACCAAGATGACTTCAACAACATTTAGTGGTTGATACTCAAAGAGTTTGATCAAGAAATTTTGATGACTTCAAATTAATTGATACTGAGGTCAGAAAGCCTTGTGACATTTGGGTTTTCAGGCCAAAAATATTACCCAAAAACCAGCTTTACAATACCATCCTGGTGCCTTGACAGTGTGGTATAACCCAGCCCAAGTGCCTTCGGTACGACCCTAAATGCTTCCAAAAGGCCGATATCAACAATGAAAAAATTTGATGTCATAATTGACTAAATGGTCGTGTTAGTATGGGGGCTTCAGAGACTTTGGCACACAGCAGTGGCATAGTCAGGAAAATTTTTTACCGAGGCAATGTTTATACATTGAAACCACTCAGGCCCTTAGTAGCACTCTCACTGTGTTCGGGGAGATTCCTCCAGGGTTACTAAATCACATGAAATTGGTTTCCTTGGTTTTGGTGTTAAACTGTTGTTTCATTTGAATCATTAAATATTTTTCAATAAAATTGACATATGAATAAATCAGTCCTGGGTTCTAAGCTGGGGGCTTTCAACAGATATTTCAACAGATAAAGATGGTCTCAAATCTGCTTGCTGAGCTTCCCTCCATCTTATATTTATATTTAGACTCATGATCAGGTGATACTGAGCATTAAATGAAAGTTGTAGTTGAGCTTTGTTTAATTGCACAATTTAATTGTTTACCCATTATCTACATATTAATTCTCGAACACCCACGTACATGTATTTCAAGCACTGTTCCGTCATTCTTGGTCAGATTCCAATCTCATTGGTACCATTGTAATCTACAACTAGTATAATAAAAATTTTAAATTGTGACCATCTCAGCAAAAACCCGACTTGTTCTCACAAGCATGCGTATTGAAAAAATCGAAATTTAAAAATTCGTAAAATTACAAGAAAAATAACTAAGCAAGTTTTTATCGGACCAGTACTCGAAGGAGAAAGACTCAAATCGATTAAAACTATATACCATCGTATTCGCCTGTTCATGGAGAGTTTGAAAAGCTTTGTTTCATTTCTCTAGCTCCAATGGTATGCATGTCACATGTGTTTGTTTACGATGCGGTAAACGTAAACAAGATTGTCATCATTTCTTCCAACAAACCGCCTTCATATCCATATGCGCAAGTATCTATAGAGCTAATACTATACCTTGGCTGATGTGCTGATCCATGGTGAACGTTTTAAGCCAAATTGCAACGTTGTAGACTAATCCAAACGGAAGTTATAGCTGCGAATGTAAGCGCCTGTAGTTTATTTTCAGTATAGTCGCTGTACAAATCGATTACCTTGCTCTTCCTACTGTCTATCGCTATAATTCCAAAACTACATACCACAGAAGGCTGAAACTTTGGTGGTCCATTCCTTGGACACTGCTGATATTGCTGAGTGAATAAAAACATTGTTTTTAATTGTGCGAACAAGTCGGATTTTTGCTGAGACGGTCACAATTTACAAATGAAGTAGGGATCCAAGCAATAAAAAGTAATGAAACAAGAGATGAACAATAGTAGCTATTACAGTATTGCTCAGTGGGAAATCCCTAATTTGGCATTGAACACAAAATAATTGTTATACCATTTCAAAGTAGGGATTTCCCACTGAGCTATGCTGTAATAACTACCATTGTTCATCTCTTGTTTCACTACTTTTTATCACTTGGATCCCTACTTCATTTTTAAATTAATACTTTTTATTATTTAGTTTTTTTTTTTGTTAAAGCATGCAGCTAGCTATAAACATGTGACTGTTCTATTAGGGTGGCTGCTGTATTAGAGTATCTTGAGTCAGCCTGCAAAGATGTGTGCTTGCCCAAAAAGGGGTGTGGTCATCGTGGTTTCAATCGATTATTAGACTAGAGTATCTCAAATCAGCCTACCAACTTGAAGGTGTGTGGTCACAAATACAGCTAGCGTAAAAGGGGCGTGGTCTCAATCGATAGATCGATAATACGTAGAATAAAGAATGGGCGTGATCTTGTGACCTATCATTGAGTACCAGTACCTCCGTACAGTAATGTAGTCCAAGTGCCTTAAAGAATTTTGCGGTGTCTATTATGCTGCTTAAACAAAGTGTTGATATGGGAAATTAATGCCTCGATATTGTTTCGTTGGATGAAGAAGACAAGCAGCCTGATTAAAGATAAAGAAAAGACAAGGCGCACAGGGCGTACAATCGTTGCAACCCCAAAAGGCACATTCCACCAGTGAATTTGTTGTGGCGTAAAATGGTGACTGTGCACTGCTTTGTTTGGACTCTAGGCTTGTGACTGTGGTCAGTGAGTGAGACAAAATTTTTAGTTTTAACAATTTTTTAAAAAAATTCTATATCCGGCCGCCAGTAAGCATTTTCTTGTTTTTAACGATGTTAGATGGACTAATATTATTCCGTAAAGGTGATTTTCATCGCGTAAAAAGTTTCTAAGCTGGTTTTTAAAAGGTGGTATTTTTGGAGGTGCATGTCGTTTCAGGGGATCCCTACTAAATAGTACTACCATACTGTTTGATAGACAAATTCCATGGCTTTATAGCATATAGAAATAACCATTGCCCCTAGCAACCTGAATTTCCAGGTGATAATGTCTGAAGTAACAGCTCCAAATTTTGAAAGGATAGCATATATATGTCATAAGATATGACAATTTGAAATTTGTGGTTTTCTCATCCATCTCTACATGTATCTGAGAGGGCTACTGTTGCCCCTTTGGGCAATCACAAAAATGAGGTATTTCAATGTATGCAAAAGCCAAAAATTCAAAAGTACAATTTTACGTAATTTTGTAGGTGTGAATGTCAACTATAATCTCTCCAAGTTTTAAATGATTTAATATTTAGGTTGCTAGGGGCAATGGTAGATTTTTCATTATTATGAAATTTGTCTATTGAAGGCGAATCTGTCGATCCGGGTTGGGTGGCGATTCGCTAAACTAAGGAAATACCCCCTTTTAACTGCCATTTGCTAACAGGAGAAGTTACAAATTCCTCTGAAACTCGCTAGACTTTCATAGCATGTAGACAGCCATCTGAGTGTGCCTTTGTTAGACACCCTGCCCTGTAGTTGCCCAGACTGAGGAAAAGTAAAAATTGAAGCCATAAAATTTTCTACACAAACTCCTCCTGGTTTTTTCCCCTAATCATTCAAACTCGCTCCACATACCTCCCATCCAAATCAACGTGTCAAAATGTGGTTTTCGTGCCTATCCGTACTTGCTAACCTTGAGTATGGGAGCAATTCTCTTAAAAATCGCCATTATAAGTTTAAAGAATAGGTTCAGACTTATGACATCATTATCTAAAAGCTTAAAATATAATGGGACAATTACTTTTTTACTATTTAGCTAATCACATCAAAGAGTTTGATCATGTAATCTAGTGTGTACAATATCATCTGTCAGTCACACCCACCAGTATTATAAAAGGGAGAATTCTTAAGTAGGCGTGTGAAGATTTTTGCCTCCCACTACTTACCGTAAAACACGTACAAAATATTGCCAGCACAAATAAAAGGACAAGATTTTGCTATCACATCTCTGCCTGACACCATTGTGAGCAATGAAGAATGGAAGATTACACTCATAGAACGCACATTTACCTTACCAGGTAACGAATCATGGATGAGATCATGAAATTGCCATTACAGTTTTCAATGTTGGGAGATACATTTTCACCCCCTGATTAACTCTACAGGGACAGCTGAAACTTGCACTTCTCTGACGCTAGAAGCTCTAATCTATTTAACTACTCTAATAGAACATACATCTACCCTAATAGAACACACACACGACCCCTAATTGAGAAACCACTCTTCATATGAAGGATTCTCTTGGGCTATGCTGATACCTTTCTTCTGAAAGCAACTATCAAAAATAACTAACATTATATAAATATGTTTACCTTCTTGCTACAGCCAATTAATTTGAGTACTTACATAATTATATACATGCAACAACAACAGTACCATGAAAAAACAGAAACTCCAATTCAGTTACTCTAATAGAACACACACTGATAACAACATCTAAAATGGTCATTATAAACCACTCTATGTGAACATACAAGTTGAATTCAACCATTAGTGATGGAAACTGATTATGCCTATGAGTAATCCATGCCAAGGCAAGCCTCATATCACACTCAAGACAGTTTGCTCATGCAACACCATCATCCAAATGAAGTAGCATTTTTTCAAGAACCCGTAACTTTATGAATGGACACATCTTGATATGAGGACTGTGTATAGATGTTTAGGAATGTAGGTCTCTGTGTATGTGGCATTTTAAAGAGCCTGTAACTGGAACACATGCATCTTGATATACCATCTTCAAGAGTACTGCACAGATGCTCAGGCAGAGCAGAAATTCCAGTGCACAAGGCCAACTGACATAAACAAAACTATGATATCAGTCACTATTTATGTGCCAGGTCATGTTGGTGTGCAACATAGGGGTGGATCCAGGAGCTGGCAAAGGGAGGGGCACAAACAGGCTAAGTTGTAGGTGGTTGGGGAGAGCAGATCATTTGTTAGTTGTTGTATTTTTGAAGCAGCAGATAATCACCTCTTTGTAGTGTCTCACTGTTGATTTTTGCTTTGCAGATGGTTTTGAAATCTTAAAAGCTGTATGAATGTCTTGAACACGAAACACCAGCAACACGATAATTATTTTAGAGGCGCTTAATATGCACAAAGGTGCTGGGTGACAGTTTGACAGCAGTTTCGACTTTGATTTCAGGTGAGTTTGCATATTTTTCATGAGTTAAAAATAGATTTTGGCCTATTAAGGTTTAGTATTTCTTCTCAAAAGAAGTAAGCTATGATTCCTACACAAGGGATGACATTTGCCCCAAATTCCCCATCCTGGATCCGCCATTGCAACACACCTTTGAAGAAACTATACGTGCACATCAGTAGCTATGCCAAAATCATGTCTTTGTTAGTATGTAATATCAAGAGTTTATAATGGTGTAGGGAGAGTGTCAAACTTTGCTATGCCCTGTGAAATATGAGCCCGTAAAGTCCTATGGCATTGTTCAAATGACTCCGTGATTTGTGTTGATTAGTGACTAGTTATAAGTACAGTAGGCGCACACACATATACTGAGAGACTGAAGCTACAAAGTGAAAGAACAGTGTACTCGAGAAAAGTATGGCACAATGCACTGAGGAACTCGGTACAAAGAGAAAGACACGGCCAACTAACCTGGAAAGCCATAGATATCAACTTTCCGTGTGACGTCTTAATCATGCCTCGACAGTTCTGATAGTGAAGTGACACTTCTAGATGGGGTTTTGGCCATAGGGATTCAATATGGACTACCCGACCAAACTAAGAAAGTGTTAAATAATCTGGGAAATCAACAGCGGTCAAATTTACAAGAGGACACAAAGGTATGCAGGCTACTTCACGGGCTTATTTTTTATTGGAGTTTGATACTCTCCCTATCACATTATAAACTCTAATATGTAGCAATGTTATTACTCTTCTATCAATTGTAATGTTCAAATGTAAGTGTATTTACACAATAGCACATTACAACTGTCTTAGTATCAAGCGTTTTTTGTGCAGGTACAACTAGTTATGTATAAGTAAATTCCCAGTCTCAAATATAAGCCCTATAAATTTAAAGGTCGATTGGGTAGGAAAAAATAAAAGCCCATGGCAGGGAGTTTATTATTTTGAGTATGGATAAAATACTAACAGTTTAATATTTACTTTTCAGGTGAATGTCCTTGGACTATGTATTATGACTAGAGAGTTTATCAAACAACTCAGGGAGAGAAATGTGGACGATGGACATGTGTTCTTTATAAACAGGTTTGTGTTGGTGTATCATACCGTACTGTATATCAGGAGTTTGGGTTTTTCTGGCCACCCAAAAACCAGCTTCACAATACCATCCTAGTGCCTTGGCATTATTAGTTAGGTGGTATAACCAAGTCCAAAAGTGCCTTTAGTACGACTCTAAATACTTCCAATAAATTGCTACAAAATTTTAAAATTAACTTTATTCAATAAAATTTTCTGCTGACTGACTAACTGCCTGTCTGCCTGATGCCTTCAGATAAGTGTAACTCGATAATGGCTATGGCTACAGGCTTGACATTTTCACAGTTCAATGTTGTTTCAGCCTGACAGGTGCCTTTTGGCATACCACAGTATGTACAATGTACGCATCATGGACTTATCTTTGTCCTCCATTGTGTCTCATATCTTTTTGCTGACAGCCCAAAGTGTCGATAAATCGTAAACATATAAGTACCGTATTCTTCGTATAAAAACCACATACACCTGGTCCTAAATAAAGACCAGGGGTGCTACCTTAATACAAGGGATGGTACAAGATTACAATAGCGTAATTTGTAGAACAAGCCTTACTACATCTACTGAAACCCGTGAATTGTCAAAAGTATGTCAATAGCAGCTGCTACAAGAAGCAATAAGATTTTTCAGCTGGTTCAAGAATGGATTATAAGAAATAAATGTCCCCGGGCTTTGACGGAATCATGGGTATAGGGATAAAATGTCCACTGGTATATCTGCAGGTGTATAGGTAACCCCAATCAAACTTAAAATTCTTATCATACTTAAGATGGTATTAGGTATTTCACTAGTTATTGTCGATTAAAGAATACTTATGTGTGTAGCCATGTTGTGCAGGGATATTTCATAATTGTACGTATATATTACATAACTACTTGGACTAATTGTAATACTTTGTAGAGCATTTCAGTCCTATGTAAGGTATAATGATATTTCTTCTAGTACGGTTGGACATCATCCAATAGCTTCCTTCGGTGCCTCATTCTATTCAGGCACAAAATTTGCTGTAACTGCACTGACTGAAGGACTAAGGAAGGAATTGCGGGACATTAAATCTAATATCAAAATCACTGTGAGACATATAATCAATCAATCAATTGTATCACAACTGCTACCATAGGCTGTTTCCCCTGGAATTGTTGCCACTGAGTTTGCTCCACGTCTAATGAACATGGCCAATCCAAAGGAGGCTGTTAGTACAGCATATGATCAGTTTGGTATTACGGTGAGTACACTGTAATGTTCATTATCCAGGTGTTGCATAATACCTGGAAATTCATTGGCTAAATTTTTGTTTTATACAAACTTGTATTACACAGTCACAGTATGCTAGTACTGTATCATGGTTGAGGTTTGTGTTTTCCCACATGTATATCACTTTATCGTCCTTCACAACAACTTGTTAGGTATAAGTGACATGTTGGAGTGATGGCATTGTGGGCACCATTCATTTCAGGGGGATACCCTACTAAACAGTACTACCATAAAACAAAATTGTTCATAATTTTCTTCTGCTGTTAAAAACCATCATAGAAATATCATGTGAAAAATCACCTTCTTCAAATAAAACAAGTTGATACATGTTGTGAGACTCCTAAAAACCAGGTGCCATGCAGCTAGTTAAAACTCATTTGGAATTAACCAACTCTATATAACTCTATGTAGCTACAATACATCAGTGGATTTCATAACTCATGAAACTTTCATAAATTTTCAATTACGTTGTTATGCATTTGTTAAGGAAGCATTTATTAAACAAATCGCTTTTAACAACATGTTATGCACAGAAGTATCCTCTAAACTGTTTTATGATTTAACAATCTTATATTTTCTTGCAAATTCTTTCAACAAGGCCTCAAAGCTGCTCTTTATTTTTGTTCATGTATGTGGGAGACACGCCCACATTCAACTCAAGGGATAGGCTATCCCTGCTAGTCTACGAGGCCTGCACTGTTGTTTTTCAGTTGTTAAAACCACTTCAGAGCAAAGTTTACAAGTTTAATACAGACTTCAGTTTGCTTTTACTTCTTACGTGCAAGCTGCTTTTACCATTGAACTATTTTGCACACAAGGGTAGGTACACACATACGCACGCACACACACACACGCACACACACTTTTACGAAAACAGTGAACCAGGTGCACACCCACAGCTGGTGACATATGCCTGGTTTAAAAACAACAAGAAAATGCTTACGGGACAAATATTACATTTAGAAAAAATCGCCAAAATCCAATTTTGGCTTGTCTGCCTGCCTGCGCCTGATCACAGTCAGGCCAAGTGAAACAGCGCATGATATGGCCACCATTTCATGCCATGATAACAAACTCACATGTGGCAATTGTCTTTCTGGTTCAGATGAATATCTGTCTTTTGCACTTTCCTTTGCTTTTATCTTCAAACTACATGGTCATCTTCAAAGAAACCATACCAAGGCATTGATTTTCTGTATCAACACTTTCATCACAAGGAGCATATTTTATATATTATGTAAGACTCAAAATTGAGCATAATACATGTAAAATTGTAAAGTGTTAATAAGTCAGGTGGTCTAACAACTTTCTCTAGTTCCATAGTTGAATGGCTGTAGGTAGAAATAAATGACTGGTAGAAGGCTTGTGGATACAGGATGATGGCTGGTTTTCTATGAAGATGATTACAGAAACAATGTGATCTTTTAAAACATAGTAATGGTGGTGCTTTAGCTCTCCTATTTTGATGTTACAAAACTATGTGAAGTGCTTATGTTATCGTATAAAGAAAGGGTAGATACCTGTAGCTGCACTTATAAAATGATCACATAGTGGCCACGCCTATGAAAAATCAAATCAATCAGAGCACAGCAATCACGACCCTTAATGATGTAGCAAGACCTCACCCTTTAATCTATTCCGTAGATCACTCAAGATAAGCAATGATATCACAATGCGCACAGCCACACATGTACAGTGGAACCCCTCTAAGACGGATACCATTGGGGAAATGAAATATGCCTTTTATATGGAGGTGTCCTTATTTAACGGTTTTCTAACATTTTAAAATTATCAGTTTTAATGCATGAGACTAGAGACCAAGTGGTGGAGCAAGATGGGTTATGATACCATGTGCACTAGATATGAACAGTTTAATAGCAACAGAAGTGATGTTATTAAGCAGGTTTCCGATGGTGTGTGGCCTCTGCTACACTATCCAGACAATTATGCACCACAAAAATTTATACATGCTCCCATTAAGACTTGTCCAGATTACTCCATATTTGATTAGATGGTTGGCTATACAGATTATGTAGTTTATCCTGTAGTGCAGTTTATTCTTTAAAGTGCACCAGCTACTATTTTCAGAAGACCTGGATAGAACATTAACAGATAATTATGCATTCATATGGCTTCTTGTAACTTCAGTGCTTTGTCTCACACTTTGTAGAATATGCAATAGCCACAGAGACAATGCTTTCTACATTAAATGATGTAATTTGATTGATTGTTGTTAACTGGCAATGAACCTTTATTGTTTGCGTCCGTGATTAGTGAGGTGTTGTACTGTAGTGCTTGCCATGTCTGGGAATTGTGCAGTGTCCGGTTCATGGAATAGAGAGGTGTCCGCTATTGAGGGGGCATTAATACACACAGGTATTGGAAATTGCATTTGGGACTTTATTAATTGTCCGTTATAAAGAGGCTGTCTGCCATTCAGGGGTGTCCGTTAAGAGGGGTTCCTGTATATCATTACTATGCTATAGCAAAAAAAATAGTTAACAAAGTAAAATAGGGTTTAAGTAATAAAAATCAGTGAAACAATATATGTGACCGGGCCTGCGAAAACAGGGCATGTGGGCACAAACTACACCCAGTCACACTACAGGTCATATCTCAGTATTGGAACAGTATATTTGCATTCTGTAACTTGCCATATAAAGCCAATTCAACGCTTCCTAAGACCTGAAAATTGCATTGCCATAGCATAATGGTATACAAAGTTATGTGTGATGGAAGTTTGAAAAAGTAGGCAAAAATCATGTGCCCATATGCCCTATTTTTGCAGGCCCAGTCACATATATGAAACAAGTCCCCATTATACAGCACTACCATACTGTATGATAAACAAGTACAAGGAAATGTTACAGTGTTTAATTTGTATAGGTGCTTCAGCCAGAAGATATTGCCAACTGTGTTTTGTATGCTCTATCAACTCCTCCCAGGATGCAGGTATAAACATCAGTCATTGTTTGTATTGTATGTGCATGACAAGTACTCACGGGGTCACGGGGTAGGCGGATCCAGGTGGGTTTCTGTGGTTTCGACAAACCCCCTTTTAAATTTAGCTCAGTGACAGTCTAACTAGTTCGTTATTGTTGTATTGACAATTTGTCATAGCAAACAACCGTATATCACCGTGTTTCAGTAACATGCATGCAAATTGCATTTAACTAACACCATTTATACCATCAGCAACACTTCACTTTCTCACCGCATTAAAAATGATCGAGATACTCTAATAGAGCAATCAAAGCTACATATACAGTTTAGTCACAACTTTTGCCCTATAGTTAGCTATAGCAATAATGCGTTAGACTTATTGTAATTGTGGCCTAAAATCCAATTTCAGAGCTTCTAAATCTCAAAAATAACTTCAGATGCTTCAGCTATACAAAATCCCATTTTTTTTAAATCCTAGATTTGCCACTCTACACTGTACACTACAGATTCCCAGACGGAAAACAGATGTATTAATTATATTCTGGTCTCTACATATGTTGCTGGGCCTTCCAAATCTGACTTGTTAGTACCAGTAGTGTACTGAGATTACATTACAAATTGACAGCTACATTCGTACACTGACAGGTTCCTTGCTTCTACCAGGGCTGCTTTTGTGCAAAGTTGTAAAACATGTGAATGGCAGTCTGAGGTATTCCCATGCCTGAGCAGGTATGGTTGGTACAAAGGGTCTGTGGTCTTGGGTAACTGCTGCACTCTGCTTGTAATATTTTCAGCCATCAGTGGCTCCACTGGGGCTGGTTTTTTGCCTTGTGGGTCTTACACATCCATTAATGATAGCTTAAATACTAAAGTGTACAATCTTCTGTGCATAAACAAGTCAGCTTCTTTCAGATCCAGTTGCATATTATTATATTTATCTATTACAGATTCATGACATTTTGGTGCGGCTGACACAGCAGGCATGAAGTGGATATGGATAGAGAATCTTATATGCTATTGTGTGTTGTGTTACTTTGATTGGTATATAAATCCTTCAGCATTGTTAGGAGTGTTTTGAACTATGCAGTAAAAACTGCAGGCCTGCAGGCAAACTGCAGGTAATTATAATTATAAGTGATTTTTTTTTTTCAGAAACAGTTTAATAAAGTTACATCTATTTCCACTGTACAACAATGATGTATGCAGTGAGCTCAGATTTTCCTATGCCATTGTTGTAAGGAAAGGATAACTGAATCAAGACACACGGTAGTGTGTCGTGCGGCCCAAGAAGCCGGCGTGCCACCCATGAGTATATTAACAGGAAGAAAGAAAACGCAATTTTCACACCTATGTAGCTCTGTGATCCCTTATCCGATTGGAACCAAATGTGCTAGAGAGGTGCCGGCCAGCTAGGGGAGTCTACACACCAAATGTGAAGAAAATCGGTCCAGCCATTTCCGAGATACGAGCGAACAAAATTTCGTTTTAATTTCTTCGTTTTTTTTCTTCTACTTCACTTCGCAGAATCCACCATAAAACACGAATGCGTGCTCGGATCGGGCTGAACTTTGGCACACGTAAAGGGCTCATTAAGGCGGATCACCGTACCAACTTTGGTAGGAATCCGATGAACATTCACGGAGTTATGACCGATTATTTGCGTAAAATAAGGTCGAAGGTCTGTCACGCCTACAGGGTAAAACCCTTGGAGGAATCAGTTGAAAAGTGATATGTAGATGGAGCAACCATCGTAGGAGTGCCTTTTTGTGGCTTGAAAGGAATCGGGATAAAGACCATGGAGATATGACACAAAACCCAACCTGTGTCAAAATTACGCGATCGATTTTTATGAATAAAAAAACTATTAGTTTTCGTGTCTACCAGGTAAACCGCTTAGACCAACGAGCTGAAAATCAGTATGTAGCTGGAATAATCATCATAGAAAGTCCTTGCAGTAGTACAGAAGAATCGGATTACAAATCACTGAGTTATGATTCGAAAGGCAACTACGTGCAGCAAATACGAGATCGAGATACTCTAATAGAACAGTCACCCTAATAAAGCATTCAGCTGCATTTATAATTTACTCAGTAATCTTACATTGCACGTTATTCTGTAGAAAATTCAGCTACAAACAAGTCACCCTGTAGTCAGATCGGCTAGAAGAAGGTACCTTATAGAGGGTTCAGCTACAAAGAAGCCATCATGTAGAGAGTTCAGCTCAAATAAATCACCCTGTAGAGAATTCAGCTACAAACAAATTACCCTGTAGAGAGATCAGCTAGAAGAAGTTATCTTGTAGAGAGTTCAGCTACAAATAAATCACCCTCTAGAGAGTTCAGCTACAAACAAGTCATCCGGTAGAGAGATCAGCTAGAAGGATCACCTTGCAGAGAGGTCAGCTACAAAGAAATCACCATGTAGAGAGAGTTCAGCTGCAAAGAAATCACCCTGTAGAAAATTCAGCCACAAACAAATTGCCCTGTAGAAAGATCATTTAGAAGAAGTTACCTTGTAGAGAGTTCAGCTACAAAGAAACCATTCTGTAAAGAGCTCGGCTGCAAACAAATCACCTGTACAGAATTCAGCTACAAACAAATCACCCTGTAGAGAGATCAGCTATAAGAAGTTACCTTGTAGATCGTTCAGCTACAAACAAATCACCCTGTAGAGAGATCAGCTAGAAGAAGTCACCTTGTAGAGAGTTCAGCTACAAAGAAACCACCATGTATAGAGTTCAGCTACAAAGAAACCATTCTGTAAAGAGCCGGCTCAGCTGCAAACAAATCACCTGTACAGAATTCAGCTACAAACAAATCACCCTGTAGAGAGATCAGCTACAAGAAGTTACCTTGTAGATTGTTCAGCTACAAACAATTCACCCTATAGAGAGAGCATCTAGAAGAAGTCACCTTGTAGAGTGTTCAGTTACAAAGAAACCACCATGGAGATTTCTGTAATCAATATATGTATTATATATATAATTTGTACATTTACTGATAAAATATTTAAAGTACATCTTCTTCATCTTTTCTTCTTCCTGTGATAAAGAAAAAGAAGATAGGTTATAAAGTCTCAAAGCCGGCCATAGTTGGGGTATACAAATACAAAAAGAAATGAAATCTATTCCAAAACAGACAAGCTGTAAAAAAAAGTGTGCGGCCCTTAAAAAGGCTAAGGTGAAAAAAGATGTGAAATCCAAGGTGGCGGCCAAGAAATGGCTGTGATGGTAGGTTAATGGTAAAAATTTTAATAACGCAATTCAGGTGAATTTTGTGCCAAGACAAAGCGGCACCAAATTCACCTGAATTTTCGTTATTAAAATTTTTACCATTAACCTACCATCACAGCCATTTCTTGGCCGCCACCTTGGATTTCACATCTTTTTTCACATTAGCCTTTTTAAGGGCCGCACACTTTTTTTACAGCTTGTCTGATTTGGATTAGATAATATTTATCCACCACGAAAACAGCCAATTCATTGAAAAACTATATTATTGGGGCGAGCCCCACACTAGGGAGTCAGCGGTGTAATGGACACGTTTACTATAAATTACGATATAAAGCGGATACCTTACCCGTGCTTCCAGACCATTCTCCTTATACGGTGTGCGTAGTCCATACAAGTGCGTGTAATCGTCCATTCCACGGGGTAGGTAAAAACAGTTGACCCGGGACCAGGGGTAGCGATTCCGGAATTCCATAAATTTTGCATAAAATTTTCTCCGTGAATCTTCCATTGGAGAGTTGGCACAATCAATTCGCTGCCGTACGAGTGATTGATCAAACAATTGGATCATTTCTAGGGTTTCTGGGGCAAGGAATATGATGGTGCAGTTATTTTTCTGCTACAAATATGTTTGTGTGTAGTTTTATGCCAATTATAAGATTATTTTGCAATATAGCCACCACAATGTAATGTTCTCTTTGCAAGAAACGACCTAGCACATGTTAGTTACACCAAGGTGAGCATTTTTGTACATGTAGTTTTCAATATTACTATGCTAAAAGTTAGCAAATTTGCACCACAAATAGCTCATCTCTTTGATGCACCATTTTGGTAGCTGTCAAGGATCTGTGCGTTAAGAGAAAAAATAACCATATAAGCAGCTATAAATCAACAATACAACTCCTTGCTTTACATGCACATTGTATTTTTGAGTGGAGGTGACTGGAACAGAGTGGTTGCACTTCACCATGTGTATGCTGCTTTGCCTTCCGCAAGATCCTAAATGCATGCAACTATTTAGTGGCTTTCTATGGAGGTGACCTTTATTCAGAGGGTCTTACAAGTAAGGTTACACTGTGGTCCATGTATTAAGGTATTGATAACAGAAAACAGAAGTTCAAAATGTTATTGCAAAGCTCAGTTATAAGCATTCATTCAATTGTGCCATTATCGGGACTATTTTCAATGGAAAGATATGGAGAAAATTTTGCCTATTTTCCAGGACAAAATTGCTTATAACTCCACCATCCTATGACGAATTTTTAAAAACTAAGTATTTATGAGATCCTTAGGGAGTACTGCACAAGGCTATCCTAAATAAAAACTATTTCCATTAATTTTAAAATTCTCCTGGAATCGCTACCAGGGGACCCACAGAAATCCAACTCTTCTTGGGACTTTTTACACTTTACAGTATTCTATACTTGTACTAGGTACCTCTGCAAGCAGTCTTGCATGGCCAATCCACTTTTACCCTCCTCGCGGCGTCTCGCACGATGTTTACACATTAGGCCACTCCAAATAAATTCTCTGTTTCCCGTCCTGGACTCAAGCATATTTGCATGCGGGCGGGTGGTCCATTTCCATTATTCATTATAAGATTAGCAGCTTTTGAAGCCATTATTTACCTGGCACAGCCATAAAAAGCTGCATAAAAGCATGATTAAGCTTATTCCTTCCATTTAAGTAGCAAAAATAGTACAAACATGAAGTTTGTGCCGACTTGATAGCACTGCTGACACGTGAGCAGACATGGTTTCAAGTGAGCCTGTCAGTATGCAACAATAACCGGAAAATAATGGAAGAATACGGAATAATGGAATATTTAGAGCTGATAGTAACCAGATGCGGGCGGTGGACGGGAAACAGAGAATTTATTTGGAGTGGCCTTATATATAAGCACCTCTGAAAAAGTGTCTGAAGCTGACTGCATTGATTACAGGTCACTCGCTATTTTTCCAGAGTAGCTATTTGTTTGCACAATGTTTACTTTAGTAGCTAGGTGACATAGCTAATAGACTAGCATGCTCATTGTGCACCAGGCGAACAATTACCAGCTAAGTCAAGCTGAGCAAGTTCCAGTAGCTCTTCATACGTCATGATGCATTTGCACAATGTTCCTAAACTACTCTAGTAGCTAGGCGGCATAATAGACTAGTATGCTTACTGTGCAGCAGGCAGTGGCCTATAATGCACTCAGCTTCAGTCACTTTTTCAGAGGCGCTTATAATTTCTAATTGGTGTAAACATCGTGTGAGACGCCGCGAGGGGAGAAAAAGTGGATTGGCCATGCAAGACTACTTGCAAAGGTACCTATAGTACAAGTATAGAATACTGTGAGGTGTATAAAATTCCAAGCAGAGTTGGATTTCCGCGGGTCCCCGGGTCCCTGGTCCCCGAGTCCCTGGTCCCCGGGTCCACTGTTTTTACCTACCCCATTCCACGGAGGATTTACCGCGTAGATTACTGCTTAGCCATATTTGGTATGAAGATAAATATGCTATACAAAATTCTAACTAGCTTAACTACCATGCAAACTAAGTACTGTAACTACAAAACTAGCTATGTGTAATGGTTCATTTCACGGAGGAGTTAACAGCGTAGATTACTGCTTAGCCATATTTGGTATGTGTAATTGTTCATTTAACGGAGGAGTTAACGGCGTAGATTACTGCTTAGCCATATTTGGTATGTGTAATGGTTCATTTCACGGAAGTTAACGGCGTAGACTACTGCTTAGCCATATTTGGTATTTGTAATGGTTCATATTACGAGAGTTATCGGTGTAGATTACTGTTAAGCCATGTGAGTGATGTCTGGCCACGTGTGACTATTGAATGGATACGGAGGAACGTCTTAGATGTAGGAGGGAGCAGTACAGGCTCAGAAGGGATGCAGAAACTCCTGAAGAGACAGAAAGGAGAAGGCATAGAAACCGTGAATAGCTATATGCGGTGTCGTAGAACTACAATGACTTGAAAAGAAGTGGTTAAAGTAGCAGATCAAAGACTTGACCTTATCAACACCTATCATACCATCAATAAAAGCTTTACAGATGTGTACATAGTGATTTTGCACAGGCTATATTGATTCTTAGACAGTCTCCTCCATAATGTTTCAGTAGTTTTCACTGCCATCAATACTTCAAAATATACACTCAGGCTCGCCCCACAATGCTGTTAGCATTTGTCTAGTAATCTTGCATTAGTTCTGCAGTGTATGTCATGACTTTGTTGATCCACACATAACAGGCTCTATTCTTTACATAACTACTGAATTCTTCATGATTCTTTCATAATATTTGTGATAAAAGTTCACCACCTCAGTTTTGAATATCCTATAGTGTTCTTTTTCTAAATTTATAGTTAGTTTTGCATATATATAGTTTCATCAAGTGGTGTGCTTGTGAAATATCTGATGTGGTAAAATATTTGCTGAAATTCACCACAAGCAGGAAGTAGTTCACTGTATGTCTTTTTGCATATGCTGAATAGACAATAGACTTTAACTTTTTTTTCATTTTAGCTGTTGATAATATTCCACTAAATAGGTTGTTTTTATTAAAATGTGGTAATAACAGTTTAATGAGTTTTTACAAAAAGTTGTTTAAAGCCATGCAGCTATAGTTTAAAAGTGCATATTATAAATTGTATTCTGAATTGTGCTCTGTGAAGATTTCTTCAAGACTAGCTTTGTCCCAGCACTCATTCTCATACATATAACTATGCACACAGGTGAATCACACCACACTTCTGAAAACAACTAACTAGCATTTTGGCCTATCCAGTATATGAGAAACTTCATACTGTATTCATAATTGCTATTATTTGTATGTTAGTGACTCGGGGGGGTTTCATCTATTTCATGCACCGATAATTGGTTCAATAAGCAACCATCATCACCGATATTGGCTACTATCCAACACAGGCGGCGGAAGGGGGCTTAGCCCCCTCAGAATGATATTACAGCGAAATTATCCTTCTTGGAGTGGGGCTGAAAACCGTGATAAAGTAAAGATCGAGATACTCTAATAGAGCAGTCACTCTAATAAAGGAGTCACAGTATTAGATCTAGAATTATGTAAAGATTTTTATATAGTTTATCAGCTATAAATGCGTAGCTGGTGAGGTGGGCAGCTATTGTCACTTAGCTGTGACCTTTTTTTTTGGGGGGGGGGGTCTCACCTTACCAAACCAGAGACAATGTAGTGCCTTAGTTCATTTCCGCCCCTGGTCAGCCCCCCCCCAACCCCCCTCATATCAAGTAATTCCTTCACCACTGCTATCCAATACTAGCTGATTAATCGATTTAAGTTGATTAACTGAAAACCGATGTTAATCTCTACTACGCTACATGTGTAGTATAATGATAGGGGGGGGGGGGGGGGGGGGGGGGGGGCATAGACATAATAAAATTCAACAATGGACAATTTTAGAATAAAACAAAGCTTTGTTAACATTTATGTCGGGTCATAACTCAGCTTTAATTTATTTAACAGAAGGCTCACATTTTGCTTACTAAAGCACAAATAATATAGTGTTATAGCTAGAGGTCTCACTTTTGGCATTAGTTTTAGCAAGAGTACATAATAATAGAAGAGGGCTCCCTCTTCTATTATTATGTACTCTTGGTTTTAGTAAGACTTTAAGTTATGAGTATATAGATTGAAAGGCCTTGACAATCTTTTATTTTGGTTTTGCAGTACATTTATAATTAGGTCTCAAGAAATAATTAGTTTTTGGTTGTAGTAGAGGCCCTGAGAAAAATTTTAGTTACAGTTTTAGGTAAGGCCTTAGCTTATAGTTTTAGTATTAGTTATAGTGAGATCCTCAATTTAAATAAAATGGCTTACTAAATATATATCTATGAAATACATGCAGCTGAGCATGTATCCATGCATAGTGGAATAAAAATTGTAGTTCCAATGGCAAGCCTATGTGCAAACCATAACCACAAGTACATACATTGAGTGCTACAAGCAGTATATAGACACCTTATATTTACCAGAAAAGCTTGAACATTCACAACTATAATGAACTTCTTTTAAAAACTTGAGCATAAGGCCACATAAACTTAATCCCCGCCTGCATGGCAGTTTTCCTTACCTAGGCCTGATCAAGGATTTTTACACCACTGGTGGCTGAGTGCAGCTAATCCAGCACCTTCTATTGCTAGACCAGTCTAAGAAACTGCATTCTGAGCCATTCTAGCTAGCTAATTCAGCTATCTAGTCTATAAAATAAAAATCCACTCTCCCGCTCTGCTATTTTGAGTACAGGAGGATGAGAAACTAATAATTAAGTTTATGTGGCCTAAAATCTGTGGCATGCACCCTCATTAAAATCATTACTTATCAATTCTTCATAATTACTATAACGGACCACAGCAAAGGCTTTGCACATGTCTAGCTAGTTTTGCTTTATTTTGTGATTACTGAATGCAATATAGAACTATTTTCATTATTTCTAGTTGTGCAGTGTGCACAAAAATAGCTAAATACTGTAGTAATATATACTGTACGTAGATTCATTATAATCAAATGTTTATGCATTCTTAGCTTATAGCTTCTTGTTAGGTCACATGAAGCTGAAATTTTACCATGGAATCCTATATGTCATTTAGTAACCAAAAATGAGACCAATGCAGGGAGCTGGCAAGTGGAGGGGCACAAACAGAATGATTGGAGAGAGCAGATTCTCTTGCTAGTTGCTGTGATCATTCCTTAGTGGGTTGATTTTTGTCGCTATACATGGCTTGCCCTTTGCAGATGGTTGTCAAGTCTTAAAAGCTGGCTATGAAAGTCAACACCAGCAACATGACAATTATTCTAGAGGCGCTTGTATCGTATGTATGAAAGTGCTGGGTGAGTTTGACATCTATATATTAATTTTTAACTTTGGTTTCAGGTGATAATATGCAGTTTTAATGAGTTATATATAAATTGATTTTGGTCTGACAAGGTGTACAGTATTTCTATCAAAAGAAGTATGGCTTTTCTGGGGAGGAGGGGGGTGACCAAAATTCCCCATCCTGGATCCGCCATTTACAGTGAACAACATAATAACTTAATGAAAATTCTAATGTTTAAAGAACATCAATTGTGAGGGACTGACAAGAAAATTGTTAATAAGTTGTCTAATATAATTGCTAAAATACAACTGCAATATAACATAATTAACCTAAAACAATTTTATGGTCACACCATTATATTTAATTCATACATATATGTGTTATTTCATACATATAATATGTATATGCATTTTAACATAATAATATGAGTGCATGATTTTTATGATATTTCATGACTTTAACAGCAAATGTATTTGTAATTGTTACATTTACAATCATGTGTACTTCAAGCTCCATGGCAAAAGATGTATAGCTAGTTATGCAATTTTACTTGTTTTAATGCACAGATACCACATCATAACAGGTATTTGTGCATTTTTTAAAATGCATGAACTAGGGTGTTACTGGCTTTTCTAGTATACCAGTGAAAGATCCAGCAATTAAATTCACTATCAAAGATGCAAATTCCTTACTACTGTCATAAGGGGGTAGCTAATGGTACCTACAGTCACCTAGTATGATGTACATCATACTAAGTGACCGCAGGTAGCACACTATTAAAGTAAGTTAAATAATGATGAGAATGAGTGCTAATTAGTGCTATTGTATACCAGATCAGTTATCAGTATTGGCTAATTATGTTGCATAATATTGGTTATCAGAATAATCGGCTAATTTGGTTATCGGTGCACCACTATTATTTATGGTCAGTAACACCAGAGCTCACTCATTATACACATGCAGTTAGTCTTGACAGTACTTCTTCACCAGTGTTGACATTGCTAATCTGGAACATTGCCTTCAATCATGGTGATGATTGCCATCATGTACCATGCTGCTAAATCGGATAGCAGGGCTTTGATTCCAACTTAGCAATAGACCGACTCTAGGAAACCGGTGACAGCAGATTTGATTATTCCTCATGAATGAAAAGCTACATGAAACTATTAATTTTCATAATCAAAATCAGGTAGAGTTGAGTGATCTACTTTTGCTGGCTGTTTTTTCCAAAGTACAATGGCAATTCATATGAGCAGTGTAGGGCCCTAATGGAGCTCTGTGGGCCAGCCTGGGGGTGGCTGTATCTGGCTGTACCACTCTGGTGGCGTTGAATATGATGTAATGTCTTTTCATATTAGCTATAGTTTTGAGACCTGAATGACCCATAATTTGACCTAATCATCCCTACGCCTTCCTCTTAAATTTTTTAAACAGTTCTCCTGCAGGTGATACTGTCAATCTTGGTTTAAAATTAAGCTATCTAAAATGGTGGGGAAAACTTACAGCCATTGGCTACTTGTACAGTGGATGCTCTGGGAGATAAGGAATTGGTGTGAATGTGTAGCTTCAGCCATTGGTGAGCTACAACACACTGAATACTAAAACCAGCATTAATACTTTCAATAGGCGATAAGACCGGTTTTGCCAGACTGGACCACATATAAGATTCAGTTAATGTGAAATTCTAAGACTCCAGTGTATATATTAAATATACGTAGTAATTAGGTGCTCTCAATCATTATTTTCTAGCATGACTGAACAACTAGACAACCAACCTTAACAAGCTCTCTAAATTAAAGGCAGCAACAGAAAAAAAAGCTCCATAATAAGGGCAAAGAAAGAGTACTACATAATAAGAATAGGTCACAATTTCCTGCCCACTGCAGTGTTCCACTGTATGTACATACACCTATAGATACCTGGAGTGTATCTGCCATTTTCATATTGCTTCTGCTTTGAGGAGTTTGCAGCAAATGCACATAGCTACTTATCATAATAACAAAATGAATGGTTTATGATTTCAACAAGCAATGTGTCAAAATAACAAAAACATACAAAAAAGAGGCCTGAGCTATACAACTAAAATCTAAAAGTCTGTAACTAGTTGTGCCAGTTAACAATCTAATCAACTATTATAGTCACATTGCTTTTCTGTATGAAATTATTGGATGTAGAGAGACATTTGGGAAACAATAGTTCCTTCATTGGACCAAGACTGATCACCACAAATCCTCACTTCAATATCATCCCTAATGGTATATCCTGGTATAAACTTGTAAAACCATGGAGACTCTACTTGTGCACAGCAGTTGTTACCATATCTACATTGCATATTCTTAAATACAGGATACTTGTAATAGTATGTTGAAGCAGATGGGCAACCACTAGTTCCTGCATCACAGTAGTAATCATTTCTCACAAAGCTAGGAGGAGCTGGTCCAGGATATTGAGCACACGGACAGTTATATTTGGGACTGTTATAATTATCGCTAAACCCAACAGCATAAGAAAACAGATGCTTACGTTCTTGTCCCTTGGAAGGGTTACCGTGTGTTATAGAAACTCCATCAAGATAAGGGCCATCTATCCATCTGTCACCATATTTCCTCTTAGCTGCAATGTTAGCAAAAGCATTTGTGGTTCCCTTCTGATATGCAACTACAGAACCAGTTACATGACCATATCCACTGCTGCATGCATTAGTTGAGTAGAAAACTGAGCAGCAGCCACCATAAGATGAAGGAGGTCTACACCCAGGTATTGAAGTGCCAGGAATTTTGATAGAGGTCCATCCTTTTGGGCATACACCATTGTAGACATAAGCAATCCGAACCCATCCACCTTTCAAACCACCAGCAGACAGCAGCATTTCGCAGTATACCTGTAATTATACATGTAAGATTATACCATACTGTATAATTGATAGCAAACATTTCTAATCCATACAGTACAATCAGAAGCTACCAAATTCAAGCACATCCCATTACCATGCAGGTTAGCATTATTAATAAATGACATGTAACACATCCAAAATATACCTAGCTAGTGTACAATTTGAAATGTTATATATGTGTACCTTAATATTCCCTTCTGCTGATTTAATCCAGTAATAACCTGAGCGGTTCCTGCTGTCAAAATTCTTGTCGTATATTTCCCTACAGGATTCTGCAGCAAAGTCTTCATCCATTCCTAGCCTATTTTCTGTCTTTTTATGTTCTGAGAGAGTGGATTCTTCCTCTACCTCCAAGTAATCCTCTTCTATCTGCATGGTGTCTCCTTCTTCCTCCAGTTTGGTATAGTCAGTCCCCACATCTAGAACATTCTCCAATCCTTCTTTCTGCAACACTGCTGCATTAGTAGCTGCCACCAGAAATGCAAGAGTGAGATAGTAGGCAAAAAACATTGTTGCACAGTATGAGTGAACAACTGCATGCATGTGTACATACCTTCTTTTATACTTTACTTCCCTCCCCTCACTCCTCAAAAACCATACACAATACTTTTGTGAATAATATAAATGAATTCTTGGTTAATGATCTGACAATTATGGGGGAGAGTAATTTATCGGACAGTTAATTTGTTCATGAGCTAATTTTCCGGGTAAACTGTGACACATTCTCCTCTGCTGATAGGTTCAATAAGGTAACAAGCACGTCAACTCATAAATTAATGATTATAATTTTTAAAAACAACATTTCTATATAGTAGAGTGGCTAAGTGAAAAAATCATTCGCTTTTTGATAAAAGCACCAAACTTGGTACAACTTCATATTATTTCATATTAGATATGGTGCCATTAAAATTACCAATCATATTATGCTCAAAGTACCTGACAAGTAAAATAAAAGATGTGTGTATTGTGGAAGCCATAAAAGTATCATATAGGAAATATACTGAAACACTATGCATCTGCATAGACGAGCAAGGGATGGTTATATCCAAAAGCTGATGAAGGGAGGTGTCCATCCAGGTAATTAGCTTGCCATGTTAAAAAGCATGGAGGGTCATGGTATATGAAGCCATAGATGTGCAATGTATTATTTCTGTGCCCGTACTTTTGTTACTAAAATATAGGTTCCATTAGAAATGTTCAAAAAGCTGCTGCATTTTAAAGATTTTTTGATTGCATCTGTAAATTTGAAATACTTCCATGTGATTTAAGCAAAAATGAAGATTCTGAATGCACTTGTATGGTTTCCTGGCCAGCTAGAAATAAGCTTATAACTCGGCGTTAAAGTTACAAAACATGCCCTAAGACAATGAGTTTGATGTGGCACCGTATCTCAAATGATTTAGTATACCTTACTCAGCTTCCACAGAAAATTTGGTGCTTTTAATTATCACAAAGTGAACGATTTCATCAAAATTTGTTGCTTAGCCGCTCTACTAATACCTATGGACTCTGCATGCTGTTCATTTATATAACACTTTAGCATGGGCATTCAAAGGTGCCGCTTGGACTTTATTTTGCATATTGAATATCATGAGAACGCGGTTTGCTCGTAGCTTTGATGCCCAACCAGTTCAAAGATATGATATGTTTTGACTCGTTACACACAGAATTGATTCAGTATTAGTTTCTTAGCTTTTGCTGTGCATGTGTTAATAAATTTTAATATACTATTACAAGCAAACAAACTATAAATGTCCAAACTAAGGATGGAGATACTCCTCATGCATAGTCAGGCCAATCATCAAGGGATCAGGCAGGTGTCCAGGGGAGGAGCGGCAACCAAGCAAATACAAGCGTATTAAGGAAAGTCCTATATGGCATCAAAGCCAGTAAAGCTGTGACTAGGTTTCTGAGTGTACAGTCGCAAAATTACGTCAAGATGAATGTTAACAAACTATTTTCTATGATGAAGGATCACTAAACGATCAATTGGGCAATGCAAGAATACATACTTATATGCATCACGTATTAGCCATAGAGTAGACCATGGAGCAAGATACTATATTGAAAATATAGGTCAGTAACTTATGGTCCTAAACACCTTACTTAATATATGTGCATTTCATTGCTAATACTATGCGTGACTGTTCTATTAGAGTATCTCAATCTTTTTCATACAAAATGCGCTAATTATAAGTTGCCATTTCTAGGTGCCCATTTTTCCAATTTTCCACCTATTTTTCCAGAATTTTGCTCTTTGCTTTTACTAACGTATTTTTCCAAACGTTTTGCCGGCAAAATCGGCGAATCCCTAAAGGCAATCAATTTGTACAGCAACTATACTGAAAATAAACTACAGGTGCTTACATTCGCAGCCATAACTTCTGTTTGCATTAGTCTACAACATTGCAATTTAGCTTAAAATGTTCACCATGGATTAGCAAAGTGAACAAGGTATAGTGTTTGTCCTGTAGTTACTTATCCACATCGGTATGAAGGTGGTTTAGTTGAAGAAATGATGATGATCTTGTTTAACAAATACATGTGACATGAATACTGTTGGGACTACAGAAACAAAACAAAAGATTTTTGAACTCTCCATGAGCAGGCAAATAAGTTGGTGTATACTGTATAGTATTAATTGATTTGAGTCTTCCTTCTCTGCCCAATAAAAACTTGCATATCTTTTCTTTGTGTAATTTTACGAATTTTTAAAATTTAGTTTTCCTTAATATGCATGCTTTTGCAAACAAGTCAGGTTTTTGCTAAGACGGTCATGTAAAGCTATTCACTATTATATTACTGTCCCAATAACAAAGTTAGTAGCCTTAATGTTGTGTAAAAGAGTAGAAATAAAACTCACACCCACAATGATAACTTGTAATGAAGCATAATGATGCATGGATAACATTCTTAAGAGTAGTAGCCCATGCTTTTACAACCACAATCAATCATCAGATACCGGTGTATAAAACAAACAGGGTGAGTGCTCTATAGTTCTTTCACCTATTAGGTGAGTACATGATATATATATATATATGTGTACCACTTTCACACCTCAGATCAAAGGAAAGCCAGTGCATATATATCACATATTGCACTGACTCAAAATGTTAACGAGATATACGCACTGCGTATATCTCGTTAAGACAGTGGGTATATCTCGTTACACACTGCCTTAACGAGATATACGCACTGCGTATATCTCGTTAACTTGAGACATTGCATACCTAATAGCTATAGGTGTGCACACTATATCCAGAAATCATCAGATTTCTTTAATGTTTTACTGTTATCCTCTTCTCTTATATAGGGAATCAAGCAAGCTGCACTCGTGCTTTGCCTGTATATACGCACTCGCCCTCGGGCCTGCAGCCCTCGGGCTTGTGCGTATATATCAGGCAAAGCACTCTTGCCCATGGTATAACTATTACATATATATATATAGATATATATAATATCACTTATACCACAGCTCCTTGGGATTTGCTGATATATACACTTAAAGTCAGAGTGCCATAGGCCCAAGGGCGTTGGGTGTATCTATCTGCAAAATCCTTCGCAGCCGTGGTATAACTATTGCATGGACATTGTTATAGATCATAAACACACTGATACTAGAGCTTTCTCAAATTCAAATAATTATTAGAGCTAATAAAACTTGTGATCATCATCAAGACTTACCGAATTTAAGGATAAACAAAATAGTACATAGCTACCCACCATGTGGGAGGTAGTATTAGTATGTGGGTGAAATGACAGTGATAATATGGATCATTAACAAGTAGAAAACTACCAAGGTCTACTAAAATGTATTTTATTAACTTGCTGGCATCACCGTAAACTGTAATTATAGTCACCCAAAAGAACACTAACATAGCTCTGTGAGGAGTGAGTATTACTTAAAATACATGGATTTAAACTTAATTAATGATAGCTTTTAGGAAGTGGGTAATGTTTACAACATAATTAGGAATGTGCTGGCTGGTTGCTAAATCTTCCTACAATAAACCAAGCTTTTCCCTATCATTCCAGCCATTTGCACGCGTACAGTCACTGTCTGCCAGATTCTGGTCGTACATACTTCCAACTCTTCTGGAAGAGATTCTCCTATCAGATATCTTTAAAATGCAAGCAACCATAAGATCAGAGAGAAATATACAATCTAGAGTAAATACCTTGGATCTGCTTTAGATGTGGAAAAGCATGCAAAAGATCCAAAACAGTGGCAACTCAATCTTTTAGCAGCATACTATCTAACGGGTGTACTGTGTCAACAAAGAAACACATTATGAAATTCAAATTTAACCTTAGCAACATCAATTGTTGACATCATAATAGTGTACAGTGCTAGGTGGGAAGACTTGAGTTTTAACTACTTTCATAACAAATAACATAACATGGGATCAGTCGATCACTCATGCACAATGCGCTGTTACAATATCATACCACTGATAATGGTGCATTAAATAACTGTACATGTACATTCCTGAGCAACCATGCATGCACGTATACAATCCTGATATATATGTATATATGCTAATATATATGTGCTTGACAGTTATAGTATGTGTACCCAGGCAAGAGTATTATACGTAGTTCTTTTTGTTATACCTCTTGATCCAAGAGGTCAGATACTCATGGCTGCTGCTCAGTATTTATACCACTCAATGCATCTCTTACCAATTGCTATAAAATATATAATTATATGTAACACTTTCACACCTCAGATCAAAGGAGCCGCCCAGGCTACATTTCATATGTTTCCCAGCTAGCCAGGCTACATATGAAATGTAGCTGGGCTACAACTGGGCAGTGATTATATAGACTTTGAAGCCAAAATCGATTGTGGGGATTGATTATACTCTCATGTTTAGGATGCACAACTTGGATTTCGCCATGAAAACCACTCAGACAGAGAGCATTTTGTTATCCTCGCCATCCTATGAGTTGAAAAACGTTGGGCTAAGGTGAGAAGTAGTGCTATAACTTATTCACCGATTGTTTCCACACATTTTCGAATACAGACACGTCCCACAGGCTATCAGCCTGATAAGTGTTACATATGTGACCGAATTTTGGAAAATCACCCATATGGGCGCATTTGACACCTAAAATATTTAATGATCAAATCTAAACTTTATAGTGCAAATCTACTTGTTGGTGGTTTTAAGCCATTTTCAATGCCTTAAATTACAAGAAAATTCTTGAAATATTTTCAAAACTGTACCCTGCTCTTATTAGCAATCCACTAAACATGAAAATTCTAATTATTTCACCCATGCCCATATGGGTGATTTTCCAAGATTCAGTCACATATTAGCTGTAACATGGGGCATTCAGGCTTTGCCTTATATGTATGCCCTCTGCCCTCTGCCATACATATCAGGCAAAGCCCTCATGCCCGTATGTGTTACAGCTATTACATATATATACATACACCTGCATGGGGGAGGGAAGAAGGAGAAAACTGACAGTACTAGTATCTCAAAATAAAAGTATTTAAGAAAAGTATTTAAGGGGGTGAAAGAAGTACATAGAGAGTTTGCAAGGTGAAGACATCATGAATAATAACCAATATAGGATTAGTAGTACGTGTTAGAGGAATGAGCTTTGAAAAGTGAGTGTTCAATATTAGAATGCTTATATAACCTATATATAGCTATATGTACACTTATATGGATAAACAGATTAACGGAAATCTGTTGTTGATGTATAACGAAAGATAAAATGGAATGTATGTGTATGCTTGTGAATTGTGTAGTGTGTGTGTGTGTGTGTTTGTGGCATACTTGTAATATAGTAGGCTGCAATTGAGTGTTTGTAAAGTGCATGGATAAAGTGTAATGGGAAAAGTGTGTTATTGAAAAATGCAAGCATTGTAACACATTTCATAGAACTTTATCAATGACTACAATTCTGTATAACCCAAAAGCAATTGCTACTAAGAATTAATTAATGATGCATGAGGTTTGCCCCCTAATGGGATTTCAAAGAATATGCATATGTTTATAATTTAGACTATTCACACCCTATACACAACAATTATGTTGTCAAAATAATGGTGTGAAGTAAACATTATACTTATCACGTTAGCACCTCATTATTATGATTAATTGAGTTATGATAATGCACATTTTAGTGCAAATCGAACATCTGGTTTTGTACTAAGAGAGGATTGTACAAAGTTTTATGCAAGGCAACTGAGTCATCTGTTCAATGATATGAAATGGATGTATTATGCTTCACTATAATTATGAGCATGCATGTATACAGTGATGTGGCAATATAATAATTTATGTACTGTGTTATGAGACAAGACAAAAAAGTTTCTAGCAAAGAATGGCAGGGGCAAATTTGCTATACTTGTACTGTCACAGTACTCCAAGTTAGATCGTACATAGACAAGCATATTGATAGTTAAAATACCTTCTGATCAGACCAAGAACCTGGGAAGTCTAATTTACTGCAGCTCACTGACAGTGTAAGGATGGCTTTAGAGTTTAGATCCATTGCTTGTACACCAGATGCCACTTCATTAACTACTTCTAAATCAGTAGACAGGTTGTCAAATTTGGAATGGAAGCTGAAGAAGTTCCACAGCAAACATGGTTAATTATACTGTGTTCAAGCACTATTGAGTTACAGATACATAAAAACTGCATTTTCTTGGTTCTGTAAAATGAGTCTTTTGTGCGACTTTACACACTACTGTGCGTCTTGATATATTATTTTTGTCATATTCTAATAAAGCGCACATTTTTTATGAGCACTTCTAATACAACACAGAACATTCTAGAACCATCATTGAGTGAGGTGAGCAACTGACAAAAGTGACAGAGTTGGCCACACAACACACTATCGTGTGTCCTGGTCTAAAATTAACATTTATAGTATTACTCAGCTCCTACAGTGTCTGAGACATGAGCAACCAATTTGAAAGTTGCACATTTTTCACACAATTTTCAAAACTTGCTATCAAACACAAACACATTAGTTATCCAATCTTGTTGAAATTTGGTACGTCTATCTAAAAGCATATTCTAGTACCAGTTTAATGTTTCTTCACTTACAACAAGATAGATTAATTACCACATCAACATGATAAACCACTTCAAGGAATGAGTTGGAAATCAGTTTGTAGATACAGTAGATTAACCATCGTAGGAGTAGAGTCACCAAAACTAGACACAAAAAGATTGTCACCTAGGTCAAATCTTTACCCACCACAATAGACCAGTTTCACAACAACATGATTGGTATTTTAATTATAACCACATATCCCATAGCTACACACATTACTGACAAAAGTAAGTGAAAATAAAATAATAATACAACCACTAACAGACAATGCAACAATACAAAAGCTAGGATGTCACTTAGCATCATCATTATCATCGTCACATTGATCATCACCTGTAACAATTTTTGTGGGAAATCCAACAAATGATAATGTTCCTACCAACAAATACAAAAGCACATAGATAGCATTAAGCCAGTTGCATGTAAGGGAAAGTATTTTAATTGATATTTTAATTGCGTTTGCGCAACCACTAGATGCTGTGGTTAGGCATAAAAATGTACAGAAACCATTGGGAAACGGACGACCACGGACACAAAATCTATTGTCACCTTAAATCTAAAGATGGTATCCGAGTTTTTTAACCAGCACTGGAAACTACATTGATTCCTACGCCCTGTGATGTTTGTCTGATGTAAATACGCTAAGCCAATAGCGAGTTATGAGCCAGTAAAGCGTAGAATTAGTGATGAAGATGTTTTTCGGAGACGACATAAACAGGCAGATGCTTGTTTTCGTTGTTTACCACAGGTACAGTACAAGAACAAGTGTTACAATCACCTGGATGATGTAACTTGGCCTGCTGAACACGCTATTAACTTAGTTGGCTGCTATGTCGATTCAGCGCTTTCCTGCGAAGCGTTTCACTACAAACTTATTGTTAAGATTCGTTGGCATTCTTGAACGATTTTCTAACTCTGAACTTACGAATAGCAGCTGTGAAAAGCCTTGTCTGATAAATTTTCTAACTTCACGGCCCTATAACTCAGGCATCTTTCATCCTATTTACAGCGGATAACCACGAAACGACAGAGAAATCAATGTAGATTCTTCCCGTGTACAGGAAATTGGAACATACCGTATACTTTGCAGGTAACGGAAGTTTTACTGTAGGTTATCATCGTTTTCCCAATGGCTTCAATACATTTTTATGAGTATCCACAGCATCCAGCGGTTGCGTAATGGGCAATTAACACTGATTGCATTCCCAAGGCCTTACATGCAACTGGCAAGATTAATAGGCCCATACAACCAAGACAGAATAAAATTATGTAAATTAAGAGAGACTTGTTTCTAAGCATGCAAACAACTTTCACTCTTCTTTGTATTCGCTTCTTGTGGTGTTGATTAACATGTGACAATAGTTTTATTGACATGTAAAAATGAATCCAAAATTGTCTGAAATATTGCACCAAGAGTTCATAATATGAACTCTTGATTGCACCATTCCTTTTTGAAGTGAGAGTACCATTTTACATAAGTATAACAGGTATACTCCAGAGTGATTTCTGCATGCAGTGCACATAAATTTCTATATACAAGCAATCTTGGATTGTTACAATCTCTTATATTAACTACATTTACTTCAAGCATGCAAAGGCACCACTTGGAGTTTAACTCACATATATCATGGAAACACAGTTTGCACATGGCTTTGAGTTCACAGATATGATACGCTTTGAATTGTTATATTGAGTGACATGGAGTGTTAAATTGTGGGTTTGGGTTTACAGGTTACTAGCTAAGTTTTGATTAGTTGACAGTTACTAAATGAGGTAATTGTTTGGGCAATGCGTGCATGCGTATTTCTACCTAACACATGTCAGCCATTGAGCAGAACACGGAACAACACAAAGAGCACAGCTACGTCAGTAACTTATAGTCCTAACTACTTAACTTAATAGATTACCTTACTTACTGTCCCAATAGCAAAGTCAGTAGGCATAATGTAATACAAAATGCTAATGCTAAAAAACTGAATCCCACAATCGTATTTTTCTGGTGCTGTATGTAAAGCATAGTGACGTATGAATAATGTTCTAATGGTTATTAGCCCACATTATTAATCAATCACCAGATACTAATGTATAAAAGGAACAGGGTAAAGGTTCTGTAGTTCTTTCACCTATCAAGTGAGTGTGCCTATAGAGTGATATATTATCACGTATACTACACCTGGCTGCATCTGGTTTTTCTGATATATACACTTCGAGCCTGTGGCCCTTGTGTTTCAGGTGTATATATCAGCAAAATCCCTCGCAACTATTAAATATATAATACATATATACTTACTAAAGCTGGCTGGTATTTACTTCCCCTGTACTTTTTCCAAACCGATAGTACATTCAACAGCAGTTTCCAGGAATAATACAACATAACAAAACCCAGTGGTAGTAGTGACATGAATATCTCTATCCAGATGAGCTCTTCAGATGACTTGTTGGTAGAAAAGAGATAATGTTCAATTATCAAGATGGTCAGCATTAGTAGGTAAATTACAGAATATGCAGCATTGTCCACATATCTTTTGAATGGCATTGCCAGTACATGAATTAGTAAGATACCTAGGAAAAAGATGATCATAGCGAAAAGCAAACCATCTACATCTGGTGTTGATGCTGCTACCACAATCGTAAAGAAGATAATTCTATAAAGAAATGAGTGTAAACCAGCAAAGAAAGATAAATTGTCTTTGTAATCCCCTTGAAATGAATCTAAAACTGGTTTTAATTTGTTAATCAATAGAATTTTATTGACACATTCTACACATTTACTATTTCCCCATTTGAAATAAAAAGCAACAGTTATCATAATGGGATGCAGCACTAAGATCAGAGTTGGGAAAAGGAGGACTGTTACTATTGTGATAAGAGAGTCAGCTGCATATACATCATATTTTGCATCTTTGAAGTACTCAATATCTCCTTGAAGGAACACTACTCTCCTGAACGTTGGACCATTGATGTAAGCCAGGTTGGCTGATTTCAATATTCCAAATGCAAGTACATTAATTTTTGCAAAGCAGAGGACCAGAAAAGCGCAGATTCCATGAGTCACTGATTTAGTGGACAGCCTGAATGTGCGGAAAAACCTGTATTTGCAGTTACAGTAGTGACACAGTAGAAAGTATTCAAATATAAGAATCACTGGGTAAAAGGATAACAGCAAGTTAAATGAAATTATATCTACAGTTCCAGCACTTGGAAACAAACAGTATGAAAAGACATTGTGATTGAAAAACTCAAGGTTGGTGATACTATAAAGTGTTACCACTACATTTGTAGCAGCTAAAGAATCATCAGAGCTACCTTTGAGGGTTATTACAAATGCAAAATGATTTTGACTGCTAATAATTTGTGAAAAGAATAAAAAGGCCCCGATTGGTCCAGTGGTCATTCTTACATTGTAGGCCATTATGAAACAAAAACAATCTAGTAAATGGAACTATGTAAGACAGGAACAGATACAAGATTCCCAAGTAATGATTTCTACAGCTGAATCATATCCTATCCAATAAAACTGATTAAAGTATGCTTGAAATGATGCAAGTTCACAGCCACCTATAGCAGGACTGTGATGTGTGCAGTTCACCAGACATTCACACTGTGCTTCTTTGTCATTATATGTGAAGCTGGGAGGACAGTTTAACAATGTAACTTGTAGTGTAGTAGCAACTTGATAATCTGTATCAGTTTGCAGGGTTAGGTGACTAGACTCCCTGCAATTTGAATTGTTCCATTTGTGATCTGATAAAGTGGCAGTACATATGGTGAAGGAGATTCATTACAGCTTGCTATAAAGATAGCTGTGGTGACATTTTGACCAAGTTCATCTACTAAATATACTGGCAAATTGGAAACCTCTCTTGGAACAATATAAAATTCACCACTTGTGTTTAAAAATTTAAACATGGCAGGTGAAGTAGCTATTGTGTTGTAAGAGCTAGTAGGATAACGGTAAAATTGTTCAAGATCAAATATATTTGATCCTATCGTATAGACCTTTAGACATGGTTGTAGAGTACTTGCAAAAATTATGTTCTCACTTTGACCAGTCGTATTGTTACAGAGTAAAATAAAAGTGACATTCCACTTAGCAGGACAGATATTCTCAAGGAAGTACCTTACAAAACAAACATGAGAGAGCAGATAATCAAAGGTGTTGTGAGTTTCACATAGATGACCCTTCCATAGTCCACAGCCCTGTTTCGTAAAAACACTAGACTACTGTTACAGTGGCTAAAAAAACTATTTTTTACAACTAGCCGTAATCTGAGACTGGCGGGTGAGTTGTTAACATGGTGACATGCAAACTTGCTTTTGTATATGAAGTACGTATTTTGAGCTCTGTATTGTAATAGTTAAAGTGATAAGAGAACTTTCAGGACCTTCACCCACCCACCCACACACAAAAGAAAAAAACGTGGTCTGGCTATGCGAGACTAGAGCAAGAAAGGTCTGCCTCCCAATGGCCAACATGGAGATTAATTCACTGACTGTATGTAGCTCCTAGAATTGTGTTGGTGGCATGCACTTTCGAAAAATTGGCAGCTATGAAGGATAAGTTCAGAAATCTTCTTGAAGACAAGCTTTTAATTGTGGAAGGGAATGTGAGTGAGTACCGTACTTTAGCATCCAGTTTATATGGTCGTTCATTAAGCAATCTCATAAGTAGGGGATCAATATATTGATCATCTTTCAGATAATCAAAAAGTTAGCTAGGATAAATGAAGTTGATGAAGCCCATTTACACTCACTCTTAGTACTATATGTATAAATTAATTCAGATCACCTTAACTGAAATTGACTAATCATAGAGGTGCACTGATATGGAAGTTTATTATATTTTTTTTATTTAGGCATTACAGTATAAATGCTGAAGGTCTGTAGGACTCCTGGTCCTACAGCCTGTTTATAGTTGTTACAGAAAGTATGTTTGAAAAGGAGAAAAAAAATCCATGGCTGGACCTGAATCTGCAACCATCCGATTAATTCTCAAATGCTTACAGGAGTCTACTAGGTGGTCAGGATGTTTTCTCCTTGTCAATTTCATGTATACTAGTCTAATAACTGATAAATCTGCTACGAAATATTGCTAATTCCAATACTGACATTTTTGTAGTGGAACATTAACTCTTGTCAGTATGCATGGACACTACAAAAAATTATGAAACTAAGGTAGTTGCCAAAAACAAACTTGTGAAAAGGTCTGAGCAAAGAAAAATTGAACCTTTGGCCACTTAGCATCTGCAGCCTCAAGCTTTACCCACACATAAGATTAAGCAATTGTACCTATTTCTTCTTACTGATTTATATTATGATATCAGCACTGATACCAATACCAATATTTATATCACTGTAGCCATCTCTTAATAATCATTGCAGTGCTGAATAGACTTTAGCTTTTTTTGGTTTTAGCTATTGATAAATACAGGTTGTTTTTATTAAAATGTTAAAATGTGGTATTAACAGTTTAATAAAAAAGTTGTTTAAAACCAGCTATAGTATAAAACTACCTACATAATTGTCTTCTGAATTGTGCTCTTGGAAGATTTCTTCAAGATTAACTTTGTCCCAGTACTCATTCTTATACAGTACATATAACTACATACGCCACACAGGTGAATCATACCACACTTCTGAAATCAACTAACCAACTGGAATTTTGGCATATAAGAGAAACTTCATACTGTATTCATAATTGTTATATGTGACCAAATTTGACAAAATAAGGCTTCCACACACATCCAATTTTCTGACTTTAACCAGCTGTAACTTGACTACTCAGCAAGCTATTGGCCTAAACTTTCCACAGAATCCTTCCATAGCATAGTACAATACCAGGTCAATATTTAAAATTAATGGCATACTCCTACATTGAGTTATGGTACTTCAAAGTCATAAAAGTGGATGTGTGTGGAAGCCTTGTTTTGTCAAATTCGGTCACATATTTGTGTGTTGGTGACTCAGTTTTTCATGCAGACTCATTTTTTGAACAAGTGAATGATCTAGCAAATGCCTTATTGAAGAGATTCCAGTGATCTCAACTAGCCTTCCATGAGGTAGTCGGTATAGAGGCATTGCCAGCATTGTGTTGAATTTCAAGTGCTCATGGAAAGAAACTGTCAATCAATAGTGAGCCATGGGAAGAATTTGTCAGGCTTGCAGAGAGTGGAACCCTTCTACAAGTAATTGTAGAAGGTAAAATTTTTAGTTACTATAGTTACTAGAATGATTATGAATGCAGATTCTTTATTTTGATTTACTTTGTATTGCAGCATAATATTATACATATAGCTATATTCTACTAATATTTTTGTGCTAATATTTATAAAACCCAGTCGTACTTATATGTTCAGGGATGATCTATATGATTTCCAAGGGAATGTGAAATTAGTTGCAGTAAATAGGGGATATGGAGACTAGCTCAGTTTTTGATTGTCAAGCTAATTTGTGCCCTCCAGATCCCAGTTTGTGGAGGGTCTTTGAACAGTTTGAACATGGACATATAAAGGAAAGGTTATAGTTGTTGGAATATTAACTCAAATACTGTACAAGGAAAAATTACCTCAGTCAGAAATCACTGACAGGAAAACAAAACAAAAAACAGGTATAGTAGTTGGAGGCACTGCATGGCAGTTAATAACTTCCTTCTTGATGGTATTTAATACATTCAGGATGTGCATAACTGTTTGATACAGTATTTACTGAAAGACACCAAAACTTTCCTCTGTAGTATGTGTTCGTATACTAGTGTGACTTTCATGGAACTTTGAATTCACTTACGTATGACTTCACAGTAATGAATTCTCTTCACAAAAATCATACATACTACATCATATTCTATGCTGGAGCACAGCATTTGCACAAACATGTTGATAGTTACTTGAAATAATATTGTTTATTAGGGTTCAATAAGCAACCATTATGAGGTATGGGTCAATATTGGTTACTAGCCAGTACTAGCCGATTGATCGGTTTCAGTTGATTAAATGAAAGCCAATGTTAATCTCTACTGCACTGTGTAGTGTAATGATATGGGGATAGACATAAGCTGTCATTTTAGACATAAGTTAATTGGATCTACGTTTTTTGGTTTGTAATTTATAATAATTTAGCTAATCATTTTAGGTATTGCAGGAACAAATACAACCAGAGAGTGGAATGAAATCCAGGGGTAAGTCATAGGGGATATGTACCCTCCTCTTTTGAGGTAGTTTAACAAAGGTCAATATTGTTCTGAACCCAAAATCTGGGGTTGTTTACGGCTAAAAATTTGTTTCTATAATAGTATTGTTTCTAAAACCTCTGTTATTGTGAAAACTACATGCTACTAACTTTTAATTGAGATTGCTGTAAAGCTCTTAATGTTTTATGATTTCAACAAGCAATGCATCAAAATAACAAAAAAATACAAAAAAGAGGCCTAAGCTATACAACTAAAATCTAAAAGTCTGTAACTAGTTGTGCCAGTTAACAATCTAATCAACTATTATAGTCACATTGCTTTCTGCATGAAATTATTGGATGTAGAGAGACATTTGGGAAACAATAGTTCCTTCATTGGACCAAGACTGATCACCACAAATCCTCACTTCAATAACATCCCTAATGGTATATCCTGGTATAAACTTGTAAAACCATGGTGACTCTACTTGTGCACAGCAGTTGTTACCATAAATTATCTACATTGCATATTCTTAAATACAGGATACTTGTAATAGTATGTTGAAGCAGATGGGCAACCACTAGTTCCTGCATCACAGTAGTAATCATTTCTCACAAAGCTAGGAGGAGCTGGTCCAGGATATTGAGCACACGGACAGTTATATTTGGGACTGTTATAATTATCACTAAACCCAACAGCATAAGAAAAGAGGTGCTTGCGTTCTTGTCCCTTGGAAGGGTCACCGTGTGTTATAGAAACTCCATCAAGATAAGGGTCATCTATCCATCTGTCACCATATTTCCGCTTAGATGCAATGTTAGCAAAAGCATTTGTGGTTCCCTTCTGATATGCAACTACAGAACCAGTTACATGACCATATCCACTGCTGCATGCATTAGTTGAGTAGAAAACTGAGCAGCAGCCACCATAAGATGAAGAAGGTCTACACCCAGGTATTGAAGTGCCAGGAATTTTGATAGAGGTCCATCCATTTGGGCATACACCATTGTTGACATAAGCAATCCGAACCCATCCACCTTTCAAACCACCAGCAGACAGCAGCATTTCGCAGTATACCTGTAATTATACATGTAAGATTATACCATACTGTATAATTGATAGCAAACATTTCTAATCCATACAGTACAATCAGAATGACACGAAGCTACCAAATTCAAGCACATCCCGTTACCATGCAGGTTAGCATTATTAATAAATGACATGTAACACATCCAAAATATACCTAGCTAGTGTACAATTTTATACTATTAAAGTATAGCACGAGCAAGGCTATGCTTTAAATGATTTATGGAACTTTCTAGTCGTGTATAGCTTCACCATACACTAGGACTCGTAATTAACAAGCGTTGCACGAACTATTAGCAGCCTGAACGCACACAAACTAGTTTAACAAAGTAACTCACGTGTATTTCACCATAGTTTGGCATAGTAGACGTTCATCGCGTCTTTTGGCAGGTTTTGCTCGCAACCCACAATCGATTCTATTGCGAGTCACATGGTGAATTATTTCCGTGATATCTCCAGGACTTGTCCGTTTACATTAACAAACGTAACAGCAACGTTACCTTCTCCCACCCATCATCGAAGCATTTAGGTATGTCTATAAAAGCAATCCAGTGGTGGAACTCGTATAGGCTGGGGTGATTGATCACTCAGCGCGGCGAGGCTATCAGCCTTCACCGGCTTGGGTGATTAGTCGTACTGGCGCGAGCCCCGTAGGCTATTAGCCTACACTAAGGCACATGGGCAACTGTGCTTTATGAAATTTAAAGTACACCTTTTCCTTTGATCTCGCCCATGCAAAGTTCTATAAGAAATGTTACATGTATGTACCTTAATATTCCCTTCTGCTGATTTAATCCAGTAATAACCTGAGCGGTTCCTGCTGTCAAAATTCTTGTCATATATTTCCCTACAGGATTCTGCAGCAAAGTATTCATCCATTCCTAGCCTATTTTCAGTCTTTTTATGTTCTGAGAGAGTGGATTCTTCTTCTACCTCCAAGTAATCCTCTTCTATCTGTATGGTGTCTCCTTCTTCCTCCAGTTTGGTATAGTCAGGCTCCACATCAAACTAAGGATGGAGATGCCCCTTGTGTATAGTCAGGTCAATCATCAAGTGGTCAGGTAGGTGTTCAGGGTAGGAGTGGCAACCAAGGAAATACAAGCATATTAAGGAAAATTCTATATGGCATCAAAGCCAGTAAAGCATGTGACTGTAGGTTTCTGAGTATAGTCGCAAAATTATGACGAAATGATTGTTAACAAATCATTTTCTATGATGAAGGATCACTAAATGATCATTTGGGCAATGCATGAATACGTACTTCTATGCATCATATATTAGCCATAGAGCAGACCATGGAACAAGATACTACCGTAATTTGCTTTTTTTTGTTGTAAAATAATTTTCATATGCAAAAGCTTGTACGAAAATTTCTTACATGAAAATTTTTACATAAGATCGAACTACTATAATAGAGCAATCATTCATGTAAATCATATGAAAATATTTTTGCACCAAATTTTTTTGCACGAAAATAAAGTGAATTATGAATAGGTCAGTAACTTATGGTACTAAACACCTTATGTGAACGTCTCGGCAAAAACCCAACTTGTTCGCACAACTTCCGAAATTTTATTTTATTTGTATTATTTTCAGTGTCCAGGGATCAGCAAAGTTTCAGCCTTCTGTGGTGAGTAGTTTTGGAATCACTGCACTAGACAGTAGAAAGAGCAAGGCAATCAATTTGTACAGTGACTATACTGAAAATAAACTACAGGTGCTTACATTCGCAGCCATAACTTCCGTTTGCATTAGTCTACAACATTGCAATTTAGCTTAAAATTTTCACCTTGGATTAGCAAATCAACCAAGGTATAGTGTTTGTCCTGTAGTTACTTATGCATTTGGGTATGGAGATAGTTTAGTTGAAGAAATGATGACAACCTTGTTTACATTTAACAAATGCATGCGACATGGGGCTACAGAAACAAAACAAAGATTTTTGAACTCTCCATGAGCAAGCAAATAAGTTGGTGCATAGTTTTAATCAATTTGAGTCTTCCTTCTCCGTCCAATAATAACTTGCATATTTTTTTCTTTGTAGTATGCGTAATTTTACAATTTACTTTTAAATTTTGTTTTTCTCAATACACATGCTTGTGCAAACAAGTCAGTTTTTTGCAAAGATGGTCACATATAGCTATTTACTATTATATTACTGTCCCAGTAGCAAAGTTAGTAGTAGTGCAAAAGAGTAGAAATAAAACTCAAACCCACAATCACAACTTGTAACATTGTGTATTTATGCATAATGATGAATGGATAACATTCTTAAGGGTATTAGCCCATGCTTTTAAAACCATGATCAATCATCAGATACCGGTGTATAAGACAAACAGGGTGAGTGCTCTAGTTCTTTCACCTATTAGGTGAGTACATGATATATATATATATATCACTTATACCACAGCTGCTTGGGATTTACACCCAAAGTCCGAGTGTCATAGGCCCGAGGGCTTTGGGTGTATCTATCTGCAAAATCCCTTGCAGTCGTGGTATAACTATTGCATGGACATTGTTATAGATCATAAACACACTGATACTAGAGCTTTCTCAAATTCAAATAATTATTACATAATCAGAGTTAATAAAACGTGTGATCATCATCAAGACTTACCAAATTTAAGGATAAACAAAATAGTACATAGCTACCCACCATGTGGGAGGTAGTATTAGTATGTGGGTGAAATGACAGTGATAATATGGATCATTAACAAGTAGAAAACTACAAAGGTGTACTAAAGTGTATTTTATTAACTTGCTGGCATCATCATAAACTCTCTCATTTATGTAATACTATTGTCACTCAAAAGAACCCTAACACAGCTCTGTGAGGTGTGAGTATTACTTGAAATACATGGATTTAAACTTAATTAATGATAGCTTTTAGTATTAAAAGGAAGTGGGTAATGTTTACAACATAATCAGGATGTGCTGGGACTGCTGGCTGGTTGCAAAATCTTCCTACAATAAACCAAGCTTTTCCCTATCATTCCAGTCATTTGCACATGTACAGTCACTGTCTGCCAGATTCTGGTCATACATGCTTCTAACTCTTCTGGAAGAGATTC
This sequence comes from Dysidea avara, assembly GCF_963678975.1. Lineage (NCBI taxonomy): Eukaryota > Metazoa > Porifera > Demospongiae > Dictyoceratida > Dysideidae > Dysidea > Dysidea avara. Next base: position 18,676,204 of record NC_089276.1, read on the forward strand.
TCCTATGTGATATCTTTAAATGCAAGCAACCATGAGATTGGAGAGAAACATACAATGTAGAGCAAATGCTTTGGATATGCTTTGGATGTGGAAAGTATGACAAAGATCCAAAACAGTGGCAACTCAATCTGCATACTGTCTAAGGGGTGTACCAACAAAAGGAACACAATATGAAATTTAGCACAAAAACAACTTTAATAATATTGTTGACATCAAATAGTGTATAGTGCTAAGTGGGAAGACTTTTGTTTTAACTACATTCATAACAAATAACATAATACAGGAACAGTCAATCATACATGTACAATTAGTGCTGAGCGATAGTAAAAAATTTACTATCACGATAGTTACTCATTAAATATCGCGATAGTGAATACTATCCCGATAGTTTATGAAACACTTTGCTCTTAACAAAGTCATAGTTGTATAGCTATGATTTGCAGTCATATAGAAAGTTATTATGCATGCACAGGACATTTGTTAATTAACTGCGTGAGCGGCCGATGAATATGGACTTTTGGTTAAGCTTTTACAGGTCACTCCTTTGTAAGAAAGCTGGTAATACCAACTGTAAAACAGTATAGAAGGGTTGTTAATACCATTTTAATGCAGATCTGAGCTTATTATAACTATCATGATAGTGATATCCCTACTATCGCGATAACGACAGTGATTTACTATCGCGATATATCACACTATCAATACTATTGCTCAGCCCTATGCACAATGTACTGTTACAATATCACACCACTGACTTTAATGGTGCATTAAATAACTGTACATTCCTGAGTAACCATGCATGCATGTATGCAATCCTGATATATGCTTCACAGTTACAGTACATGTACACAGGCAAGAGTATAGTTCTTTTGTTATACCTCTTGATCCAAGAGGTGGCTGCTACCTAGTATTTACACCACTCAACACTTCTCTCACCAATTACTATATACACACACACACACACCTGCATGGGGGAGGGAAAAAAGAGAAAACAGTACTAGCACTCAGAATAAAAGTATTTAAGAATCTGTTGTCAATGTATAATGAAAGATAAAATGGAATGTATGTGTATGCTTGTGCTGAATTGTGTAGTGTTTGTGGCATACTTGTAATATAGTAGGCTGCAATTGAGTGTTTGTAAAGTGCATGGATAAAGTGTATTGGAAAAAGTGTGTCACTGAAAAAAGCAAGCATGATGTTAGACTTGTGACACATTTTCATAGAACTTGATCAATGACTTCAATTCTGTATAACCCAAAAGCAATTGCTATTGAGAATTAATATTAATGATGCATGAGGTTTTGCCCCCTAATGGGATTTCAAATATGCATATGTTTATAATTTAGACCATCCACACCCTACGCAATATATTGTTAAAAATAATGATGTGAAACAAATATTATAATTTATACCTATCACGTTAGCACTTCATTAATAGAGTTAAGATAACACTGCACATTGAACATCTGGTGTTGTACCAAGAGTTCATAATATAAAGTAGCACGAGAGAGTGTCCAACAGGAGTACATTCCAGCAAACACACTGAGTAAGATAGAATATCAACACTTTGGTTTGCACAAAGGTTTCACCATCTCAACACATATCAACACTTGCCTTCCACCAGTAAATGTGTCAATTAGATCAAAACTTTCAAAAGTCTAATTTTACTCAGTGTGTTTGTACAGGCTGTATTGGCAGTTTGACACTCTTCCTTAATATTTTTTATAGAACTTTGCGTGGGCGAGATCAAAGGAAAAAGTGTACTTTAAATTTATAAAGTACACACTCAGCCGGCCAACTGCTTCATCGACCACAAAGAGTGCTTTATTGCACCGCAAAGAGTGCTTTATTCGTTCAATAAAGCACTCTTTGCGATGCAATAAAGCACTCTTTGTGGGCAATAAAGCACAGTTGCCCACGTGCTTTACTGTAGGCTAATAGCCTACGGGGCTCGCGCCAGTACGACTAATCACCCAAGCCGGTGAAGGCTGATAGCCTCGCTGCGCTATGTGATCAATCACCCCAGCCAATACGAGTTCCACCACTGGATTGCTTTTATAGACATACCTAAATGCTTCGATGATGGGTGGGAGAAGGTAACGTTGCTGTTACGTTTGTTAATGTAAACGGACAAGTCCTGGAGATATCACGGAAATACTTCACCATGTGACTCGCAATAGAATCGATTGTGGGTTGCGAGCAAAACCTGCCAAAAGACGCGATGAACGTCTACTATGCCAAACTATGGTGAAATATGCGTGAGTTACTTTGTTAAATTAGTTTGTGTGCGTTCAGGCTGCTAATAGTTCGTGCAATGCTTGTTAATTACGAGTCCTAGTGTATGGTGAAGCTACACGACTAGAAAGTTCCATAAAATAAGATTTATAGTATTTCTTAGCTCCTACAGTGTTTGCTAGAAGTTTTTTTTGTCTTATTCCATAACGTAGTACATAAATTATTATACTGCCACATCACTGTATACATGCATGCTCATAATTATAGTGAAGCATAATACATCCATTTCATATCACTGAACAGATGACTCAGTTGCCTTGCATAAAACTTTGTACAATCCTCTATTAGTACAACCAAGAGTTTATAATATGTATATGTTAAAGCATAGCCGCGAGTGCTATATGAAAAATAAAGTACGAGGCGCTTGGCCTCGATGCTAATAAAGCACTCGGCGAACAATACAAAGTTTTATGCAAGGCAACTGAGTCATCTGTTCAATGATATGAAATGGATGTATTATGCTTCACTATAATTATGAGCATGCATGTATACAGTGATGTGGCAGTATAATAATTTATGTACTGCATTATGGAATAAGACAAAAAAAACTTCTAGCAAACACTGTAGGAGCTAAGAAATACTATAAATCTTATTTTAGGTCAGGACACACGATAGTGTGTTGTGTGGCCAACTCTGTCACTTTAGTCAGTTGCTCACCTCACTAAATGATTGTTCTAGAATATTCTGTGTGTTGTATTAGAAGTGCTCAGAAAAAAATGTGCGTTCTATTAGAATATGACAAAAATAATATATCAAGGTACACAGTAGTGTGCAAAGTTGCACAAAAGACTCATTTTACATAACCAAGAAATTGCAATTTTTACGTATCCGTAGCTCGATAGTGCTTGAACACAGTATAATTAACCATTTTTGCTATGGAAACTTCTTTAGCTTCCATTCCAACTTTGAGTTGAATCCAACTTGTCTACTGATTTAGAAGTGGTTAATGAAGTGGCGTCCGGTGTACAAGTGATGGATCTAAAGCCATCCTTACACTGTCAGAGAACTGCAGTAAATTAGACTTCCCAGGTTCTTGGTCTGAATATTTTAAGATCAATTCTGTCAATATGCTTGTCTTTTTTACATAAGACGATGTATGTATGATCTCACTTGGAGGACTGTGACAGTAAAAATATAGCAAATTTGCCCTTGCCATTCCTGAGACATGAGCAACCGATTTGAAAGTTGCATATTTTCCACACATTTTGCAAAACTTTCTATCAAACACAAATACATTAGTTACCCAATCATTTTGAAATTTGGTACGGCTACATAGAATCTAGAAGCATATTCCAGTACCAATTTTAATACTTCTTCACTTACAATAAGATAGATTTATTGTCACACCTACATGATAAACCACTTCAAGGAATGAGTTGAAAATCAGTTTGTAGATACAGTAGATTAACCATCGTAGGAGTAGAGTCACCAAAACTAGATACAAAAAGATTGTCACCTAGGTCAAATCTTTATCCACCACAATAGACCAGTTTCACAACAACATGATTGGTATTTTAATTATAACCACATATCCCATAGCTACACACATTACTGACAAAAGTAAATGAAAATAAAATAATAATACAACAACTAACAGACAATGCAGCAATACAAAAGGATGTCACTTGGCATCATCATTATCATTGTCACATTGATCATCATCTGTAACAATTCTTTGTGGGAAATCCAACAAATGATAATGATCCTACCAACAAATACAAAAGCACAGAGATAGCATAAATTCAAGCTACAGTAGCAACAGGAAACAAGATTAATAGGCCCATACAACCAAGACAGATAATATGTAAATTATGAGAGACTTGTTCTATGCATGCAACTAACTTTCACTCTTCTTTGTATTCACTTCTTGTGGTATTGTATAACATGTGACAATAGTTTCATAGTCATGTAAAAATGAATCCAGAATTGTCTGAAATATTGTTGTTGAAGTGAGGGTATTGATTTTACCCAAGTGTAACAGGTTACAGGTAAACTCTAGAGTGATTTCTGCATGCACATGAATTTCTATATACGAGCCATTTTGGATTGTTACGATCCCTCATATTGACTACATTAATTTAATAGAAGTATAATTGTGACCAAATCTGACAAAACCAGGCTTCCACACACATTCATTTCTTTGACTTCGACAAATGACTTGCCAGCATGCTATTGACCTGAAATTTTAACACGACATTTCTACAACATTACAAAATTACAGGTCAAAATTTGAATCTGATGGCATATTCCTACATTGAGTTATGATCTGTCAAAGTCATAAAACTGGATGTGCGTGGAAACCTAGTTTTATCAAATTTGGTCAAATATATTTCTTGGAAAAAATCACATTATATATACACACTACTTTAGCATGGGCATTCAAAGGTGCCGCTTGGAGTTTAACTCACATATTTCCCAGCAATATCATGGTTTCCCATGGCTTTGATGCCCAACCAGTTCAAAGATACGATATGCTTTGAATTGTTATATTGAGTGACATGGAGTGTTAAATTGTGGGTTTGGGTTTACAGTTTAGCTGCTAAGTTTTGATTAGTTGAAAGTTACTGAATGAGGTAATTGTTTGGGCAATACATGCATGCGTATTTCTACCTACCACGTGTCAGCTATTGAGCAGACCACGTACGGAACAACACAGAGCACAACTAGGTCAGTGATTTATAGTCCTAACTACTTAACTTAATAGATTACTTTACTTACTATCCCAATAGCAATGTTAGTAGGCGTAATGTAATACAAAGTGCTAATACTTAAAAACTGGATCCCACAATTGTATTTTTTCTGGTGCTGTGTGTAAAGCATAGTGACATATGAATAATGTTGTAACGGCTATTAGCCCACACTATTAATCGATCATCAGATACCAATGTACAAAAAGAACAGGGTAAAGGCTCTGTAGTTCTTTCACCTATCAAGTGAGTGTGCCTATACAATGATATATTTTCACTTATAGTCCGGTTTTGCTGATATACACACCCTTAGCCCTCGGGCCTGTGGCCCTTGTGTTTCAGGTGTATATATCAGCAAAATCCCTCACAACTATTAAATATATAATACATGTATACTTACTAAAGCTGGCTGGTATTTACTTCCCCTGTACTTTTTCCAAACCAATAGTACATTCAACAGCAGTTTCCAGGAATAATACAACATAACAAAACCCAGTGGTAGCAGTGACATGAATATCTCTATCCAGATGAGCTCTTCAGATGACTTGTTGGTAGAAAAGAGATAATGTTCAATTATCAAGATGGTCAGCATTAGTAGGTAAATTACAGAATATGCAGCATTGTCCACATATCTTTTGAATGGCATTGCCAGTACATGAATTAGTAAGATAACTAGGAAAAAGATGATCATAGCGAAAAGCAAACCATCTACATCTGGTGTTGATGCTGCTACCACAATCGTAAAGAAGATAATTCTATAAAGAAATGAGTGTAAACCAGCAAAGAAAGATAAATTGTCTTTGTAATCCCCTTGAAATGAATCTAAAACTGGTTTTAATTTGTTAATCAATAGAATTTTATTGACAAATTCTACACATTTACTATCTCCCCATTTGAAATAAGAAGAAACACTTATCATAATGGGATGCAGCACTAAGATCAGAGTTGGGAAAAGGAGGACTGTTACTATTGTGATAAGAGAGCCAGCTGCATATACATTATATTTTGCATCTTTGAAGTACTCAATATCTCCTTGAAGGAACACTACTCTCCTGAACATTGGACCATTGATGTAAGACAGGTTGGCTGATTTCAATATTCCAAATGCAAGTACATTAATTTTTGCAAAGCAGAGGACCAGAAAAGCGCAGATTCCATGAGTCACTGATTTAGTGGACAGCCTGAATGTGCGGAAAAACCTGTATTTGCAGTTACAATAGCGACGCAGTAGAAAGTATCCAAATATAAGAATCACTGGATAAAAGGATAACAGCAAGTTAAATGAAATTATATCTACAGTTCCAGCACTTGGAAACAAACAGTATGAAAAGACATTGTGATTGAAAAACTCAAGGTTGGTGATACTATAAAGTGTTACCACTACATTTGTAGCAGCTAAAGAATCATCAGAGCTACCTTTGAGGGAATAAACAAATGCAAAACGATATTGACTGCTAATAATTTGTGAAAAGAATAAAAAGGCTCCAATCGGTCCAGTGGTCATTCTTACATTGTAAGCCATTATGAAACAAAACAATCCAGTAACTGGAACTATGTAAGACAAGAACAAATACAAGATTCCCAAGTAATGATTTCTACAGTGATGGCATGAGAACGTGGGTGAGTTCAAAGCAACACTGTATCCATCAACACATCTACCACACAATAATCCTGTTCTGCTTCTATCACCACACACAAACTGGTCGAGTGTTGTCTTATTTGCATGTTGTGGAAGTAATTGATCTTGTGGGATGTGGTCGTCATAGCAATATTGATATGGGCAGGAACTAGTCAATAGATCAGTTGCATTATCTGAATCATATCCTATCCAATAAAACTGATTAAAGTATGCTTGAAATGATGCAAGTTCACAGCCACCTATAGCAGGACTGTGATGTGTGCGGTTCACCAGACATTCACACTGTGCTTCTTTGTCATTATAAGTGAAGCCAGGAGGACAGTTTAACAAAGTAACTTGTAGTGTAGTAGCAACTTGATAATCTGTATCAGTTTGTAGGGTTAGGTGACAGACTTCATTGGGTTTTCCTGCAATTTGAATTGTTCCATTTGTGATCTGATAAAGTGGCAGTACATATGGTGAAGGAGATTCATTACAGCTTGCTACAAAGATAGCTGTGGTGACATTTTGACCAAGTTCATCTACTAAATATACTGGCAAATTGGAAACCTCTCCTGGAACAATATAAAATTCACCACTTGTGCTTAAAAATTTAAACATGGCAGGTGAAGTAGCTATTGCATTGTAAGAGCTAGTAGGATAACGGTAAAATTGTTCAAGATCAAATATATTTGATCCTATCGTATAGACCTTTAGACATGGCTGTAGAGTACTTGCAAAAATTACATTATCACTTTGACCAGCCGTGTTGTTAATAAAAGTAAAAGTGACATTCCACTTAGCAGGAGAGACGTTCTCAAGGAAGTACCTTACAAAACAAACATGAGAGAGCAGATAATCAAAAGGTGTTGAGAGTTCCACATAGATGGCCCCTCCATAGTCCACAGCCCTGTTTCGTAAAAACACTAGACTACTGTTAGAATGCATACTAAACCATGCACCACTTATTAGCAGAATAGCACCACCATGTAAGCCACTGTTGTCCTGGAACATTGTAACTGAGTCATTACTAAATTCTGCTGTTGCTCCATCTACTACTAAAGCTGTTGAATTGTTATCTGCAAAGACACTATTGCCTCTAAACCGAATACCAATTCCAGATAAAGCAACTGCACCAATGCTACTGGAATTAGACAAGCGTGCATTAACCCCACGAAGACTATTGCTGGTGAAATTACAACTATCAATCTCTAGTATGAAATATGTGCCAACTGCAATTGAATCGAAATATTCTCTGTTAATTTGAATAGCAGAACCATACTGAGCTTCATTTCTAATGAACGATGAGTTGCACACTTCAAAAGTATTAGTTGGTTGTGTTCTTTGTGGCTCTCGGCTACCAAAACCTACCAATGCTCCACCGACACCAGCAATAGCTTTATTCTGCTCAAACAAACAGTTGGCTACAGTGTATGTATTGAACATAGCTTTGCCTCCAGTCTGGTAAATCACATAACCTAGTGCTAGACCACCTCCACCAAAATTAGCGGTGTTATTGATAAACAAACAGTGCAACACTTCAATGAGGTTATACTTAGTATTTTGCCTGCTATGGACATTAAGCCCAGCACCATAATTTGCTGTGTTTGAAACAAATACGGAGGACAGAATATGAAATGAATTATTCTGAGTTTCACCATAAAACCAGAAGGATAATCCACCCCCGGTACCAAATGTCACAAACACACCACTAGCAAGGTCTTCAGGTTCACTGCCATTGAGATGATACACTGCTACATTGTCCTCAAACCTACAGTGATTTATTACATATGCGGAAAATTTGTTATAAGGGTTTCTGTTAGGATCACAGGCAAGCAGTCCTGGACTACATCCAGAGAAGTGAACATAGATACCGCCCCCACCTGTAAACAACCTACTTTGTTCTATCACATTCAGTTTGTTGCTAATAAAAGATGTCTCTGTAATGTTCACTGTTCCATTGGTGTCATACATTAGTAATCCTATTCCATTGTTGTTAGAAATAGTCATGTTGTATAAAGAGATGTTGGTACTGTTTTGAATATACAGAGCACTACGCACTAAGATGAACTCTCCCAATCCAACGTGGTTAGTGCTAACATGCTTCATCCCACATCCAAAGATATTTACATTTTCAATGATTAAATCACTGACTCTTACAAATGCAAGTCCAGTGTCAAAGTCATGATTACCATCGACATTAGGTGGACACTGTATTGTACCACGATCCATAGCTTCTGATGTTATGCGAATGTTATGCAAATCAGTAACCACATGTGATGTGGTAAGTTGATGAATGTCAGATTTCAGAACAATTTCAGTGGAATTACAGCACTGTGATAATAGCTCAATAGCATGGTCAATGGATTGGCAATGATACACACTTTCATTTAATTGAATACACTCAGAAAGTGATGATGTCTGAGACACAACGATGGTATGCTGATAAGTCAACACAATGGGAATGAAATGTAACAGAACAAACCACTCTAAGTTGTGAATCATTGTGACAATGTATAATGGTAAACCTAATAATGAGAATTCAATGAAACAAATGCACATTGTTTAGTATATCAAGTAACTTATGAAGAACAAAATATATTCTGTATATATTGCACAAGTGCATGTGTGTGTATGCATGACATAAACTGTGCGACACTATGTGCTACCACTATCAGTAAGTACTGTCACACAATATTATTGATGTCCCTCCACCATACCCACACCATCATTCTATAACTACACATGTGTCTAATATTATAACAACAGCCACAATATTATAACAACAGCCAGGTCTCAACGAAATTTATTATTGTGTATAAGTAATAGATCAACCCACAGCTATTCACTAAGTGTGTATAGATTGTGTAGTGTCAATAATACCATAGATGATATATCCCTTATAGATGTGAAAGTAATCGTGCGCGCATATATTTCTACACGGGGCAGTTGTTCAACCCTGCATGGTTTTGTGCCTGAAAAACATCCTTCTGTTTAAAGTTGAAAATGTTACTAGGTCTTAAAAACATCATTTGTAATATGCAGTTGTTAGATGAAATTATTTCACTACAGAGACAGGCATATTCCTATGTTTAATTCCTGGTGAGTCATTTTTCACGAAGGTATTTTCAGACAATTAACTACTAATTTATGCTTACTCACAGTATTCTTTTATTGTAAGGTGTATGATGGTTTGTCTTGGAAGTGTTTTGAATTTTATCACCCCTTTCCATCACCAATAATAACTCACGCAAACGTGCTGTCATAAAACAAGTAGGTTCATAACATACTGCAATGAATAACAAGTACCTCACAGAGATTTCAAGGCTATTAAGGACTGCCATCATGAAAAGAACACATACATAAAGTTGAAGGCCATTTCACAGGGGTGTGTGAAATAGGCCTAGCATGAAACCAGGGTGGAACAGGTGGCATTTATTGGTTTCATATCCATAAAGGCTTATGCTATCTATGATAAACCTATCATGTTTGCTCCCAGGAATCTGTACAAGTCACCACTTGCTGTACTAAGCTTTCCAACTTCAGTGATTATGATACACTCAACTGTTCCATTGCACAAATCTCAGTTGGCCGTCACTATCAGTTTCCCAAAGTCTACTCTGCCCAAATTTTCTCCGGAGACCTCTTAACTGGGCACACACCTTGGGATTTATCCTAAATCCTGTGTACTGAGATTTGCAGTAGTGATCAAATTGTGTAACACCTGTGTGGGGTGTGAGGGTGAGCATAGGCTTTCATCGTGACTGCAAGAGGCTGAGTTACACCACACTAACCATTACGCATGATGCTATACTGTCACGCCCTACACCACATGATTTGAACAGAAATTCAAACATCAGTATTGATACACAGTACATGTCAACCTCAACTTCAGCTGTAAGGAGAACAATTTTAGGCCTCCCACTCACAGAATCAATTTGTGAACTTGCATCACTTGAAAAACTGATATGGCCATTGCTATAAGATCCCATATGCAAGCACTCCTGGAGACAGACTTGGGGCGAAGTACATTGGTACTTAAGTGCACTTAAGTACACCTTTTAGAGTACTTGTACTTATACTTAAATACTTTTTGTACAAATGTAATGTACCTAGTCCAGTACAACAGTCTTTTAGCTATTAAATGAAACTTCATGCATCCCACAAGTCAAAGGTAACACTGGATAACATGGTTTTAAATACATTTTGCACTTTCATAGATAGCTGACAAGTACAAGTAGGCTGGTGTTCAAACATCACTGTTTTGGCTTGAGGTAAAGCTTGTGGCCACAAACCATAAACAAACAGCTTAATTAAATATTGCTGGCTTTGTAAGGCTGCTCTTCAGCAGTCTGTCTGAATTATCCAGCAACAATGTCCAGACAACAATAAAATTAACCAGTCATTGCACAATATTGACCAGAAATTGGCTGATTGTCGGAACATTATTTTGAGCCCTGAATGAAGTCCTCTCATATGTGCATGCATAGAGCTGCACAAAGCTGCACAAAGCTGCACAAAGCTGACATTGGAATTAATGGGTCAAAGTGCAATAAGGACTCACCTGAGTCCCTCTACCTCTAGATCTGTTGAGATACTACATGTACCTACAGTTGATCATGATTTCAGGTTGGTTCACCAAGAAAATCAAAAATAATGTGTAAAACATTACATACTTGAAAATATATATAGCCAATGAAAGTCGGCGACACATGCTTTAACTCCATTCTGAGCATCACTGTGATATCATTACTGACTACCAGAAGCATCTCAACATATTCAAGAAGCAAAGTTTGTTTTTAAAACTGTTTGGCTCACTACAGGATATCCCATGAAGTACCCACCTAAGCTTCCAGCAGGAAGTGCAAGAAGCATCACACTAGTCTTTGCAGCACACTGAATCACTCAATACACTCAGCAAGGTGGTTGGAAGTGTAACATTGCCCAACAGCTGCTGGAGATGCCTCTTCCCTCAGAACACGACATACTTAAAACTAAAACTGCCATTGCATTTACTAAAAGCAGCAGACAACAGCAGTTTAGTGGTGAGTTAGGTATGGAGGTCCTGGTTCCAACCCTGGATAACTTTCTTCAATGCTTTTGTGTACCTTAAAGGCCTGCCCAGGTGGTTTTAATGGGTCACACCCAGGTCATTGTAACACAAGAAATTGGGTAATTCAGATATAGCCCTGGCCTGTTTAGAACAAAATAAGGATTGTGCCATTATTCCATCACATCTTTGTTGGGGGACACGGAACAAACTCCATTCAGCCTAGCATCATGTGCACATAGACAGACAGAAATAAATGCTAGACAGACACGAAAATGCCAGTCAGAAAGACACACTTGATACAAAAGGGATTTTACAAAACTAAGCCATTGATCATAATTAGCACCAAATAGCTGCATGTACCAGTGGCGTATGGGCAAGCAAGGACATTTCCCGGGCATCAAGTCACTTTGCCCTACCATCAGTTAGCTACTCAGAGTAATTAAGGAGGTGGGCTGAATCACACATTCACTTAATTATAATATACAAGAATAACTAACACAACTTACTGTGTGTCCACTTCGCCAATGCTTTCTTTCTGGCTGGCCAGCAGCAACTGGGTTTCCCCCTGGGATTTTACTGTAAGTTATTTGATTGTGGTAATAATGGCTAATGAATAGAATTGAGATCACATGATTAAAATGCGGTCAGCATCGTGAAAAGGACTAAAGCCAGATTTTTTTCTATACAGATAAGGACAGTGTGTCTTTGTGTTTGTGGTGAAGTGTGGACTGTGTGAATGAAAACCTTGATGAAAACTCGAATTGATGCTATGAAATGTGGGAACCCATTCAAGCTGTGTGTATGGATACTGGGGCTTAGACTGATAGTTGAGACATTATGGACGAGTATGGAGTCCTTGTTTATAGTCAGCATTTATGTATTTATTTTTCCTGTTTATCTCCAGTATAAAGTCATCATGTGATGCAGGTAGTCTACTATAAGCACTCCATGCTTTCATTCAAATTCCCTGCTAGTCTGGTATTAAGACACCATTGTATGCATGTGAGAAGACAATAGCTAGCTAGCAGTCGTAATTTATTATTAGTACGGTTATTATCTTAGTGTAGGTAGAGTATACACGTAGGTAGTGATGCACAACACATTTTAAAATGTCTATTGATGTCCATATGATGTCCATATGAAGATGGGCATATGTATGTGTGTTGCATGGAGTTGATTGGCTTGCCCACCCAGTGCCTGGGGCAAGGCAAAAGGTCTGGCTACACCACTGGCATATACAAACTAGTTTCATAAGGAAAAACAAAGCTGCTGCTGTATGCCACACATTACCAATGTGGATCCCTGGTTCACCTGTGGCATTACTCAGGTACTATGTGTGAGGCTTGCAACAAGCCAAAATTGCCAACAAAACTTTGAATTGACGTAAAAACAATTCAGAAGATTTATGCTCCAAGTTTCATGTGTGAACACTTCAGATGGTTGCTGGACACACAACTGGTTTTCTGAAAATTGGTGGCCTGAACTCATGTGGCCGACAGATCAAGCAAAAGTTTATATTAAAAGAAACAAAGAGTTGCATATCACTATAGTAAACTTTTAAAGGTATTGGTTGTTGTGTGCCAGTTTAAAATATGAAATGGGTTTCTAAATGCTTTGCAAACAGCTTTCTTAATGCTGTGCACACACCTTCACTCATGAGACATAGTACAGGCACTAGTCATACTCCAGGAACAATTTTGCACATCAACTTTGTAAGGCTATCAACAATTGAAAACCCTTCAATCTAGATTAAAATGGGTTTAATGTTTTATGCACAGATACTAGTAGATATAAACCAATGTTATCAAAGATCCAAAGTCCTACCACACCCATTATGTGCCCTCCTGGGCTTAGTAGGGGAATTGGTGGGGGTTTGTCGTCAGACTGCTTTTTTGTCATTGGGGAAATTGGCTGTCTTAGCCACTTTCTTAAGGAAAGTATCAGTGCTATGAAAAGCTGTTATGAACAAACCATATTCACGCTGCAAAAGAGTACTGGATAAAGAAGCAGCCATTGCCATTAGCTCATCTCAGAATATTTTTTGCCCAATAAGCTAATGTAAATTGGACATATAAACCATTTTATTGTATTCCTTTTTGTATTTTCCTTGCCATGCCTGCTTTACCCATAGATACTATAGTATCTATGCTTTACCTTAGGCCTTATGCAGTTTTTATATATATATTTTTTATTTCAGCCCTAATGGCACTCCCATCCTCCCCGATCTCTAGCTAGAAGTTAAACCTAATTTAATTTATAAAAGACAAAAAGCAGAAAAAAGCAGCTAAACCTACAGAGCCTACACAGACCTACAAAAACAATGGACCATCAGCATACACAGCAGAACCCCCGGACAAGAAACTCGCATGTGACCGAGGTGTTGTAATTGTTTTGTTTTTTAGCACTACATCAATATTGACGGTTTCAAAAAACAAAAAAATAGACAGAACCGCCGCAAGACACTAAACAGAAGTATGCGGGTGAAAATTCCATTTGTCAAGACCATACAGTTGTGTAGTAGGATTTCCTGTTTTCACAATTATCATTTCAAACACCAAATGGCGAATCAAGACCTAGCTACCTATACACAGAATAATGACACGCTGAAACATACCACGACTGAGTTCCCTCGGAGTTTCCAGAACAAACTGTTTACTGGTCACCCTGCTACATCAGCGGTAAGCTTACACCGGGCGGCTTACACACCATGGTGTCAACTTACGTAAGCGCTAGCGCTTTTGAAATCACCCACGCGCTCACGATAGAGCGTCACAAGGGAGATTTGACGAGTACCTCATACTACACCAGCTATTCAGTGTTCCTGGAGAATTGAGGCAGAATACTAACTAGGAATTGTTCAGCTTTTGGCCATGGAATGATTTATGGCCCGCCTAACTTTGCCACGCCCATTTTAGGGATTTGCCTATAGTCTCGCGTGGCCAGACCGCTTTTTTTTTCTCCTTTTTCATTTGGGAATAGGATTTGCCATATGTGATCTCTTGAGTCCGAGGACACATCACATTAATTTAAGTGTATAATTATTGTTCATGTCTTTTAAAAATTTTCTCTGATGAAGTAGGCAGTCACCTCGTCCATTTCCTTCATATGTTTGCATGGAGTTCTGGGAGTCTCATAAAATTTCCCCAAACTATACAGTAATAATTGTATACTATAATATAGCAAAGATTATAGGGTAGGGAATATAATCTGAATATAGCCAGTGTATAAAACTGTTCCCATGGTAACCAACTATGCAACGGTGGCTGGTGATTGCAAACACAAGGCAAACTTCATGGTTATACTATAGGTACTACCAAGAGTTAATAATATTATTATTAACTCTTGGTACTACACTGACGTCATTTGTGTCAACACTCTCTTGCACTTGTGAATAAAGTATTTAAGTTACTCAGATATTGAAGTAATAGCCAGTAGCCACAGCACTTGCCAATGGCTACAAGGCCAGACATCGTTACTAGGATATTAATAGAGTGGTTCTAGCTATAGAAGCTTCTGAATATCTGTATCACTATTAGTGACCGGATCTGCGAAAAGAGGTCTTATAGCCTTTCCAAATTTCCAAGTTTGACGAGACATGACTCTAGTGCTATGTTAGAAGGTAACGTGACCAAATTTCTGGATGGTACCATACTCGCAAGTCAAGTTATGTATTGTCACGTACATACAATTGGAAAGGCTATAAGACCCCTTTTCACAGATCCGGTCTTTTTATTTACTGCTATTCCATAGATGGGTAGTTAGAGTATCTATGGCTATACCAAAGTATTCAAGACCAACAGCCAAGCAGAAGTGATGTGATAATACTTTGAGCCTGAGAAAACAGGTTTTCAGGGTTAATATTTATTTATTAATTATTGTTTTTCAGTACATAAAATTATACTGAAAGCCACTGGCAAGTGCTGCCAGTGATATAAGGTGCTACTGACAATTTTAGTAGGGTTTCCTGAAAAACCCCTGGAAATCTCTTCTGCTTTGGGTAATTCAACCTATTAGCTACTTTAATGACCCATTGTGAGACGGATCTGATAGTCCTATCTGTTTGTGTTAACCCTACCTTGCCATGATTCTACAAAGAGTTGAGTGAGAGCAAATGGCAGTCTTGTGCAGATGGATCACCTTTGATTGATCAACTGGAGCTCTACATTCAGTAAATTTCCATGTTTGTTAGTATAATCAGTAACGTGTTATTTCTGTACTAAGCATACACTTCAGGGGCGGTGGAGCAGGCCAAAAAGTGAGGGGGCCAGGCCAGCTGTAAGTTGAAGACCAAAAAAAAAAAAAAAAAGGTCACAGCCTGCTGACAATAGCTGCCTCCACCAAATACATCTCCTTATTTATAACTACACATACGTAGCTAAGGAATTTGCTACACTGCTTCTCTGAATACTGTGACTACTCTATTAGAATATCCTGATCCTGACTGTTCTATTAGAGTATCTCGATCTTTTCTTGCAAACAGTGTCCCAAAAGTGGGGGGGGGGGGGGGGGGGGGGGCATGCCCCCCCGTCTCCACCGCCTATGATACACTTGCATGTTTTCTTACAATGATTATCAAGCTTGTAGTTTAAACCTGTAGTATACCTGTATGTACAGTATGTACTATGCTATATCGGTACCAACAAAGATCATTTTTGCAACAGCTTAAATATCAGGCTTCACAATCAACGCTGACTTAGAAACATTTGCATAGCTTATATCCATTGCCTACCACAGTACAACATTAGGCATGCATCATCAACACCCCCTCAACAACACCATAACTTATCCAAACGGTCGGGACAAACAGCAGCCAATTATGAAGGGCCGTCATAGCAGCCTCTTGTGCATGAATGAGCACACTCCATCAAAGTGACAGTTAATTTCTGGTTGATGTCATCAAATCAATTTATTATTATTATTAGCACTTTATAGTGACCAGCACTGAAGGTCTGACAGCAACATGTGCTGCAGCCTGAATTTAATGATCACATACAAAGAAATAAGCTAGCTACTTACTTTTGTCCTCGACCCATGATCTCCAGACCTCTAGCCAAGATTCGTAACCACTGAGATACCTGCCTGCCACTATCAGCTACCTACACATCCCTTGTTTTCTATGATGTCTCCCACTGTCTGTATGAAGGTGAGTTTGAGGCAAACTAGGGTTTGCACCTTCCAATACCAGCTCACCTTAAACTCACCAAAAACTTTACTTTCGCAACTATTGTGCTTGATACCTTGATACTGTTGTTCAGATCAGTGTCAGTAGCACTTAACCAACCAGTCAGCCGGAGTCAAATAGCCACTTCATAAAATAGACGCAATAGTCATAGGTGATGCAACTGAATATATATATATATATACGTAGCAGAGTACTATTCTTACAATTGTGTAGCTTGTGTCGTTCAACACTTGTTCAGTAGCATTGTACTCCTGCACATTCCATAGCAAATCAGAATATCATCCAGTAAATAATATGTACAGTTCTACACTATAACGTTTATTATTATTCTAAAGTTACAAAGTTGTATGTGTTACAATGGCCATATATATATATATATACATACCAATCCATGAGAATGTTACATTAAGAAGATGAATGTATTGTAATTTCACCTCAATTGCATATACAATTTAGTCTTTAATTTCATCCATTATTTCTATAAAAGGCTCTCGACATTGAGTAACATCAACATCATTGTTGTCTTGGTCACTACATAAAGAAAAACAAAACATAGTTAATCATTTACATACTGTGTTGAAGTGGCCATGGTTGATTTTTAATACAATATCAAGAGTAAATAATGGAGTACTTACTCTTGATAATATTGTATGAGAAATTTTACTAATCTTATGTGTTTTGAAATTGCCATTTATCTGCTAGCTAAGACAAAAAAACTGTTTCCCAACATCTATGATATACAGATTAAAATTTTCTTCTAGTACAAGATTCCTAGTATATACTATACATATACTATAATGATTGTGTATGCAGCAATAGATCATGTTGGTTGGTGCATACAAGTTAACCTCCACTAGGCCTGTGCCGATTTATGCCCAGCATAATTTGGGCCAAAATAGATAGCAAAGAGCATTGCCAGCATAATAGGCACCATTTTTGTGCATTGGTCATAAGACAAGCTGAAACTCTTTCACGTTTTATATGATTCAGATTAGGATAGACTAATAAAACAGACAAGCACAGTAAAGAATCAGGTTGTGAATGGAAGAGTAGTTAGATCAAGACATTGTAATAGAACAATCACTTAATATCTTATTGGAATTAACATTTAAAGATAAATAGGACATGGGAGAGTACAATGTTTCAGGAGCATAACTGGGAGGAATTTTAGAACATCGCTCAAAGTATCACAGTGATTGACTGTCCATATGAGTTATAAATGCTGACAATGCAACAATATGTCACTTGTGCAAACTATAGTACTGTATATAACTATGTAGCATGTATGCTCGTATACAGCTACTCACACAGAACATATAGTAGCATTTCTCCTTGAGTCTTCATCAACAATAACATAAAATTCAGCCAATGGTATATCAGAATTGTTGAGTGTTTCTTCAGTGTTTTTAGGTTTACAGTGTGCTAACATTTTCCTGATATTGTTCTTGAACATCAGTAGCAAAATGGTTACAAACAGTATTAGTGGCAATAGCACTACAAACAAGGTTATTCCTACTAGAACATCTGTCTTAGAACTATCAAGAACTGGTATCACTGATACCAAAACTGTTAACAATAGAATTATACCATCAAATGTATTTAGTGATTTTAGTTGATATGGTCTCAATAGTACTTGTACTGCAGCCATTATTACACATGTACCAATTAGTATGTACTGAACTAGAACATTATTGGATGGGGTTGTGATGATTATTATTACTATCACCAGTCGACAAATCATGTAATAAGCTGCAAAATAACGATACTTGTCCTTGTAGCACCCCTGGAACTGGTCTAGTAGTGGTTTAAACCTGGTAAAATTTAGTCTTTGGTTAAGGAATGGTTCAAGTAGGAGCAGAAGTGGTAGACCAATCACAATCACTATTGTACATAACACTGCTACAATAGCATATGGTAAGTGACGACCATGAAAATACTCAATATCAGGAGATAGGTATGTGTAAATTGTATCCACATCTAAGAATGTCAGTGTTCTCATTAGCAGTAGTGAAGTAGTCGCCACTGAAGTGTATGATAATAACAGCAGAAGGCAAATGACATGGATAATTCCCCTACTGATGAACGATGAAAACCTGTAGGATACTCTTGCTAATAGAATTATTGTTAGAAGAATTAAAGAAACAGCAAAGGGGTGCACATAATGAAGGAAATGTTGGTCAATTCCACTCATTCCTTTCACTAAACAAAGTTGTCCTAGAAACTGTGGAGTTATTTTGAAAATGCTAGCTACAGTGTTAAAAGTAGTGAGAAGCCATTGTGAAAGGTATAAGGTTTGGTTTAGCAAAGCATCCAGTATGCTATAATAGTATGTGATAACATACAAATATCCAATTGGGACCTTGAAGTACATCATAATAAACACTGCTACAACTACAGCTATCCAGTACAAGACTGTTAATATCACTACCAGTACTGTCTGTCCTGTTGTACACTTCTCAGTTTTGACACATTCAGCAGAGTCAAATGATAAAGTTAAACCTTCCTTGCAGTTACCACAAGCAGGACCAGATCTGTGTGATCTACACTGATTTGCTCTTAATGGTGAAAGACTATAGAATCCATCAGTGGTCTCACAGCAGCTAAAGTCACAATAGTTAACAGGACATACTGCTACTGTTGGTTGTCCATTCACACTACCAAACCAGTAACCTCTCTTGATAGTTGAATTGGTACCAGAACAAAACACAATATTGTTACCACCATAACATACACATTTCTGGGATTTCTTATAATGCCAAAATCCTGGGTGACATGGTGATAGTGCAACTATTAACATGCTAGAAAAACTACCTTCTTCAGACGTAGGACCAACATGAAATGCAATAGTCAGTGTGTAATTATAAGATGCAACAGATAAAGATTTGTTTCCAGTAATTCTAACGCCTTGGAATGCATTACTACCACATGATACCAAAATGTCATGTATACCATCAACCTGGTAGTTAGGATCATCCTCGCCAGTAACTTTAAATTGAGCTGCATTAGAAGGTTGATTGTAATAGTCAAATACACAAGCATCAAGAGTAATTTCTTCACCGAGCATTATATTATTTAAATAGTATACTTCACAATTTTGGTCAGCATCATATCCATCAATACATATAGCTGGATGGTAAAGCTCAAGTTTATTTGGAGTAGCAGCTATTTCCTTACTAAACTGAATATTTTGCTGCAAATCTTCACGTATACCACTTATGCTATCATTTAGACAGCTGCTATTACACGACTTTGTTACAGAGACGTATAGTGAATAACCTGCAATTCTAGCATAGTTATTATGAAACTTAGTACTAGCCTTTGAACTATATTTTACTGTCTTTTGAGCAAGTTTTAGATACAATGCTCCACCATATCTTTCTGCTAGATTATTTGAGAATGTGATGTTGGAATAATTGCTAAATGTAGTACTACACTGATCACTAATGTAGACTGCACCACCATTTTGCAGAGCGGCATTACCATCAAAGATTGCAGTGGAATAGTGTCCAAATTTCATACTGGAACCTGATATAAAAACAGCTCCACCATACTCAGCAGTGTTATTAATAAAGTATGATGATGATGATGATGGTAACAATGAAGTGTGTCCCACAAAAGAAATATCTGACCCAGTTGTAGAATATATAGCTCCACCTTGATTTAAGGCCTTGTTGTTTATGAATTTTAGAGTGGAAGTTTCATTTAATAGAAGATCAGAATTATCAATATATACTGTTCCACCTTTTTGTGTAGCTGTATTGCCAGTAAATGTAGTGGATGAATTACCTGCAAATGAAACATTACAATTATAGGAATGCATTGCTCCACCAAATAAGGCAGTATTATTAGTAAACTGCACCATTGAATTGCCTTTACACACAACACGAGAGTTTGTAGTAGAGTAAATAGCCCCTCCACTTTCCCCAGCTTCATTGTTATTAAACATGAGATATGTGTTCCCTTTGAATACGATTCTCAACTGATTCTCAGAGTATATGGCTCCACCGGATGTTGTGGCTCTGTTAGAAGTAAATGTCATCGTAGATGTCCCTTCAAATACAGCAGTAGATTCATCTTCAGTATATATAGCTCCACCTTCCCATATAGCATTATTGTTAGTAAATGTTAGTGAGGAGTGTTCTGTAACCAAGATGTCACACTTTCTTCCGTACATAGCACCAGCCCTTTTGGCAATATTATTAGTAAATATTATTGCTGACTTCCCTTCAAATGAAACAGTTACTCTAGGAAGTGCATTATAGTTGTAAAAAAATATTGCTCCACCAACCCATCCAACCTTATTTTCAGCAAATTCTACTTTGCAATCTTCTTTAAAATGCATATCAGATCTTTCAGCAGAATAGACAGCCCCACCATGATACAACACAGCGCTATTACCGATAAACCTCACTGTAGAGTTACCTTTAAACAAGACAGTGGAGTCACGAAGAGACCTTATAGCTCCACCATGTTTATATGCAGTGTTATTGATAAATGTCACTGTTGTGCTCTCTTCAAATGAAGTTTTACCATAATAATTATTGTATATTGCTCCACCATACTCTGTGGCATTATTATAAGAAAACATTATTATAGAGCTTCCTTTAAACGAGATAACAGAATTATATTGAGCCCATATAGCACCACCATGTTGTGTGGCATCATTGGCAGTAAATTTAACTGTTGAGTTACCATCAAATACAATTTTAGACTGACTGCTGAAAATACCACCACCATCAGTAGAATTATTGTGGTCAAATGTTACATTGGATTGTTCGTCAAATACTACATTGGAATAACTGCTGTAAATGCCACCACCATTAGTAGCATTATTGTGGTAAAATGTCCCATTAGATTGTTCATCAAATACTACATTGGAATAACTGCTGTAAATGCCACCACCTTCCATTGCTGTGTTACCCTTAAATAACACCTTACCATGAATATGAATATTCTCTTTGATAATATATACCGGGACTCCATTGTTGTTAGTGAACTCAGAATTCATCAAAGAAACAGGATCATTCATTTTTTGAAGGCCTTTGATATAAACAACACTTTTAGCTATGCCATTATCACTAAATTTGCAATTGTGGATTTTAAAGTGCACTTGACTGTATTGTGATGAATAGTAGATAGATGCACCATCCCCTCTATGATGGTTGTTATGGACAAACATACACTTGTTAATGTACACATCTCCCTTGATATTCGCCAGAGAAATTGCTTGCCCTCGTGATTGTTGAAAGGTGCAATTCTCAATTGCTATATTGGACATTTTGTGCATAGCCAGCACTGGATTATTTATGGAACCACAGTTTTTCCACACAATGCCTTCAACAATTATATTATTGCAAGATGAAACCTTTACTCCTCCATTATCATTACAATACACAGTGGGATTATTATATCCTAGTATTGTGATGTTCTCAACACCTACTATTGGTACAATTGAAGACAACACCACATCAGTTGTTATATATACCATAACATTATCAGTGAGACTGACCAGAACATGTAAGAAGGAATCACAAGTACAGTTTCCAGTTGTACAACAGGGAGATATTTCATCTTGACTAATTCCAGATCCGTAACCCAAATCACCAGAACCAGAGGGTTTCATGTACTCATCCTCCTCACTAACAGTGATCACTACAGTTCCTTTGCTTCCCGCTTCAACATGTTGAATGAACAAGACTGACAAAATGATTAACATTATTCTTGTTAGCAACATTGTTACAGTAGCAGTCACCAACATAAGCTAGACCTCAATTGTAAGCATATGACAGCACTTTATGGCAAGGACTGTATTTATATAAGTAAGATGACATCACATCCTGAGGTCTACACAGGAACATGTGGTTTACAGTGATACACAAACTGTTTTGATATAGCTGCCACATGCTTCCTGTGGTTAGCTATGTATGTTTTTGCTATAACATATGCATAATAAATTTGATGAACTGCTGAGGCTTACTCAGCATACAGACAAATCACGAAGTCCTTTTCTACACTCAGAGTCCTTAAGAAGTGGTAATCCAGTGGTGACTATCGGTATCTAACAAAGTAGTACACAGAAGTGGTTAAAAGGCTATCGTGGTCACTGACTCAATGGTGCTTGCCTAGCATCCATATATATGTAAAATACTAAAATAATGGAGCAACTTTATAAGTGTATTGAATCTCCATGAGTTTGCATTACAGTTCTAGAATGTGTGTACAACTCCATGGTACTTTGGTCAATCCTCTGCACATGAGTGTATGAATGGATAATTAAGTGCTACTGTATGTGAAGATGATGTGTGGATCTGAAATCGAAGACTACTGTACAGAGCAAAGTCAATCATTATTAATGTATTTTGAGAATATCCTTGTCCATGTCCATACTTTTTCCCTCTACACCTATTTGTTGTGTGTACATATGGCTGTTCATGGAATTCCATCTCATGTGAGTGTGCAAATTTGAGTGAGAGCTTGAGGCAATATGATTAACTTTTTGACAGCTACCCGATTAGCATCTTAAGAAGCCAATAAGTAACCACAAACAGGTTAGTGGCTTTCCATGAATAAATTAGTGGCAAAAGAAAGGTACCATAGCTAGCCTTCTGAAAGGAATGCTGCAGCGATTTTGTGTTTATAACCAAGTAGAAATACCTGTGGTAAGCCACGAATCCATGCGTGTCTTGTGCTTCTGTGCTTGTGACAATTTACCATGGCGCTTGTACGTCTTCGTCAATTATCGGGCGCCTATTGCTACCAACTTTATTGTACATGATAGGCCCTATCAGAGCAAATAATTTTCCAAAACAACACGCTAGGCGATCAAATTTTGATTGATGGCAGGTTAAAAATATCTACACAGCCCTATGCACTGTTAAAATTGAGGTGGTCATAGCACACTTAACCAGCAGCACACCCTTGGGGTGCGGGCACATTTTCAGGATACGGTGTGTGAAGCACACAAGACAAGCAGTGTGACTGTATATTGGTGTACATGACACTAAGATTTGTAACTTGAATGAAAAACTATTTTCTGCTATTATAGATGATTCTAGTGTTAAAAATTAGGTGTTCTTTGGTATCCTTTATCATTTAGAGGTAGTAGGATGTATAGAAAAGCATCAAATATGTGCTATAAATAAACTCATTTTGTGCTAAGCCATTACACGTCTAGATACCCTACAATAAAATGTGTATTTGTGCATATCAAAGAGTGGTATGCTCTAAATGTGTTGTACATAGCATGCACTCCTGTGGTGTATGTGATGCATAGGAGATGTGTAGGAGATGATAGTTCACATTTGTCCATTAGTTAGCAAATGTGAACCATCATCTCCTACACATCACATACTCCACCAAAGTACATTATATGCATATCACATTTAGAGTTCATCACGTATGCACAAATACACATTTTGTTGTAGTGACAGTTCAAGTTGATGAACAAAGCTGGTATGTTTGTATCAATAAAGTAATCGTTTGCATTAACCAAGAGTAAATTTACTCCTGATTATCATTAACTCATAGAATTTCCATTAGATAAAACACATTCAAATATTATGTCATCATATTAATCCAGTCAAGAGTAGAGAGATGAAATATTTGTATGCTGATGATCAGTGGGGGCCCGTACATATCTTAAGGTAGAACATGTAAGCCTCAATTGAGTGAAATTAAAACCCACAATCAAATTCCAGGCTTGGTGATATAGGTTTTATATACATTTTGAAACAATGTTTAAGTAGAGATTTGAAAGCAGTAAGTTGCTGACTGACTAACAGTGTTGTGTACTGTTTGTAGATTGTTGACATTCCAGGAATGTTACACCAATTGTGAAACTGCAGATGATGTAATACTTCACAATAATACTATGATGAGTGGTTGACTTCGATAATAAAGCCATCACATTCTACCCTTCCACTCCTGAATGCACAAGTGCTTTTTTCAGCTGTACATGTATGGTCACACTATTATTATTAGTGGTCACAACACACTAACACATATAATAGTGTGACTAATATGGTGTGCATACTACTCTTGTAAGGATGTGCCAGTTTGGACAACAATATCACACCTGTGTTAGTGTGTTGTGACCTAGCCCTAATCCACACTGTAAATACAGTAGTGGTCACAACACACTAACACAGGTGTGATATTGTTAATTTAATTACTGTCCAAACTGGCACAGGTGTGGACAGTAATTAAATTTGACAGTAGTTAAATTTGCATTTAACAGTAATTAAATTTGCATTTAATTACTGTCCAATGGTGATTTGTCAAACGATAGGCGATACACGATAGCGATACTATCCCGATATTCCGATATGTTCATACTATTCCCCAGCCCTAATCCACACTGTAAATACAGTAGTGGTCACAACACACTAACACAGGTGTGATATTGTTGTCCAAACTGGCACATCCTTACAAGAGTAGTATGCACACCATATTAGTCACACTATTAGTGTGACTAATATGGTGTGCATAGGGTTAGGGTTAGGGTTATTTTTACATGTTTTTTGCATGAATATTTGCATTTAATTACTGTCCAATGGTGATTTGTCAAACGATAGGCGATACACGATAGCGATACTATCCCGATATTCCGATATGTTCATACTATTCCCCAGCCCTAATCCACACTGTAAATACAGTAGTGGTCACAACACACTAACACAGGTGTGATATTGTTGTCCAAACTGGCACATCCTTACAAGAGTAGTATGCACACCATATTAGTCACACTATTAGTGTGACTAATATGGTGTGCATAGGGTTAGGGTTAGGGTTATTTTTACATGTTTTTTGCATGAATATTTGCATTTAATTACTGTCCAATGGTGATTTGTCAAACGATAGGCGATACACGATAGCGATACTATCCCGATATTCCGATATGTTCATACTATTCCCCAGCCCTAATCCACACTGTAAATACAGTAGTGGTCACAACACACTAACACAGGTGTGATATTGTTGTCCAAACTGGCACATCCTTACAAGAGTAGTATGCACACCATATTAGTCACACTATCTACTGTATTTACAGTGTGGATTAGGGCTGGGGAATAGTATGAACATATCGGAATATCGGGATAGTATCGCTATCGTGTATCGCCTATCGTTTGACAAATCACCATTGGACAGTAATTAAATGCAAATATTCATGCAAAAAACATGTAAAAATATTATTTGGAAACAAAAATCAGTCTAAAAAGGTTGTTTAGTCTCATAGTCAAAAACATATCCATAAATACATCCCTCCTTGCATATCTCTGTGAAGGTAATAAGTAGATTTTCACTATCGTTATACTATCGTCTATCATGAACAGTGTCTTACTATCATTCGGACATTGAAAAATTCACTATCGCCTGGCAGCTCTACTATGGATCAATTTTATCAAAGTGTAGTCGTGGATGGGAAATATGATTCAGCAAAGTGCAAAGACTGCTTTTGTACCATGTTCTAACGAGAGATCATTAAAAACTAATCCATAGAACTGGTAAGAATGATGAAACTAGGTCCTAGGAAAAGTTTCAAGACTTAACTAGCGTGATTGGCGAGTTGTTTCCCTAGAATGGTACAAAGCAAATGCCCCGGTATCTCAGGATAGGATGGGACCTGACACCTACAATTTCTTTGATAGTTTCACTCACTATAAAGGTATCTTACAAGGGTACAATGAAGCAAGCAACAATTTCCTTTCCTGTGAAAAATGCATGGTCCAGTAACAACCAGTTGCCTGGTGATACACAGTAAAATGGCACCATTATGGCTATTGGTCACTTAATGGCTCAGAGGAGTCCCTTTAAAGGACAAACACACTTAGCGATACATGTTGCAGTAAACAAGAGATGTAGTTTAATAGTTCACAGAGGGTGAGATCATTGTGCTATTAAAGGAAAAAGAGTTGTAGGAGTTCAGAAGCATACAGAGCGATGAAACAGCATCCACAAAACAAAGGACTGATCAAGATGAAAAACCAGGGGTACTAGACAGCTTCAAGTTGTTCCTCCCTGAGTGCTAAAGCTGGAATGAGGCTCTTGAAGAAGAACCTCTGATGCACATGATGGGAAAATCCATGACAAGAACTGGAACGGCACACAAACAGTTTCTCTTGCTGATGGATAAATGTATAACAAACGGCAATGCCACATGCATGATGTACATATGTAGCTTAACAGTTAACTTAAGGTCTGTCTACACAACTGTATGTTCTCAATCTACTGCTTTATTCTTAATTAATCAACCTTGATAAAAATTTTTTTAGCTAATTTTGTTACTGTGACTATACTCAGCTGGCTTCATGTGTGGTACTAGCTACACATAAATTGGTTGCACTGAAAGAAATTTTAAAAATATGTAGCTAATGCAATTTAGCTATGTGCTTTCATCAGTGACTTGAGTAAAATGTTTCAACTTATACATTGCAACTTCTGCTGA
Source organism: Dysidea avara (assembly GCF_963678975.1). Classification (NCBI taxonomy): domain Eukaryota; kingdom Metazoa; phylum Porifera; class Demospongiae; order Dictyoceratida; family Dysideidae; genus Dysidea; species Dysidea avara. The sequence continues at coordinate 18,703,483 of NC_089276.1, forward strand.
CTACAATAGCAAGACTGAACAACAAACAGCCGTAAAGCCACATATTAAGAAATTACCTAGATGCTTAATAGAGTTACTGAGTAATACATTTATTGGATTATATAACAGAAAGACACTTGTCTACTTACCTATGTATGTACAAAACTCACCAACTTGTGATGTAGTTTTCTCAATGCCTCTACAATCACCTAAAATTGCCCACTTTGAAATACAGAATGTTTTCCAGTCTATGCATGTGAACCCTTGTGTTTTGTAGCATCCATTGGTCCATCTGCTAAACTGTGAAGTTAATGACCACTGAAACTGTTGCTAAAGCAAAAATTACCTTCTGTGTTTTGATGATGGTAAATTTTCATGATTAGCTAATTTCATCTGTGTGTAGGAGTCATGTAACATTGCATAAAAACATAAAAACATTAAAAATGTTATCCTTACAATATATACAAACCACTGAAGAGAGAATGCATTTGTACATCTTTGATAGACTACAGTAGAACTTCACTGAGGTAAATGCCTATACTGTTATCTATGAAATACGCTGGCCATGGAATAACTATTATGTATGGTGTATATACAAAGTGACAATTATGCATCTCACTATAATTCCTGCTTACCAAAAACAATACCAGCAGCAAAGCAATTCTTAGAAACAAATGAAGCCACATGCTAATTATCCACGAGACAAGTAGCTACAATAGTGGTACTACACAACAGAATATTGTCTGCTTGTTATGTCACATAATTCACTTGTACATGTGCCCACAATATAAGCTATACAGCCAATAATTAAGTTTGTGGTGTACATGCACAACTTGTCTTCTCCATATATGGTGAGAAGCTTTCTTATAGACTTCTGAAGAAATATCAAAGCATATATCAAAAGTGAATTAATTATGTGGTAATGATTTTACAGTTATGTGGTGAATATTAACAGAATTGTAACTACTGAGACAGCAATGTAAAACTGTTGTAGGATGCTAAATCTGGTGGATGGTTTTCATGTTAACACTGAAAATTGTATGTATAATGTTGTTCAAGTGTGAACCATTATCATGAACCATGGTAGTGGTGATAGCCTATGTTTTTGCCAAAATCCTAATAAAGCACTCACCTAAACACCACCTTAGAAAGCTCCAAGAATCTTTAGAAGTTAATATATAGGTCCACTAGTAAATATAAAGCCAAAAGGAACCTAAAAGACACTAAACTTGAAAAAACTTGAACTATGCTACTTTGTTCATCTTATTTTTCTCCACAGGCACTCTTTGGGCCGGGATGAAAATCATTATTTTAATGTGCAGCAATGTTGTTGCGTAATTAAATACAACTGCCTACTTGACTTATTGTGATAACAGAAGTGTACACTGATGTATATACCAGAAGCCATGCATACATGCACAAGCATGATGATAGATCAAAACATACAGTACAAAGTACACTCAACTGCTAGGAAACAATACACTGGCAATGGCGGATTCAGGATAGGGCATTTGGGGCAAATGCTGGTCCCACCTTGTGGAGGAGCCATACTTCTGATTAAAATACTAAACTTTGTCAAGCCAAGATCAGCTTATAAATATGTACATTTTATTACTAGCATTTATTACAAATTCACCTGAAACAAAAGTGAACCAAAGTCGAACTAACTATGAAATTTTCACCCAGCACCTTCGTGCGTACTAAACGCCTCTAAAAATAATTGTCGTGTTGCTGTTGTTTTAGACATCCAGAGCCTTTAAACAGCTTTAAGACTCCACAACCATCTGCAAAGGCCAAAATAGTAAAAATCAACAGTGAGATACTACTAAGAGGTGTATTATTTGCTGCTTCAAAAATGCCACTAACAAGAGAATCTGGGTCTCCCCAACCACCTACAACTTGGCCTGTTTGTGCCCCTCCCCCTTGCCAGGCCCTGGATCCGCCCCTGACTGGTATATAGTGTTAACTTTGATTTATATTATTAAATACTGTGCATGCAACTTAATGATTGGTGGCTTGCTACAGTATATGTTATGTTTATCAAGTACCATCAGCACCTTTTATTTTTAACAATGGCACAGTGTATCCATAAATGGATTTATAAAAACTACACAAACTAGTTTTTTTTTTTAAATTAAAAATGAGAAATAAAGATCGCCGGCTGAAAAAACAAAGTAAACAGGAGACAAACAAGCTAGTCAGCATGTTAAACTGCTCTAATGTTGAATGTTTTAAGACCTAACACTTGAAATTGATCTCTATTCAGACTCTGTAGAGACTAAAGGGAAAACATAGCTCAGTTTGGTTTGAAGGGACTCTCAGTTTGGCTGATTGAAGATCACATGTATTTATTTATAGGTTGGAGTGACTGGAACCACTACCCCCACCCCACATAGCAACATGCATGCCATAGTTTAACACTGCTATTTAAACGGTATTAATCTGTAGATATGAATTTTGGATATGCTTTGATTTGCTGGATCAGGGGCGTTGGAGTAGGCCAAAGAGTGACGGGGCCAGGCCAGCTATAAGTTGAAGACCAAAAAAAAAAAAAGGTCACAGCCTGCTGACAGTAGCTGCTCTCCACAAATTATATGTCCTTATTTATAATTACACATACGTAGCTAAGTAATTTGCTACACTACTTCTTTGAATACTGTGACTGCTCTATTAGAGTATCCAGATCCTGACTGTTCTATTAGAGTATCTCGATCTTTTCTTGCAAACAGTGTCCCAAAAAAGTGGGGGGGCTATGGCCCCCCCGCTCCCCCCGTCTCCACCGCCCATGTGCTGGATGGATAGCGTGGTACCGCCACCACAGCAATTAGTAAAAACTAGCAGAAGGAAATAGAAAATGAAAGAGAGTATAGTGAAAACATACTGCTGCGACAAAGTGTTTCTGAGAATCTTTCCCTTCTAAGAATTAACAAATCTTTTTTTATTATAGTCACTACATCCTGTTGAGGTCATTAACTGTCACTTCAGGCATGGCTGCATGTCACCAGATGATTGACTCCACAGCTGTGATGTGGGATTTTTTTTCAATGTGGTACACTGGACTACAGCATTGATTGCTCATGTATGTAACATGTTGTTGCATACATTTTCAGTTTAAGAATCATTTAGTATAATTTAACCGTAATGCAGTCATGTGCTACACTGTATGATGTCAAGCCTTCTGATTCCCATGCAAGCTTTAGTGTTTTTAAGTGGAATAATAGAACCATTATATTGATCTAGATCCAAAATGTATTTGACAATATTAATTTGTGAACATACGTATGTATTCCTTATAGTCCATGACCACATTATCACTAAATAATACATTGCTGCCGTTAGTCCTTTTGTATGCATACAGTAAAACAATATACAAAAATTATTACATGTAATTATAGTTCAGTTTTGATACCACTACATTCTTGATACTGCACACTTGATTAGTGGTATACAAATTATGTGGGCACATATTATACAGTCATGTACATGTATATAAATTGTGTAAGTAGATAGTTAGTGTATAACCAGACAAACATCTGTTGTGTATGGTTCAACAGATGTACTTGTTTAATTACTGTATGGCTTCATTTATTTCTAAGAAGTTTTTTGCTGTCTTGTATGTGTAAATAGCCAGGTGGTAAGTACCTGTTATGTTGTAAAATGTAATAAGGTAGTTATTTATGTGGCTTCAGAACTGGATCTCAGTCAATAAATCACCGACTCAACTCCCACTGATGACAGCACACAACATGCTTTTATTAGCTATATAAAAGGCCACTTAGTGTTGTCAGATCAGTAAGTTAGCCTAAACCAATTCATGTGGTTACAATCTTACATGCACCTGACTGCTTTATTAGAGTTAGCTGAATGCTCTATTAGAGTATTTTTGATCTTTATGTCTGCTGATTTTAGATTTAAACCTCCTCCTGGGTCTCCCATAACATTGGGGTTAGTCTTCAGACCATCTAGTCTCCCTTCCTCTATGCCTAGTGGTGTAAGCAAGTTAGTTTACAACTTCTTATAATCACTATACATTGAGATGATGGAACATGGCAATGATGAAAACTTGTATGATGTCATAATGATGACCAAATTTTGGCAGTGAGACATAGGAATGTGGGTGGAGGATTTGAAATATAAAATCAACAATAAGTGGCCTAATTTCTTTCAATGCTGGTAAAACATGAGTAGTCACTGTAATTGCCACGGTAAAGCTAAGAATAAAGAAAGCAGTTGGCAAGATATTGGGAATGAAGTATCTTACAACTTTTGGACTGACCATCTTCATACTTGGTTTTTCCTCCTGCATACTGCCATCACTGATGTGCATCAAGATAAGGCCTCGTTCCTAGTCATTTCCAGGTGCAGTTGACATATCACTCATGAGGGACACCTTGGGACTGTCTATTTTTTGCTTACATATCTATTATTTATTAAAGATCCTGTATTGTATAAACTTGAGACATACACACTGCTTATAAGCACTTTTTTCCCCCACTGTGAGCTGCCAAGCTAACTTGCTTATTTACTGTAACATGTGTATAACGAACTGACAAAAAAGTTATTTAATTGTGCATTGTGGAACACAATTACCAAGTAAGTGGCCAATAGCCAAAATGACGGCATTTCACTCACCACCACTGTGTAACCCAGCAACTGTATGCTTATTAAATCAAGAAATTATTGTTTATTTAAACTAATGACTACAAATTAAACTGGACAGGATGTGCATGTAGAGCAATGATTTAACAATTTTAGTTCCATGAAGAGCTATGTATCTAGCTGATAGCCATACAAGTCTTCGTTTTACATTTGATAGAGTTCTGGTCATGCTGTCTTGTCTTGTAGTAATTAATGCTTGCATAAACCGAAAGTAAATCCGCTAGTTTTAATGAAGTTATTAAACTACCTGGATACCATGGCTATCATACCAGATATTTGATAAAAAGGGTTTAATCTACAACATATTCAATGGCGGATCCAGTATGGGGCAATGGGGCAAATTCCCCCCCCACCTTGTCGAGGAGCAGATAGCTACTTCTGATTAAAATACTAAACTTTATGCCAGGCCAAGATCAACTTATGAAACTCACAAAATATGCACATTTTATTAGCATTTATTACGAATTCACCTGAAACTAAAATAAACCAGAGTCTAACTAACTATGAAATTGTCACCCTGCACCTTCGTGTGTACTAAGTGCCTCTAAAAGTAATTATCGTGTTGCTGTTGTTTAAGACATTCAGATCCTTTTAAACAGCTTTAAAGACTTCACAGCCATCTGCAAGCCAAAATGGTAAAAATCAAGTGAGATACTATTAAGAGGTGTATTATTTGCTGCTCCAAAAATGCAGCAATCAACAAGAGGATCTGGTTCTAAACTACCTACAACTTGCCTGTTTGTGCCCCAGGTCCTGGATCCGCCCTTACCAAAACAATAATATAGGCTAACAGAGTTGTTTTATTCTTAGCATTTAGGCAGGTTATGTAGAACCAGTACCAGTTGCACTGTCTTGCCGGCTATAGTTGCCAGCAGTGGAGGCTACTGAGAATGTTATGTGCATTTTAAAAACTTGGACAAAAAGCCTAAGAAAGCGAAAAAAAGTTGTCTCAGCTGGAGCTCAAACCCGAGCATCCATACTGATGATCCATACTCGTAACTACTGTACCACTGGTGCTGGAGCTACTCACCTACCTAGTTTCTACCTTTAACGTCCAACAAAAGTAAAGAAACCAAAGTTGAACTCTAACACTAATAACTACTTGTCGCATGCCCTAAAGTACAAGACTCAAGGCAAACTACTGGTCGCGTGCCCTATAAAGTCGAATACTCGGATCATACTACTATGCTGACACAATAGTCATTCATTATTGTTTTAACCGGTAGCAGCACAATATCCACTATGTAGCAATGATATGGTACAGAGGAATGGTGCTATGATAAGAGTGTAAGGTGACCAATTACAGGCTGGTACTATACACACAAGTCAAGTTATGGATTGCCAAGTACGTGCAATTGGAAAGGCTATAAGACCCCTTTTTGCAGATCAGGTCACATTTATATTGTACAGAGACATGGTGGCTATAAGCATAATGATATCAGTGACCATAATGATGTCATGATGTAATTTGTGGTTAAATTATGGTCTATGATTCTATAGCTACTTACCATATAAATAGCTCCTTGCTGTTGAGTGTTGCCATATATTCAGTTGCAGTTGTCTCAGCAATGACTGCTACTGTAGCAATGTTGCTAACAAGAATAATGTTAATCATTTTGTCGATCTTGTTCATTCAACATGTTGAAGCGGGAAGCAAAGGAGCTGTAGTAATCACTGTTAGTGAGGAGGATAAGTACATCAAACTCTCTGGCTCTGGTGATTTGAGTGATGGATCTGGAATTAGTCAAGATGTGATATCTCCCTGTTGTACAGCTGGAAACTGTACTTGCGATTCCTTCTTACATGCTCTGGTCAGTCTCACTGATAATGTTATGGTATATATAACAACTGATGTGGTGTTGTCTTCAATTGTACCAATAGTAGGTGTTGAGAACATCACAATACTAGGATATAACAATCCCACTGTGTATTGTAATAATAATGGAGGGGTAAAGGTTTCATCTTGCAATAATATAATTGTTGAAGGCATTGCATGGAAAAACTGTGGCTCCAAAAATAATCCTGTTCTGGCTATGCGCAATTCATCCAATATAACAACGGAGAACTGCACCTTTCAAAAATCACGAGGGCAAGCAATTTCTCTGGTGAATGTCAAGGAAGATGCACACATTAACAGATGTGTGTTCACATATAACAACCACCACAGAAACCATGGAGCTGCAATATTCTTCTCATCACAAAACAATCAAACACACTTAAAACTTCACAACTGCAACTTCACTGATAATGGAAATGCCGCGAGTATTATTTATATCAACGGGCATGACAAAATTCGTACACCTCTTTCTTTATTGAACTCTGAGTTTCATAATAACCTTGGAGTGCCCATTTATATTTCACATCATGAAAATGTTCATATTCGTGGTAAGGCATTGTTTAAAGATAATTTAGCAACACGTGGTGGTGGTATTATCAGCATTCGTTCTAGTGTTGTATTTGATGAGAACTCTGATGTAATGTTTAAACATAACAGTGCTACCTATGGTGGAGCCATATATTCGATTCAATCTGTTATCTCATTTGATCGTCACTCAAAGGGAACTTTTACCAACAACAGTGCCTATGTTGGGGGTGCTATATACTCTGATTACTTCTCAAATATTTTACTGGGACACTACTCTGTAGTGAAGTTTACTGGCAACAATGCAACAGTGAAGGGAGGAGCTATTAATTGTGGTACAGCATCTGCAGTCCACGTGACAAATTCTACAGTAAGCTTTACTGAAAACATTGCATCTGGTGGTGGTGGTGGTGGTGGGGCTATCCATTGCCATTCACATTCTGGAGTTGTATTTGATGGTAATTCAACAGTCTTGTTCACTGCCAACAATGCTACACAACATGGTGGTGCTATATGGGCTCAATATCATTCTTTTGTCTCGTTTAAAGGAAGCTCTATGGTAATGTTTTCTTATAATAATGCCACAGAGTATGGTGGAGCGATACACAATAAATATTATGGTGAAACCTTATTTGAAGAAAGCACAACAGTAACATTTATCAACAACACCGCATATAAACACGGTGGAGCTATAAAGACTCTTCGTGACTCTACTGTCTTGTTTCAAGGTAGCTCTACAGTGAGGTTTATCGGTAATAATGCTGTGTTGTACCATGGTGGGGCTGTCTATTCTGCTGAAAGGTCTGATATGCATTTTAAAGAAAATTGCAAAGTAGAATTTGCTGAAAATAAGGCTGGATGGGTTGGTGGAGCAATATTCTTTTACAACTATAATGCACTTCCTAGAGTAACTGTTTCATTTGAAGGGAAGTCAGCAGTAATGTTTACTAATAATATTGCCAAAAGGGCTGGTGCTATGTACGGAAGAAAATGTGATATCTTAGTTACAGAGCACTCCACACTAACATTTACTGAAAATAATGCTACACAAAGAGGTGGAGCTATATGTACTGAAGATGACTCTACTGCTGTATTTAATGGGACATCTATGATGACATTTACTTCTAACAGAGCCACAATGTCCGGTGGAGCCATATATGCTGCGAAAAACTTGAAAATTGTAGTCAAAGGGAATACACATCTCAATTTTAATAACAACGAAGCTGGAGAAAATGGTGGGGCTATTTACTCTGCTACAAACTCTCATATTGTGTGTAAAGACAACTCCACAGTGCAGTTTACTAATAATACTGCCTTATTTGGTGGAGCTGTACATTCTGCAAGTGACTCAAAAGTTTTATTCAAAGGAAAGTCCCACCTCACTTTTAAAAACAATGAAGCTAGTGAAAATGGTGGAGCTGCTTATGCTGCTCGCAATTCTCATATTGTATGTGAGGAGAGTTCATTATTGCAGTTTATAGAAAATGCTGCTCCTTTTGGTGGTGCTATACATTCTGTAAGTGACTCAAGTATAGTATTCACTGGGAACACATGGCTTACGTTTGATAAAAATACTGCTGAGATTGGTGGAGCTGTATTTTCCAATGACAAGTGCAATATGACTGTTGGCAGGAGCTCAGAAGTAACTTTTATCAACAACAGCGCTATATCAAGTGGAGCAATGTACTTCCATAATTCTGATATTTCATTTGTAGGTAATTCATCTACTATGCTCATTGGAAATACAGCTACACAAAGTGGTGGAGCAGTACATGGTGTAAATTCTGATCTCCTGTTAAATGAAGCTGCCACTCTTACATTTATAAGCAATGAAGCAGTAGATAAAGGGGGAGCTATATATTTCACAAGTGGCTCGGAAATTTCTTTTGAAGGACACAACCTTTCATTGTCACCATCATATTTTATTAATAACACTGCTGCAAATGGTGGAGCTGTTTTTATATCAGGTACCAATATGAAATTTGGACACTATTCCACTGCAATCTTTGATGGTAATGCTGCTCTACAAAATGGTGGTGCAGTCTACTTTAGTGATCAGTGTAGCGCTACATTTAACAATTATTCCAACATCACATTCTCAAATAATCTAGCAAAAAGATATGGTGGAGCATTGTATTTAAAACTTGCTCAAAAGACAGTAAAATATAGTTTAAAGGCTAGTACTAAGTTTCATAATAACTATGCTAGAATTGCAGGTTATTCACTGTACGTCTCTGTGACAAAATCATGTAATATCAACTGTCTAAATGATAGCATCAGTGGTATAAGTACAGAACTGCGTCAAAGCAGTCAGATGGCTGCTACTCCCAATAAACTTTTGTTTTACGGCATATTATGCATTGATGTTTATAATGCTCGTAACTATGATGTTTATAATGCTCGTAACTGTGAAATATATTATACCAGCAATATAATGCTAGGTGAAGAAATTACTCTTGATGCTTGTGTATTAGATTATTACAATCAACCTTCTAATGCAGCACGGTTTACAGTTACTGGCGAGGATAATCCCAACTACCAGGTTGATGGTGTACGTGACATTTTAGTATCATGCGATGCATTTCGAGGTATTAGCATTATTGGAAACAAATTTTCATCTGTTACATCTTATAATTATACACTGACCATTACATATTTTACTTCTGAAGAACAAAGCTTCTCCATCAAGTTAATAGTTGAATTATCACCATGTCACCTTGGATTTTGGTATGATAGAAAATTGCTGAGATGTACATGTTACAGTGGTGATGATGTTGTGCTATGTTCTGGCACTACTTCGACTATCAAGAGAGGTTACTGGTTTGGCAGTGTGAATGGACAACCAACAGCAGCAGTTTGTCCTGTTAACTATTGTGACTTTAGCTGCTGTGAGACCACCAATGGGTTCTATCATCTTTCACCATTAAGAGCAAATCAGTGTAGATCACACAGATCTGGCCCTGCTTGTGGTAACTGTGAGGAAGGGTGGACTCTATCATTTGATTCTGCTGAATGTGTAAAAACTGAGAAGTGTACAGCAGGACAGACAACGCTGGTAGTGATATTAACAGTCTTATACTGGATAGCTGTAGTTGTAGCAGTGTTTGTTATGATGTACTTCAATGTTCCAATTGGATACTTGTATGTCATTACATACTACTATGGCATGTTGGATATACTGTTAAACCATACCTTGTACCTTTCACAAAGTTTGCTTACTACTCATAACACTATTGCCAGCATATTCAAAATAACTCCACAGTTTCTTGGACAACTTTGTTTGGTGAAAGGAATGAGTGGAATTGATCAACAGTTTATTCATTATGTGCACCCACTTGCTGTCACTTTGGTGTTGATAGCAATAAGCCTACTAGCAAGGTTATCCTACAAATTCTCACCATTTATCAGTAGGGGATTTATCCATGTCATTTGCCTTCTGTTGATATTGTCATACAGTTCAGTGGCGACTACTTCACTACTGCTAATAAGATCACTGACATTCTTAGATGTGGATAAGATTTACTCTTACCTATCTCCTGATATTGAGTATTTTCATGGTCGTCACTTACCATATGCTATTGTAGCAGTGTTATGTACAATAGTGATTGTGATTGGTCTACCACTTCTACTCCTACTTGAACCATTCTTAAAAAGGAAATTAAATTTTACCAGGATTAAACCACTACTAGACCAATTTCAAGAATGCTACAAAGACAGGTATCGTTATTTTGCAGCTTATTACATGATTTGTCGGCTTCTCATACTAATCCTCATCATCACTACTCCACCCAATGACTTGACAGTTCAGTATATATTGATCAGCATATGTGTAGCCATGGCTACAGTACATCTAATCGTAAAACCATACCACTACAAAGTGCTTAATGTATTTGATGGGTTGATATTACTCCTGGTGATTCCTGTTTCAGCTTTACCAGTTTTCAACAACTCTAACCCAGATTCGATCATAGGGATAGCTTTTGTCTTAGCACTTACACCATTGATGATTTTTCTAGCAATGGTACTCCTGAGCTGTAAAGAAAAAATCAAGAGGTTTATTGCTTATTACATTCCTAACAATACTGAGACGGAGGATACAAGTAGTAATACTGAGATACCTATGACTGATGTTGGGGTCATCGTGAATGAAAACATCAACAGCAATGTGTGAGTACATGTTCGTACATGCAGTTGTGTGAATTTATTATTGTAAGCACAATGAACTTTCATTAACTGGACCCTTAAATTTTCTCAATAACAATAATAACAGGGACAGTATGGGATAATAATAGAGCACCTTTTACTACTAACTGATAAACATGAACACATTAGGCTAGCGAATGGTCTAAGATATTAAACAATTTGTTAAGTATGTAGGTCTCCAGTAACTACATACGTAATATGCATATATGATGTGGATCTTAGCTACACCTGTTTAGTAGATTTAACAATTCAAATGCTACAATTACGTAATATGGCACAGAGGATCAACATTATATGTAAACCGAAATGCAAAGTTCAGAGGGCAAACACAAGAGGGGGCTAGTCTAGGATATTAACTACACAGGTTTCCAGTAACTACATACATATATGATGTGGGTCTTACACCTGTTTAGATGATTTAAATGCTAGACTAAAGTCAAAAGTTAACTATACAATTTTGCATGTTATATTGACACATTTTACATGCAATTTGTTTACATACAGTTCTGATGATAAAAATAAACTCGTACAATTTCAAGAACCCTCCATGGAGGCAGTGGACAAAATAGAAGACTAAACAAGCGTAACCGGTGATTCCACACATTTGCACATTCACATAATCATTTAGATGTACTATTCTTATGTGTAGTTGGTTCATGCTATATATTAGGTATTAGGTATGCATAATATTTCAGATGTTTGATTTTTGATAATAGAACAGTTGTGATAAGATAATAATACACATACAATACTTTTATTTGTATGCTTTATCACATATGAGGTTCATACACTGTACATACAATATTCTTAAGCATGAGATACATAGAATTTTTAAGGATTATAAACCAATCGCAAACTTACTACAGATTGGTAAAGGTTTTCTTTTGGATAAAGATGTGTACAATTGAGTGAACATGCATATATACAGTCTTAGGCTATTAAAACCCTTTCTTGTTTACCATCCTCACACCACACAAACACCCCGTACAGCTACCATGGACATTTTCCCATTAAAATTTAGACTTCAATTATTATACTGTTGCTTACAAAAGATCAAGATACTTTAATAAAGCAGTCAACCACAATATAAAAGCAGTATACATGCCTATTGCCTTAATATGTCCATGGTCACTAAGGTTACTATTTTCACTGTGTCAATTAAGTAGCTATTACAGTTTGGATGGATGTGATAATTAAATTATATTATTGTATGCACATCCTTTAATGTAAGGGTTCTGTGTAATTTCATTGTTAGGTTTTCTTTCCCTTTCAGTATCCTGGTAAGGTATTTATAAAACACTACTTTTTATGAATGGTATGCTTTATTTGTGTGTTTTGGTGTGGTTAGTTGTAAGTTAGTCTATTATAAAACTATAGTGCAAAGTCATCACCAGAGATGGGGTAGTTACTTCAGAAAATTAACTAGTTACTAGCTACACGTTACTTTTATCCCATGTAACTTAGTTGCAGTTACAGGTACTTTTCAAAAAGTAACTAAGTACTCTAGTTACTAATTACTTCGTAGCATAAATTATGACTTGTTTTTTTGCTTTTGTAACATGAATTTTGCTCAGATATGCATCATTAAGGGATGCAATACATATGTGCACTTGAAATAACAATTCTGTGGCTATTTCAGGTAGGTTTTAATTATTCCTACGTCTGTTACTCAAGCTGAATCATAGAGAACAGCACACAGAATCCATCTACTTAATGTGGCTGTAGCATATATGGCACAAAAATTGAAGTGCTCTTGCTTTTAAAGCATAATTAGTTATAGTTACAATGTAACTATTGTAATTAGTTACTATTGTAACTTAGTTACTTTTCAGACAATTACTCCTAGTTACAAGTTACTAGTTACAAAGCAAGTAACTAGTTATATTACTAGTTACTTTAAAAGTAATCCGTTACGTAACTTAGTTACAAAAGTAACTAGTTACCCCCAACTCTGGTCATCACATGGAAATTTGCTTAATGGTCAATAAACAGGAACCAAATAACAAGAAGTTTAAGCCTATCGGCCATTATAATTATTTTGTGTTCACAACAGTTAAAATACAATACTCACTTTGTACACACTGTGTTTGGCCCACTGATGTACATAAGATAAAAGTACCAAAATTGTCCCCACCAATTCATGAAATTGTTATTGACTTTATTATTGACTTTATATTAGCCTTTTAACCCCCCCTTAAAGAAGCTCTATCCTTTCATCAAGGCATTTCATGATTATGCTAGCTACACATAATCTAATCAAAAACAGCCGAGCTGTAAAAAAAGGTGCGGCCCCCAAAAGGCCATGGTGAAAAAAGATGTGAAATCCAAGGTGGCAGCCAAGAAATGGCTGTGATGGTAGGTTAATGGTTACATTTTAATAACGACAATTCAGGTGAATTTTGTGCCAAGACCAAGCGGCACAAAATTCACCTGAATTGTTGTTATTAAAATGTAACCATTAACCTACCATCACAGCCATTTCTTGGCCGCCACCTTGGATTTCACATCTTTTTTCACCATGGCCTTTTTGGGGGCCGCACCTTTTTTTACAGCTTGGCTGTTTTTGATTAGATATCACTTCTTTTTGTATTTGTATACTGCAAAGCTGGCCTATGGCTGGCTTTGGGGCTTTTTTAACCCATGTGTTTTTTTCTTTACCACAGGAAGAAGAAAAGAATTTAAAGAAGATTTTTAATGCTTCAATTGTTTTTGATTTTATCAGTAATTATACAAATTATATACATATATTTATTACATGCCCATTATTCCCCACAGGATATTTTTTTGCAGTTGATCTCTCTACTGGGTGACTTGAAATGTAGCTGAACTATATACAGGATGGTTTCTTTGTAGCTGAACTCTCTACAAGGTGACCTCTTCTAGCTGGTCTCTCTACAGGGTGATTTGTTTCTAGCTGAACTCTCTACAGGTGATTTGTTTGCAGCTAAACTCTCTACATGGTGGTTTGTTTGTAGCTGAACTCTCTACATGATGGTTTCTTTGTAGCTGAACTCTCTATAAGGTGACTTCGTCTAGCTGAACTCTCTACAGGGTGATTTTTTTTTGTAGCTGAACTCTCTACAGGGTGATTTGTTTGCAGCTGAACTCTCTACATGATGGTTCCTTTGTAGCTGAACTCTCTACAAGGTGACTTCGTCCAGCTGATCTCTCTACTGGGTGATTTGTTTCTAGCTGAACTCTCTACAGGTGATTTGTTTGCAGCTAAACTCTCTACATGGTGGTTTCTTTGTAGCTGAACTCCCTACATGATGGTTTCTTTGTAGCTGAACTCTCTACAAGGTAACTTCTTCTCTACAGGGTGATTTGTTGTAGTTGAATTCTCTACAAGGTGGTTTGTTTGAGGCTGAACTCTCTACATGGCGGTTTCTTTGTAGCTGAACTCTCTACAGAGTGATTTGTTTGCAGCTGAACTCTGTACATAATGGTTTCTTTGTAACTGAACACTCTACAAGGTGACTTCTTCTAGCTGATCTTTCTACAGGGTGAATTGTTGTAGCTGAACTATCTACAAGGTAACTTCTTCTAGCTGATCTCTCTACAGGGTGATTTGTTTGTAACTGAACTCTCTGCATGATGGTTTCTTTGTAGCTGAACTCTCTACAAGGTGACTTCTTCTAGCTGATCCCTCTACAGGGGGATTTACTTGTAGCTGAACTCTCTACAAGTGATTTATTTGCAGCTGAACTCTTTATGTGGTGGTTTCTTTGTAGCTGAACTCTCTACAAGGTGACCTCTTCTAGTGATCTCTCTACAGGGTGATTTGTTTCTAGCTGAACTCTCTACAGGTGATTTTTTGCAGCTAAACACTCTACATGGTGGTTTCTTTGTAGCTGAACTCTGTACATGATGGTTTCTTTGTAGCTGAACTCTTTACAAGGTGACTTCTTCTAGCTGAACTCTCTATGGGGTAATTTCTTTGTAGCTGAACTCTCTATATGATGGTTTCTTAGTAACTGAACTCTCTACAAGGTAACTTCTTCTAGCTGATCTTTCTACTGGGTGATTTGTTTGCAGCTGAACTCTCTACATGGTGGTTTCTTTGTTGCTGAGCTCTCTACAAGGTGAATTCTTTTACCTGATCTCTCTACAGCGTAATTTGTTTGTAACTGAACTCTGTACAAGTGCGTTTTTGTGGGTGATCTCACTGCAGGTTGATTTGTTTGCAGCTGAACTCACTAAAGGGTGATTTTGCTTGTAGCTGAACTCCTTGCATTGTGTCTAGTTTCTAGCTGATCTCTCTACAGGGTGATTTGTTTGCAGCTGATCTCTCTACAAGTTGATTTGTGTGTAGCTGATCTCTCTGCAGGTTGATTAATTTGTAGCCGATCTCTCTACAAGGTAATTTGTTTGTAACTGAACTGTCTATAAGGTGATTTATTTGTAGCTGATCTCTCTGCAGGTTGATTTGTTTTAGCTGAACTCTCTACAGGGTGATTTACTTGTAGCTGAACTCCTTACATTGTGTCTAGTTTCTAGCTGATCTCACTACAAGGTGATTTGTGTGTAGCTGATCTTTCTACAGGTTGATTTGTTTGTAGCCGATCTCTCTACAGGGTAATTTGTTTGTAGCTGAACTCTGTACAAGGTGCTTTTTTGTAGGTGATCTCACTGCAGGTTGATTTGTTTGTAGCTGAACTCACTAAAGGGTGATTTGCTTGTAACTGAACTCCTTACATTGTGTCTAGTTTCTAGCTGATCTCTCTACAGGGTGATTTGTTTGTAGCTAATCTCTCTACAAGTTGATTTGAGTGTAGCTGATCTCTCTGCAGGTTGATTAATTTGTAGCCGATCGCTCTACAAGGTAATTTGTTTGTAGCTGAACTCTCTACATGGTGGTTTCTTTGTTGCTGAACTCTCTACAGGGTGTTTTGCTTGTAGCTGAACTCTCTACAGGGTGATTTGTTTCTAGTTTATCTCTCTACAGGGTGATTTTTTTGTAGTTGACCTCTCCTCAGGGTGATTTGTTTCTAGCTGATCTCTCTACAGGGTGATTTTTTGTAGCTGACCTCTCTTCAGGGTGATTTGTTTCTAGCTGATTGCTCTACAGGTTGATTTGTTTGTAGATGAACTCTCTACAGGGTAATTTGCTTGTAGCTGAACTCCTTACTTTGTGTCTAGTTTGTAGCTGATCTCTCTACAGGGTGATTTGTTTGTAGCTGATCTCTATACAAGTTGATTTGTGTGTAGCTGATCTCTCTGCAGGGTGATTTGTTTGTAATCGATCTCTCTACAGGGTAATTTGTTTGTAGCTGAGCTATCTATATGGTGATTTGTATGTAGCTGATCTCTCTGCAGATTGATTTGTTTTAGCTGAACTCTCTACAGGGTGATTTGTTTCTAGCTTATCTCTCTACAGGTTGATTTGTGTGTAACTGATCTCTCTACAAGCTGATTTGTTTGTAGCTGATCACTCTGCAGGTTGATTTGTTTCTAGATGATCTCTCTACAGGTTGGTTTGTTTGTAGCTGAGCTCTCTGCAAAGTGTTTTGTTTGTAGTTGATCTCTCTACAAGGTGATTTTTTGTAACTGACCTCTCTTCAGGGTGATTTGTTTCTAGCTGATATCTCTACAGGTTGGTTTGTTTGTAGCTGAACTCTCTACAGGGTGATTTGCTTGTAGCTGAACTCCTTACATTGTGTCTAGTTTGTAGCTGATCTCTCTACAGGGTGATTTGTTTGTAGCTGATCTCTATACAAGTTGAATTGTGTGTAGGTGATCTCTCTGCAGGTTGATTTGTTTGTAGCCGATTTCTCTACAAGGTAATTTGTTTGTAGTTAAACTGTCTAAAAGGTGATTTGTATGTAGCTGATCTCTCTGCAGATTGATTTGTTTTAGCTGAACTCTCTACAGGGTGATTTGTTTCTAGCTTATCTCTCTACAGGTTGATTTGTGTGTAACTGATCTCTCTACAAGCTGATTTGTTTGTAGCTGATCTCTCTGCAGGTTGATTTGTTTCTAGATGATCTCTCTACAGGTTGATTTATTTATTGCTGATCGCTCTAAAGGTTGATTTGTTTGTAGCTGAACTCTCTGCAAAGTGTTTTGTTTGTAGTTGATCTCTCTACAAGGTGATTTTTTGTAGCTGACCTCTCCTCAGGGTGATTTGTTTCTAGCTGATCTCTCTACAGGGTGATTTTTTGTAGCTGACCTCTCTTCAGGGTGATTTGTTTCTAGCTGATTGCTCTACAGGTTGATTTGTTTGTAGATGAACTCTCTACAGGGTAATTTGCTTGTAGCTGAACTCCTTACTTTGTGTCTAGTTTGTAGCTGATCTCTCTACAGGGTGATTTGTTTGTAGCTGATCTCTATACAAGTTGATTTGTGTGTAGCTGATCTCTCTGCAGGGTGATTTGTTTGTAGTTGATCTCTCTACAAGGTAATTTGTTTGTAGCTGAGCTATCTATATGGTGATTTGTATGTAGCTGATCTCTCTGCAGATTGATTTGTTTTAGCTGAACTCTCTACAGGGTGATTTGTTTCTAGCTTATCTCTCTACAGGTTGATTTGTGTGTAACTGATCTCTCTACAAGCTGATTTGTTTGTAGCTGATCACTCTGCAGGTTGATTTGTTTCTAGATGATCTCTCTACAGGTTGATTTGTTTGTAGCTGAACTCTCTGCAAAGTGTTTTGTTTGTAGTTGATCTCTCTACAAGGTGATTTTTTGTAACTGACCTCTCTTCAGGGTGATTTGTTTCTAGCTGATATCTCTACAGGGTGATTTTTTGTAGCTGACCTCTCTTCAGGGTGATTTGTTTCTAGCTGATATCTCTACAGGTTGGTTTGTTTGTAGCTGAACTCTCTACAGGGTGATTTGCTTGTATGTTGAACTCCTTACATTGTGTCTAGTTTGTAGCTGATCTCTCTACAGGGTGATTTGTTTGTAGCTGATCTCTCTACAAGTTGAATTGTGTGTAGCTGATCTCTCTGCAGGTTGATTTGTTTGTAGCCGATCTCTCTACAAGGTAATTTGTTTGTAGCTGAACTGTCTATAAGGTGATTTGTTTGTAGCTGATCTCTCTGCAGGTTGATTTGTTTTAGCTGAACTCTCTACAGGGTGATTTGTTTGTAGCTGAACTCCTTACATTGTGTGTAGTTTGTAGCTGATCTCTCTACAGAGTGATTTGTTTGTAGCTGATCTCTCTACAAGTTGATTTGTGTGTAGCTGATCTCTCTGCAGGTTGATTTGTTTGTAGCCGATCTCTCTACAGGGTAATTTGTTTGTAGCTGAACTCTCTATAAGGTGATTTGTTTGTAGCTGATCTCTCTGCAGGTTGATTTGTTTTAGCTGAACTCTCTACAGGGTGATTATTTGTAGCTGAACTCCTTACATTGTGTCTAGTTTCTAGCTGATGTCTCTACAGGGTGATTTTTTGTAGCTGAACTCTCTACAGGGTGATTTGTTTCTAGCTTATCTCTCTACAGGTAGATTTGTGTTGATTTGTTCATTGCTGATCACTCTAAAGGATAATTTGTTTGTAGCTGAACTCTCTCCACAGTGACTTGTGTGTAGCTGAATTCTGTGTAGCTGAATTCTCTAGAGAGTGACTTAATTGTAGCTGAATTCTCTACAGGGTGCATGACTTGTTTATAGCTGAACTTTCTTCAGTGTGACTTGTAATGTTCTGAATCTCTATAGTGATATATTTGCTTAACTCTCCACATGGTGACTGTCTTCTTGCTGAACTGTCTATAAGATTAACTGTTTACAGCTGAACTCCCTACAGAATAACTTGTGATGCAATAAAATTCTATAATGGAGTAAATAAATTAGCCGAATGCTCTATTAGGGTGACTGTTCTATTAGAGTATCTCGATCTCGCATTTGCTACACGGAGTTGGCTTTCGAATCATAACTCAGTGGTTTGTAATCCGATTCTTCTGTACTACTGCAAGTACTTTCTATGAAGATTATTCCAGCTGTACACCGATTTTCAGCTCATTGCTCTAAGCGGTTTGCCTAGTAGGCGTGAAAACTAATACTTTTTTATTCCTAAAAATCGATCGCGTAATTGTGACACAGGTTGGGTTTTGTGTCATATCTCCGTGGTCTTTATCTCGATTCCTTTCAAACCACCAAAAGGCACTCCTACGATGGTTACTCCATCTACATAGCAATTTTCAACTCATTCCATGAAGCGGTTTACCCTGTAGGCGTGACAACAAATCGATCTTGTTTTACGCGAATAATCGGTCATAACTCCTGAACCATTCATCGGATTTGTACCAAAGTTGATGCTAGGATTCGCCGTTGGACTCCCTTTCTGTGTGCCAAATTTCAAGGCGATCGGAGTACGCGTTTGCTTGTTATAGCAATTTTTGCAAGTGTGCGAAAAGACGAAGAAGAAAAAAAAAAAAACGAAGAAAAAAAAACGAAACTTTGGCCACTCGTATCTCGGAAATGGCTTGAGTGATTTCCTTCAAATTTGGAATGTAGACTCCCCTAGCTGGCGGGCAACTCTGCAGCAAATTTGGTTCCAATTGGATGAGGTATCACCGAGATACAAATGTGTGAGAATGACGTTTTCTTTCTTCCTGTCAATATACTCACGGTGTGGCGCGCCGGCTTCTTGGGCCGCACGACACACTATCGTGTGTCTTGATTCCTTGACATCTGTGGTCACCAAAGCTGGGTACAACTACTCTTGCCTCTACTTCTTTTCTATATAAGATGTTTTGTAATTGGAAGATTGATTGTCATTATTTAGTAAATACGTATGAAGATTATGAGAGATTGACAAGTACATGTGTTATTATGAAAGTCATTGTGATGAAGAGGTATCACTACAAAATGATAAGACTCAGCAACATGACAATCACCACTTACAAGGTATTTCTGCTATATTAAAAGGGGAAGCAGTATTTACATCACAGCGACTACTAGCTGGTTTATTGTTGTAAGCATTGACGTCGTGACCAATAAAAGTGGAGGGCCATACCCCCTCTGTCTCCACTACCTATGAACATGATGATTCTAATGCTTTAAATATATAAATTTGTAGCTCTAATGGTTTAGGAGGTATGCATCATGTACCATGCAAAGTACCCATGATTACCTTTTGCAAAAATCATATAAAATGCACACCAAAACACACCTTGAAAAGCATCCTTTAGCTCAGAACCACAATCTTGTGGTCCTTTGCAGGGAACTTTTACTTGTAGCTTATCTTGTATTATCAGTATGGTTGTATAGCTTGTAGTTGTGTTTTCTAGTAGTTGTGTTTTGTATTGTGTTTATTGCTGTATGTGCTCTGGTAGGGAAGAACGACTTTTTCCGACTACCATGAGGTTAAACAAATAATTAATCAATCACTAGTGAGTATCAAGTGAAAAAGAGACAGTACCTGTACTGTAACTGTACTTCAGATAAAACTGAAATTTGCCATTTTATTCATATTCATATTATTAGTTGTTATTCAATAATATTATGGTCACTCTTAATACCTTCTAAGAAACTGTTAGGCTAATTAGTATAGCTAGAACACTCTGTATACATAACATGTAATGTAATTTATTACATTGCAATAAATTGAAGATAACATGCTTGCTGTGGGTGTAGAATATGTGCCTGCATATAGTTATTATTACCTAAGCACAGTGATGTCAGTTTGGTAATCATGATACACAGTTCGAACATTAGTTTTAAAAGTTTCAGGTCACATGAGGTGCCATGCCATTGAAGATTAAGTTACATCAAAAGAACGAATCAAATGCCCTAACAGTACTGAAGAAACAAAAAGAGTTAGCTAATAAAGAACAAAGATGGTCTAGCTGTACAGCTTGGTACGGTGAAAGGGTAGTGAATATAGCTAGGCAAATAACACTAGACTGTGTATATATGAGCACATACTCCCCTGTAATAATATAAAATATCACCATTGCCCCCTGGAGTATTCCATGGCAACCAACATGTGCACACACAAATATACACACTCACTCAAGTCACTCACTCATTCACTTACTCACTCACTCATTCACTTACTCACTCATTCATTCACTTACTCACTCACTCATTCATTCATTCACTCACTCATTCACTCCCTCATGTACTCACTCACTCATTCATTCACTCACTCATTCATTCACTCACTCATTCACTCCCTCATGTACTCACTCACTCATTCATTCACTCACTCATTCATTCACTCACTCATTCATTCACTCACTCATTCATTCACTCACTCATTCATTCACTCACTCATTCATTCACTCACTTACTCACTCACTCATTCACTTACTCACTCACTCACTTACTCACTCATTCAATTATTCAACTCACTCATTCACACTGATTCAATCAACCCATGCACGCACTCACTTATATATATAATATAAACATTAAAATTTTGGTTGCGGTGAACTGTGTTTAATATAGCTAGTACAGTATGTAAATACAGTAAATATGTAACATCTACCACTCACAAACAGCTACACTTAAAGCTATTAGTACCACAGCAACCCAGCTATAGCTCTTCCTAAGAACCACCCAAAATGTTTTTATGACTATTTGTAATAATTTGTTCAAATACACTATTAATAAGCCTGCAAACAATGAAAACCACACCTGAAAACTACATTCAGCTACAGTAGCACAATATTAAATTAGCACCATAACTTTAGAAAGGAAGTGGCCAGAATGAAAAAAAAGGAAATTTTTAGGGAACACACTGAAAACATACTGCAAGCAAAATCAATCTATGTACCAAAACAAACCACCACCCAATCCTATTGCACCTAAGCATTTTGCTCAATACTTTTACCCACCTGTTATGCCACAAAGTTTGCTACCAAACTTGATGCATCCATAGTAACAGTAAGTTACAACATTACCAAATATTGCCATCAACACATCTAACTGTTCCATTTAACTCCCTGTGATTATTATACTTTATAGTGATGTGCAGTAAGTACAGTAACAGTGGTTGTAATGTGTTACTTGCATGGACAGTATAACATTAACTATATGCACTTAATACATCAAGCATGATCATATGCTTTAGAAAAATTGTCGTCAAAAATTAAACTTACACAAATGTCCATGCTGCTGTATCTCTGTATATACATAGTACAAAGTGACAACTTGAAAGGCTATTTATTAGTTAGTCATTTACAAATAATTTTTTATCCCAGCAGTTTTCCATAAGGCATGGTTGATAATATACCTCTGAGGGTATATATCTGATTGGAGGAAACAGCCTTACATTCAACAGTACATATATGTGCTCAAGACAATGCCCCATATATACATATATGATGAGAAAGCATATACGTGTGACTTAAAAAGTACTTCATGCATACCAATGTGATAGATAGCAGCCTAGTATGCAGGCATAAAGCCTTTATCTGTTTGCAATTTCAACTTTTCAGTAAGCAAATATGGCCAGAGATCATCAACAGTCATATAGTTTTAAGTCAATATTTAATACTAGAAATATTAAGTGAATTTGCAACTAATCATTTGGTCTTAAACACTTTTCACACATATGCAAACACTTTTTGCACCATATAGAGAGTACTGGATACCATGGCTGCTGTAGCTATGCAAAGTAGTTGGAACATTCACACTTGTGTGAGTCCCTCTTATTATGGGTTAGTCTTATACGTAGCTGAAATCCAACCATACAGTGTACATGATCTACCTTTGTATACATATTAGGATTGTTTTGGCAATGAAAGTTTGGAGAAGATTCTATTAATCCAAATATGGTGGTTAAATTATTACCCATGATAATATTGCATCATAGCTAATGTAGTAATGTTGCCAACCCCATCACATATAAATAACTCAAACTGCTGAGGTTTTTGTAACCAACTGAAATGGTGACTGCTACTGTAACAACGCTTCTATCAATAATAGTGATAATCATTTTCCCTTTACTTTTCATTCAACATGCTGAAGGAAGCAAAGAAATTGTAGTGGTTGTTGCTGTTGAGGAAGAAAATTACATCAAATTCTCTGGCTCTGGTGATTTGAGTGATGTTGTAAGTGATCAGGATATATCTCCTTGTTGTACAACTGGAAATTGTACTTGTGATTCCTTCTTACATGCTCTGGTCAGTCTCACTGATAATGTTACGGTATATATAACAACTGATGTGGTGCTGTCTTCAATTGTACCAATAGTAGGTGTTGAGAATATCACAATACTAGGACATAACAATCCCACTGTGTATCTTAATGGAGGAATGAAGATTTCATCTTGTAACAATGTCATCATTGAAGGTATCACCTGGAAAGGTTCTGCAGGTGGCACCAAAAAGTCTAACAATCCAGCAATACTAATGTTCAACTCATCCAATTTAACAATTAATAACTGCACCTTCCAACAATCACAGGGGCAAGCACTCGCACTATCTAATGTGATTAAATATATAAACATCAACAACTGTATGTTTGTACATAACAATCTTTACAGGGGTCATGGCGCAGGAATCTACTACACATCTATGCTTCAAACTGGTGAGCACCATCACATCATGTTAACAGTTGACAATTGTAGTTTCACTGACAACGGTAAAGCTCGAAGTGTGGTTTACATTAATGGACATAGCAATGCAAATGATTCTGTTTTGTTACAAAATTCCACATTCATAAACAACAAAGGAGTATCTGTTTACATTTCCAATCAACATATTCATATCAGTGGCAACCTTTTATTCAAAGACAACACAGCAAAGAGTGGCGGAGGTATTTTTAGTGCTCATTCAAATATTAAATTTGATGCAAACTCTCTTGTAAACTTTCTTAATAATTCAGCTTCTCTTGGTGGAGCCATATATTCTATTCACCACTCCATTATTTTGATTGAAGGTAACTGTATGATGCAATTTATTGATAATAGCGCCCTTAGTGGTGGAGCAATATACTCTGGTTTTGACTCTTCATTATCATTTATTGAAAACTCTTTGGTAACATTTAGCAACAATGATGCCACAGGAGCTGGTGGAGCAGTAAGATCAGTTGAATACTCTAAAATCTTTGTAAAAGATAATTCTACCATAAAATTTATAAATAATATTGCATCAGGTGGAGCAGCCTTACATTGTTCTAAACATTCCATAACTTCATTTGAAGAAAACTCAAAGGCAATATTCTCCAACAATACAGCCAATATACATGGCGGAGTTTTCATTTCTGAGATAAATTCTGTTCTCTCCTTTAAAGGAAAAACCACAGTAACCTTCACTAATAACAGTGCAACATACAATGGTGGAGTTATATATTCGCTTAGTAACTCGCGTATATATTTTATAGAACAATCGACCGTAGTATTTACTAATAATATAGCAAGTTCAGGTGGAGCTATATTTTGTTTTAACTATCACTTTCACTCTTTAATCACATTTAGTGGAAATTCAATAACAGTTTTTTTTAACAACAGTGCCACAGATGGTGGAGCACTGTTACATCGTCTTTGTAATAGTTTGGCCAAAGGACGATCCTTCTTAACATTTACTGAGAATACAGCTGTACATGGAGGAGCTATATCTTCCAATTTAAATTCTTTTGTCTCCCTTAGCGAAAATTCATCTGTGAATTTTACCTCTAATAAAGCTTCATCTGGTGGAGCTTTATTTCTCACTGACAGTTCATTTGTTTTATTTAGAGGGAACACACGAGTTGCAGTAAATGACAACAAGGTTGGAGAGAATGGTGGAGCTATTTACTCTACTAAAAATTCTGCAATTGTATCTAAGGATAATTCAGAGGTGATATACTCTACAAATAGTGCTATGACTGGGGGAGCCGTGTTTTCAGACAAAAATGGCTACATAATAGTTGCTGGAAACTCAACAGTAACATTTCTTAACAACAGTGCATCATCTAGTGGAGCTTTACATTCACATTTATCTAATATTTCATTTGTAGACAATTCCATGACAACTTTCATTGGCAACACCGTCACACAAAATGGTGCAGCTGTGTACTGTTTCAGTGCTCACATCCAATTGTATTCTACTATAAACTTTGTGTCTAACAGAGCTACACAAAGTGGTGGAGCTATATGGTCATCAGGTGGTTCACGTATTTCTTTTAATCAAAAGTCATCATTTATCAAAAACAAAGCTGAAAATGGCGGGGCTATTTTTATATCAGATTCTAGTATAACATTTGAAGAAAATTTGATTGTGTTTGATGCTAACATTGCTGTACAAAATGGTGGAGCTATACATTCCACAGATAGTTCCATTATTTATTTTAAAGGAAATCGTTCATTATTATTTATCAACAACAAAGCTGGAAATGGCGGAGCTGTTTCTATATCAGATTCTAGTGTGACATTTGGAACTCACAGTATTTTTTTTGATAACAATACTGCTCTACATAGTGGTGGAGCCTTGTACCTCAGTGATAACTATAACATAACATTTGATAACAATACCAATGTTACATTTAGTAATAACAATGTTGATGGGTATGGTGGAGCTATATATA
The DNA here is from genome assembly GCF_963678975.1 of Dysidea avara. Lineage (NCBI taxonomy): Eukaryota > Metazoa > Porifera > Demospongiae > Dictyoceratida > Dysideidae > Dysidea > Dysidea avara. The sequence goes on from NC_089276.1 coordinate 18,729,142, forward strand.
CAATATTGACCAAAACCACAACACGTTTCACCTTCAATGGTCATAGCCATTTTCATAACAATTATGCTAGAGTTGCAGGAAACTCACTATACATAACTGTGACAAAATCGTGCGATAACACTTGTTTAAATAATAACATTGTCAACATAAACAAAACAATTAGGCAAAGCGGTCAGTTTGGCAAAGAGATAGCTGTTACTCCAAACAATATTAAACTCTACCCTCCAGCAACTTGTACCGCCAGTACAGAAAGTTGTGAAATATATACCATAAACAATATAATGCTGGGTGAAGAAATTATTTTTGATGCTTGTGTGCATGATCATTTCGGTCAACCTTCTAATGCAGTACAGTTTACAGTTACTGGCGAAGATGATCCCAACTACCAGGTTGATGGTGCACATGACATTTTAGTATCGTGTGGTAGTAATGCATTTCGAGGAGTCAGTATTACTGGAAATAAATCTGTACCCATTGTATTTCATAACTACACATTAACCATTGCATTTCACATTGGTCCCACATCCGAAGAAAACAGTTTTTCCATCAAGCTAATAGTTGTGTTATCACCATGTCACCCAGGATTTTGGCATGATAAGGAGTCAAAAAGATGTGCATGTTATGATGATAGTGACATTATGTTCTGTTCTGGCACTACTTCAACCATCAAGAGAGGTTACTGGTTTGGTAGTGTGAATGGACAACCAACAGTAGCAGTATGTCCTGTTAACTATTGTGACTTTAGCTGCTGTGAGACCACTGACGGATTTCATCATCTTTCACCATTAAGAGCAAATCAGTGTAGATCACACAGATCTGGTCCTGCTTGTGGTAACTGTGAGGAAGGTTGGACTCTATCATTTGATTCTGCTGAATGTGTCAAAACTGAGAAGTGTACAGCAGGACAGACAGCACTGGTAGTGATATTAACAGTCTTATACTGGATAGCTGTAGTTGTAGCAGTGTTTATTTTGATGCACTTCAAGGTCCCAATTGGATACTTGTATGCTATCACATACTATTATAGCATACTGGATGCTTTGCTAAACCAAACCTTATACCTTTCACAATGGCTTCTCACTACTTTTAACACTGTGGCTAGTATTTTCAAAATAACTCCACAGTTTCTAGGACAACTTTGTTTGGTGAAAGGAATGAGTGGAATTGACCAACAGTTCCTTCATTTTGTACACCCCTTTGCTGTTTCTTTAATTCTACTAGCAATAACTTTATTAGCAAGGATATCCTACAGATTTTCATCATTCATCAGTAGGGGAGTTATCCATGTCATTTGCCTCCTACTGCTATTGTCATACACTTCAGTGGCAACTACTTCACTACTGTTAATGAGAACACTGACATTCTTAGATGTGGATAAGATTTACACATATCTATCTCCTGATATTGAGTATTTTCATGGTCGTCACTTACCATATGCTATTGTGGCAGTGTCATGTACAATAGTGATTGTGATTGGTCTACCACTTCTGCTCCTACTTGAACCATTCCTTAACCAAAGACTAAATTTTACTAGGTTTAAACCACTACTAGACCAGTTCCAGGGGTGCTACAAGGACAAGTATCGTTATTTTGCAGCTTACTACATGATTTGTCGACTGGTGATAGTAATAATCATCACAACCCCATCCAATAATGTTCTAGTTCAGTATATACTAATTGGTACATGTTTAATAATGGCTGCAGTACAAGTACTACTGAGACCATATCAGCTAAAATCACTTAATACATTTGATGGCTTAATCCTACTTTTAACAATTTTGGTTTCAGTGATACCAGTTCTTGATAATTCTACGACAGATGCACTGGTAGGAATAA